>NC_066585.1:239224010-239577760 GCF_024323335.1 Lathyrus oleraceus
CTATTCAACCTCTCTCTCTCTCTATCTATCTATCTATCTATCTATCTATCTATCTATCTATCTATATATATATATATATATATATATATATATATATATATATATATATATATATATATATGTCTACCTTTTAAGAGTGGTCTGAGGAGAAAAGTGGTGTACTTTCTATAACATTCTTCGTTACCTTTACTCTCTCTCTCTCTCGATTTAGGTCTACCGTCTAAGAGTGGTCTGAGGAGAAAAATGGTGTACTTTTTATAACATTCTTCGTTACCTTTACCCCCACCCCCATCCCCAATCGAGATAAGAGCCCTTTCCCAACCGAAATAAGAATCTTTTTTCGAAGCAGTGACTCATTGTCTAAAGCTCTCCTTCTTTAAGAACTCAATCACAAATCTCTATTGATGAATAAGGAATAGCACAATTTTTGCAATCCTTTAAGGATGCATGTTAAATGATAGTTTTTTAAAGAACTATACAAACATTATTTCATAAACATTTATCAAATGAGTAATTCTTTGAACAATCTATTAGTAATACTTTAATATTGAATTTAAAATTCTTCGAGAATTATGTCACAAATAATCTCATGAATCAATATTATAATATTATAATTTACACACTCCTCTGAAAGATGCTTGAACATGAACTTTTCAAAAATTCATTTAGAATAGACAAATTCAAAATAGAGATGCCATATTGATAAACTACTACTAAACTCGTGTCTACGCAATGCTTATAGCATGGTACACGCATTTATTCTTAAAATATAATAAAAATGAATTGAAAGAAAGAAAATTTTGTTTAACCAAAAATACACTTTTCCCATATATAAACATTATTTTTGTTTTCACAATTTTTATAAAAAATATTTGGATCAATCGTAAACGTTTTTTCGTATATAAAAATAAAGTCATTTATAAAATATTTGGATCAAAAATATACTTTTTTCATATCTATTTTTTTTTTAATATTTTGGCATCATTTATAATAATATTTGAATTAACAATAAACTTGTTCCGATATATAAAAGTAACTTCGTTTATAAAAGTATTTGTATCAACAATAAACTCATTTTTAAATATAAAAATAATGTTATAGAGATATTTGGATCATCATTAAAATTAAAGTGTTATCATAAATATATTAATTAAATTTATTTCAAAAATTATAAATTAAATAATAAATTATTTAAACTAATATAAATAAAACGTAAGAAAAAATTTCTATAAATACAAATTATTAGTCATAAAAACATTTACTCAATCATATCGTTAACATGACTATTATAATGTTGGTTGATAAGAAATTGAATGTCAATGAAATATATGAAATTAATTGATTGACTTTCATTAGCTATCGTAAAAGAAAAGAAACTACTTAAATATTTATTTATTGGCACATTATAAAAATAAATAATGTTTCAGTAGTAAAATAAATCTTATAGCATTTTTTTTTATTTTATATTAACTTTATAATTTACTATTATCATCCATTCAAATAGAGCCCAATAAAGAGTAATTGGAATATTTCAATTTAATTAATTAAGAGAATCGAATTTGATAATATATAATTAAATCATTAATTTAAAAATATTTTAACAAATATATATTCAATCATTATATTTATCATATAATTTTTTTTGGGTACAATTTGTAACATTTCAGTTTTTAAATTATTTTATTTTATTGAGTTTTATAGGCTTAAATAATTTATTGGAATGTTCTATATATTTTTGGTGGAGTTATTTGGAGTTGAATATATTTTATATAATTATCACTATTTTGATTATTAAAATAAATCTAAATATGGATAAAATAAGAGATATTAAAATATGGGATAGAAAATAGGATAATGGTGTAATTGGTGTGGTAAAGAGTAAGAGATCAAAAGTTGAAGGGGATAAAAATAACTAAAATAAAAGAATAGGTTTTTTCTTTATTTAAAAAGAAAATTGGAGAGAAAAATAGGTTATGCAGTTAGCAGAATTTTGGAGCAAAAGAGGTTTGAGAGGCAAGGGTAAGACCTAGGATTTCAATGCAAAAGCTCTAATTTTTTTCGCAGATTTGAGGTAAGGGGGATTATTCATTTATGAGTGTGTTTTTCATAAAGGATGCAGAGAGATCCTAACCCTCTTCCATGTTGATTTTCCCATCCTCCATTGATGACGTTTTTAATCCTTTAGATGATTATGAAAATCCCTATAGATGATGATGTTATGAATGTATTTTTATGTTGTGATAAGTGTTGAATTCATATGTAAATTATAGGTGAAATTCGGATTAGTGTTGTTCTTGTTGGTGATGACCATAATGATAAATTTCATGATAAATTAATGTTGAGGTGTAATTGATGCTGATTTGGTGTGTTATGTGTCCAATATATTTTGTATGATATTTTTCTGTTCAATTTGGGTGGTTGGAGGTTGAAATCAGAGCTTTGGAAGTGCTCAATTGGTGGAACACGGATTCTACAATCTCAACAACGGTGACTGGCGTCATCGACGTGATGGACTGACCGTCATGCATCTGGAAGAGTTGACTGACATCAACATAGTGATCTGGCGACCGTCACGGTCCTCGAGTTGCATTTTTCAGGCGAGTGTCAACAAAGTGATGAGTTGTGAGAAAGAGAGAGACATGTGGAGTGACAGGTTGATCGTCAGCCCTTGGAGTTGACCGGTACTGAGCGGTTGACTTGATTTTTTGAGTATTTTTTAATGGTGGTGACTGTTTGTTAGTGTTTGGATGAGTTTGGTGAGTTTGGTAAGTTGAGTTGCTATGTTGGTGTTGTGTGAATAAAATGAGCGATGTATTGAGTTATCTGACACGTTTAGAGCTGAGTCGAAAGGTAATTGATCGGTCACCATTTCCATTGAATTCCCGCTGCTAATCCGACATATTTTCATCACCTTGGTAAGATTTTTGTTTGTTTTAGTTGCGTTTGAGTCATTTAGCATGTTCTGTTGGTTTGGTATTGCATTGCATTCGATTACAAGTTTATGTCAAAAAAGATCTCGTTTATGCTTCGTTTGGTAGTGTTATTGTTACAGGCTATTGCACAGGTTTAAAAGCAAGAATGGTGAAGTTATGGACACTCTGACAGAAAAAAATATGAAGAAACAGCAGGTCAACACGGGCACCCGTGTGCCACAACACTGCCCGTGTTGTTGATCAGGCAGAACAAAAGAGGAGAAGAAAAACAGAGATCAAGACGGGCACCCGTGTTCCACCACACGACCGTGTTGATTAAAACGGTGCATTAACACGGGCACCCGTGTGTAGGAACACGGTCCGTGTTGTTGCCTCTGTAGCTTATGCTGAAAATAATTAATTATGGAGAACAACACGGCCACCCGTGTGGTGATACACGGCCGTGTTGATTGGACGCAACTTGGAAAACCTAATTTTTGCTTTGTGAACCGATTCTGCTCATTAAGGGTAGTTTGGACATTTTGCTTGGAGGAGATTCATCTGAAGCTATAAGAAGGCTTGGAAGAGAAAGAAGAAGACACTTTTTTTGACAGACGAAAGCAAACATTGCATTGGAGAAGATAGCGAATACGACGGATTTGAAGACGGCGAGATTCAAGGGCATCAACCATTGAAGATCAAACTCTCCTAATTCTTTGTAATTTCTAATCTTTACATTATGAGTTCTTTAAGTACTATGAGAGGCTAAACCCCTTGATGCTAGGGGGTGGTCCTGATGTTATCGCATGTTATGAATTTGAACAAATGATTTCTTGATTACTATGTTACGTATTTCAATTCAATTGTGTGATGTTCTTATGCTTTTGTATCGGACAAATACAAATTGATCTATGACTTTCAATAACAGGATTGTGATTGATAGGGTTTTCACACAATTGGGTTTATGAGTGCATCATCTAGGACTAGTAACTTTCGTAAATCACCGTAAACCTTGATATTTTGTATGATTAAAACCAATGATTAATTGAATGGACATTTGAGTAAGAATTGGTAGTTTAATAGTTTCTTCCTTAAGGACTTAAGTAAGAACATTCTGAGGTTAGGTGATTGAATGTTTCATATGTATTAAGGAAACCTTGACTGAATTCATAACCGGTTAACTCAACCACTCCCCCTAGCATCTTTTATCGTAATCAATTATTTTTACTATTTTTGCGTTTACTATTATAACTTCCAAAACAACCAAACCATATCTTTTTGTTCTGATAGAATCAAATTAAAATAAGTATTTCCTACGCAATCCTTGAGATCGATACTTGGAAACAAAACTCCTTATTACTACATCGATAAAAATAGTACACTTGCTATTTTTCCGATCAAGTTTTTGGCGCCGTTGTCGGGGATTGCCAAAATACATATTTTAATTTCTATTCTATCGAAATTTTGTTGCTTGCCAACCAAAATTTTATCTGTGACAATCTTGTTATTCAATTCTAATCTTTGTCTAACTTGTTTATGCGAGGTAAGGCCTCAGCGGATTTTCCTTTTGACGCAGATCCAGAAAGAACTCTTCGCGCTCGACTCCGACAAGCTAAGAGAAAGAAACTGGAATTAGCAGAGAAAGCGGAGGAAGAAGTTGTTTCAGTGCACTCTGAGAATTCAGATTCAGACACAAAAATAGTTCCTGAAATCATGGTTGCTAATCCACCACCACCACCAGAGAGACTCCTTGGTGACTATGGTGGAACCAACACCCCGGGTGGTCGTATGACAATTGTCAACCAACCGGTTAATGTGGAACAATTTCAGCTGCATCCCAGCACCATTAATCAACTCGAAAGAAGGTTCTTCTCTGGAAGAGTGAATGAAGATGCCAACAAGCATCTGCAAAGATTTTTAACCATGAGCACAACACTGAAAATGCCTGGACATAGCGAAGAAGCAGTCCGACTTCGGATGTTCCCATTCACTTTAGCAGATGAGGCTGAAGAATGGTTCTATTCCTTACCTGCTGGTAGTATCACTACATGGGAGCACATGGAAACAGCATTCTTGCAGGAGTATTTTCCCGCATCTGTGTCATTGCGGAAAAGATATGAGATCCTAAACTTCAAACAGAAGGAGGGTGAGTCACTAGGAGATGCCTACAAACGATTCAAGCGAATCCTAGTGGCTTATCCTACTCACAACATGGATGAAACTGAACAAATGCAAATGTTTGTCAATGGTCTTCGAATTCAAACGAGACAAATCCTTGATTCAGCAGCTGGTGGCTCAGCCAACTTTGCAACAGCCACCGGTATGAAGAAGATAATTGAAGCTATTGCCTCGAACGAGCATTTAGAGTTATATGACAGGGTATCAAGCAAATCTGCAGTTATTGACTTGAAGCTTGAAACAAATAAACAGGTGAAAATTGAAGAAGTTGTTGCTGCGGAGGTAGAAAAGAGGTTGAGAGCACTAAACATAGGTGCTCAGAAAATGGCTCAAGTGCAACAGGCACCGAGTGAAGTGTGTGACATTTGCAATGGACCACACAATACTGTTCATTGTTTTGCAACACCGCAACAGATCGAAGATATAAAATTTTTAAAGCAGAACAATCCCTACTCCAACACATACAATCCGGGGTGGAAAAATCATCCCAATTTTGCATGGAAAGACCAAAGAGGGAACCAACAACAACAAGCACAGGGTCAATATCAAAATCAATATCAGCAGCAGCAACAACAGGTACCTAAGAAGGCAGATTGGGAAATCGCAATTGAAAAAATGGCAGCTCACAACATCCAATTCCAAGAGAAGACTCGAAATAATCAGAAGAACACTACAGTATCCATAAAGAATCTTGAAATTCAGATGGGTCAAATTGCACAACAGTTAGCTTCAAACTCCCATGGACCTGGCACGCTTCCTAGTGTGACAATCGTTAATCCCCGTGATCAAAGTCACATTAAAGCTATGGTCACCAGAAAAGGAAAGGCGAAGGAACCACAAGTTGACGAACAGGTTGAAGAAGAGGGATTGTTGGAAGTTGACTTGGAGATTAGAGAAGAGCCAAAACAAACTGAAGAAGTGGTAGTCAAGCCGACAAGCCAGCAAGAGAAACAAAAACCAAAGATCATTCTTCCTTTTCCGACAAGAACAAAGAAGAAAGATCTCCATGATTTTTTTTTTGAGAAATTCTTAGAATTATTCAAGAAGCTCGAGATCAACATACCTTTTGCTGAAGCTCTGGAACAGATGCCGATCTACGCCAAATTCATGAAAGACATCATATCAAAGAAAAGGTCGATCGACAGCGAGCCAGTCATGCTAACTGAAACTTGTAGTGCTATTTTGCAAGGCCTAAAAATTCCGATGAAGAAAAAAGATAGAGGTGCAGTCACTATTCCTTGTAGCATTGGAGATAGATCCTTCAAAAAGGCACTGATCGATTTGGGAGCAAGTGTGAGTCTAATGCCCCTCTCAATTTACAAAAAACTTGAGTTAGGGGAGGTGCAGGATACTCGCATGACACTGCAGTTTGCGGATCATTCTATGAAGAGACCTTATGGTATAGCAATAGATGTTCTGGTGAAGATTGATAAATTTGTATTCCCGGTGGATTTTGTGATACTCGAGATGCCGGAAGATGAGGAGATTCCTCTCATATTGGGAAGACCTTTCCTGGAAACTGGAAGATGCATGATAGATATTGAGGAAGGAACCATGACCCTCAAAGTTTATGATGAAAATCTCAAAATTGATGTGAGGGATACTATGAAATTCAAAGATGGCGAAGGGGCGAGTAAAAGTATTGAAGTGTTAGATACAGTTTTTGCTCAATCTATGCAGATTAAAACACCCAAGCTTCCTTTGGAGAGAGTTTTGAGTTTATCTATTGTTGAGGATACTGAAGGAATTGATGAGAAAGAATCCGAAGTGGTAGCAATGTTAAAGGAACAACCGCCTTGGGTTCGTTCCCGACCGCAACGGTGGGAGGAGCTTCGACCTAAAACATCTTCAGAATCAAAACAGGATATAAAAAAGGGGATAGAGTTGAAACAATTACCAGAACATCTCAAATATGTCTTTCTTGACAATGAGGAAAAATGTCCAGCAATCATCAATTCAGGTTTGAGAGAGACCCAAGAAGGAGAGCTAATCAAAGTCCTAAAGAAATACAAGGGTGCTATTGGGTGGGCGATGGAAGATTTGAAAGGAATCAGCCCGACGATGTGTATGCACAAGATTTTGATGGAGGATAATCAGAAACCGGTCGTTCAACCTCAAAGAAGACTGAATCTAGCTATGAAAGAAGTTGTTCACAGGGAGGTTGTGAAACTTTTAGATGCGGGGTTAATTTACCCAATATCTGACAGTTCGTGGGTAAGCCCAGTTCATGTGGTACCAAAGAAGGGAGGGACAACTGTGATAAAAATGAGAAAAATGAGTTGATCCCCACCCGTACTGTTACCGGTTGGAGAGTTTGCATAGACTATAGAAGACTGAACACTGCTACAAGGAAGGATCATTTTCCTTTACCTTTTATCGATCAAATGTTGGAAAGATTGGCAGGTCATGATTTCTACTGTTTTCTGGATGGGTACTCAGGGTACAACCAAATTGCTGTGGCACCTGAGGATCAAGAAAAAACAGCGTTCACATGCCCGTATGGAATTTTTGCTTATAGAAGAATGCCATTTGGTTTATGCAACGCACCTGCGACATTTCAGAGGTGCATGACATCCATATTTTCCGATATGCTTGAGAAGCATATGAAGGTGTTTATGGATGATTTTTCGGTTTTTGGATCATCTTTCGAAAATTGTTTGTATAATCTTTCACTTGTGCTGGAAAGATGTCAACAAACCAATCTAATTCTGAATTGGGAGAAGTGTCACTTCATGGTGAGAGAAGGGATAGTACTAGGTCATAAAATTTCCCATCAAGGGATAGAAGTTGACAAGGCAAAAGTAGAAGTAATCGCCAATCTCCCTCATCCGGTGAATGAGAAAGGGATACGGAGTTTCTTGGGACATGCAGGATTCTATCGTAGGTTCATAAAAGATTTCTCCAAGATCGCAAAACCTTTGACTAGCCTGCTTGTGAAGGATACTCCGTTTCTGTTTGACAAAAAGCGCAACGAAGCCTTCGAGACGCTGAAAAATAAATTGGTGTCTGCTCCAATAGTGATCTCGCCTGACTGGTCTCTACCCTTTGAGATAATGTGTGATGCGAGCGATATAGCAGTAGGGGCTGTTTTGGGGCAAAGAAAAGACAAACGCCTCCACGTCATCTACTATGCTAGCCATGTGTTGAATCCAGCCCAGATGAATTATGCGACCACAGAGAAGGAGTTACTGGCTGTGGTTTATGCCTTTGACAAATTTCGGCAATACTTGTTGGGAACAAAGGTAATTGTTTATACTGACCATGCTGCATTGAAATATCTTTTTTTCTAAACAGGACTCGAAGCCAAGGCTGCTCAGATGGATCTTGTTGTTGCAAGAATTTGACCTTGAAATTCGAGACAAAAAGGGGTGTGAAAACACCGTTGCTGACCATCTGTCCCGAATGTCTCCGATTGAAGAGACGGAAGAGGAACATCCCATAAAGGACGAGTTTATAGATGAAAGAATCCTCGCGGTGGTGGGTGTTCCTTGGTTTGCTGACTATGCAAACTACCTGGTAGGTGGTATAATTCCTGACGACTTTGATTATAACAAAAAGAAAAAGTTTCTTCATGATTGCGGGTTTTATTTGTGGGACGAACCATTCTTGTATAAGAAAGGGGTAGACGGACTAATTCGTCGATGTGTCCCTGAGGAAGAACAAAATGAAGTCTTAAAGGCTTGTCATGACTCAGATTATGGGGGACACTTTAGTGGAGACAGGACAGCCGCAAAAGTCCTCCAATCCGGGTTGTACTGGCCCACGTTGTTTAAGGATGCCCAAGTCGTTGTGAAGGAATGTGACAGATGCCAACGGACAGGAAATATTTCTAGAAAGAATCAGATGCCTCAAAAGGGCATGCTTGAAGTGGAATTATTTGATGTTTGGGGAATAGACTTTATGGGGCCATTTCCACCCTCATTTGGGAAAAATTATATTCTGGTGGTTGTGGACTACGTCTCCAAATGGGTGGAAGCCGTAGCTCTCCCCTCTAATGACGCTAGAGCAGTGGTAAGCTTCCTTAAACAAAATATCTTCTCAAGGTTTGGTGTGCCTCGAGCACTTATCAGTGATGAAGGAACACATTTCTTGAATAAGCTCATGGAGAACTTATTGAAGAAATATAATATGAAGCATAAGATTGCCACACCATATCATCCCCAAACGAGTGGGCAAGTTGAAGTGTCTAATCGGCAAATTAAAAAGATTTTGGAAAAGACAGTGAGTGCTTCACGAAAAGATTGGGCAATCAAATTGGATGACGCGTTATGGGCGTACCGAACCGCTTTCAAAACACCAATTGGCATGTCTCCGTATCAGCTGATTTATGGTAAGGCTTGTCATCTTCCTCTGGAATTGGAGCACAAAACCTTTTGGGCATCCAAGTTCTTAAATTGTGATCTTGCAAAAGCCGGTGAATCCCGAATTCTTCAACTTCACGAGTTAGAAGAATTTCGTAATCAAGCATATGAGAATGCAAAGATGTACAAGGAGCAAACACGGAAGTGGCATGATGAGAGAATCATCAGGAAAGATTTCTGGGAAGGACAACTGGTATTGTTGTTCAATTCGCGGCTCAAGTTGTTTCCTGGGAAATTAAAGTCAAGATGGTCCGGGCCATTTGTCGTGCATAAGGTTTTTCCCCACGGAGCAATAAAGATTAAGAACCAAAACAATGGAGATATATTCAAGGTGAATGGCCAGAGGCTGAAGCCATATTACAGAGGCCAACAACCTGGATTGATTGATCATATGCGCCTCGCCTAATGAGATGGGCAACCGTCGAGCCATGCGACGTTAAACGAAGCGCTTCGTGGGAGGCAACCCACGTGTTTGATTGTAACTTATTTTGCTTTTTCTTTTCTTTTCTGTATGGGTATGAAACGTTGTTGCAGGTAAGGAGAAAGGATGCCATAATCATAATCACTTCTCAGCGACATAATTCCAGACCAAAGAAGCATTGCCGAATTCAGAAATTGAGGAAAACAGGGCATCCACACGGCCACCCGTGTGCTGACACACGGCCGTGTTAATCTAAACAGTAGGTTAACACGGGCTCCCGTGTGGTGACACACAGCCGTGTTAATCTAAACAGTAGGTTAACACGGGCGCCCGTGTGCAGGGACACGGCCGTGTTGTTTGTAACGGGTAAATTTTTCAAATTTTGTGATTTTGGGTATTTTCAATATTGGGCCCCACTTGCTATTATATCTCTTCCCCACCACTCATTCTCATTTTTTCTGATTTTGGAAACCTCTCTCTCTCCCTCGTCCTTCACTGTTAACCTAACCTCCATCAAATTAAGCTTCACTTTTCTCATAGCTCCACTCACTTTCACCTCATCTCACCTTCACAAAAATTGTTCCTCTCGCCGTCCTCTACATAGTGACGGTTGCAGTTTTCACTAGCCTATTCTTTGAATTTTGAGAAATTTTTGTCAGGTACCATCATGCCCCCAAAGCGTGCAAGCAAGGAGAAGGAGGTAGCCACGTGTTCTCGACCAAAGCAACGGGTTAGACGCTCTACAAACCCTCATGGCATTTTGTTCGACCAACCGAATCATCAAGAGAGGTATGTGATTCTAGCTAAACGTAAGCTTATTCCAACCCGATATATGTGTGATGCTACCCTGGATGAGTTAGGTTTGAAAGAAGAGGTGCACCGCATGTTCCATAACATCGGTATGTTGGAATACATGCAATTCGAAGCACCGACCTTCGCTCGGGTCACCCTTGAATTCTTGAGTACGGTTGAGTTCAAGATGAGGAGAAGGTGGACAGGGTCGGATATGGAATTTTATGGGCAAATTACTTTCCGCTTGTTTGATGAAGATCATGAATTATCGGTTGAGGAACTTGGGAGTATTCTGAGACTCCCGGTATCTGGATCCGGAACCCCTCCGGACACTTTTTCTGCTATTGATTTCTGGCAAGCTATTACAGGTAAAACTGGATATAACCCGAGCTCGGGAAAAGCTTCTGGAATTCATAACCCGTGCTTCAGGTATGCACAAAAAGGGCTAGCATACACCTTGTTCGGACGGGGTGATAGTACTGGGGTTGCGGCTAAGAGAGAATTATTTTTTCTGTATTGCATGGCCCACAATGAGCGAATCAATGCAGCGGCTTTCGCCGCCAATCATCTGAAACAGGTTGGCCATGCAACTACTGGGATATTTCTGTAGGTGGGATGATCACGCAGATTGCGGGCCACTTCGGGTATGATCAACTCCTGATGGAAGAGACTGCAGTAATGGGCAAGACTAAGATTGACATGCACATGCTAGTCAATCAACAAATGATTGCCATCAGGCCGACTCATTATGCTCTGATGATTCACAATGTGGAAGTGCTCGCACTACCTGCACCTGGGTCCATTAGCATTGCCAATGCTGCTAACTGGTTGTACACAGGTTCAGCCCAAGCGGTAGGGGAAGATGCGCAGTTTGACCATGACCTTTCAGGTGAGGACATGGAAGAAGATGAGAGGCAAGCTACCCATGGCATGCCACCCCCACATGATTCGAGCCTACATGGTGAAGGCTCCTCTTTTATGTCTCAGGACCAGTGGGGTTGGATCCAGACGGAGATGGGAACTCTCCGCACCGAGCAGACCAGACAAGGTGCAGAATTAGATAGACAGAGTGTGGAACTATTCCGGCAAGGGATAGTCATGGATGACATGCAGGCCATGATGCAACGTCTGATGTTGCATTTCCCGCACGATCCCCCGCCTTCTCCTCAACAGTGATCATTGTAAGTACCCTTCGTGTTTGAATTTAAACATTGAGGTCAATGTTTAGTTCAAGTGTGTGGGGGGGGGGGGGTTCTCCTTTCATGTTTTATTTTCTTTCAATTTATTTTGTTTTTGTTATGTTATCATTATATTAGTATGTTTATTTGTTTTGTTTGTTTTCTGTTCTTTTGGACCTACTGTGTGTACAGAGTGATGAGAAACGGTTGGACGAGCCCGGGATCAATGGTAGTGGATGAATGACACCCCTCAAACTTAGGCTGATAAGGCACCCCGGAAGTTGATGCAACCTTGAGAAAAGAAGTCGGGACAAAATTTGGGGACACCGGACCAAGAAAGCGGTATGGAAAGACCAAGTCAGAAAAGAACCACATAACACGAGGAGACTTCAGAGCTTGCAAGCTAACCAACATGGTGAGATCACAAAAAGCCAAACATGAAATATCAACATGAGAGTTCAGCCAGGTATGACTTTATCACTCTGATTTTGCGTATGTCCTGTTGACACGTCACAATATGATAACACACACTGAGGCAAGTTGTTTGTTTAGTCAGGGCCTTTCTAACCATCCCTATATGTATGTTTCCCTTCGTAAACCCCGTTGAGCCTTAGCCATTTTATTCATCGTAAACCCCATGTTAACTTTTAAGAATTATTCATCATAAACCCCCTGTTAACTTTTAATCATTCATTTCCTTTTGTGTTATAACTCGGTATGATTGTGTGAATTGCAAGATGTGAAATAAAACTAAGTTTGGGGTGGAAATCTTGAAAGAGAAGGGAAGTGCATGATATGAGATCATACAAAAAGAAAAATAGTATGTATTGTCTTTAAAAAAAAGAAAAACAAAAGAGAAAAAGGCACTTGCCGAGACTTAAGACTCTAACAGATATAAAATGCTCGGAAAATTTGAGTAGAAAAAGAGTCAAAAGAGTGAAATTAACCCCCAGAGTATACGTGATGCACGAGAAAAAAGAGAAAGAAAAATCACACAACATGACTACCGAGTTCAAAACCCTTTGTTATCCATTTTTTTGTTTATCCCACCGTACCCAAGCCCCGTTACAACCTAAAAAGACCTCTAAAAGTGTGTGAAATCTGTTGTGGTAGTGACATTAGAATGTATTCAAAGTTAAGAGTTGGTATTGCATACTGTGTTGTGAGTGTACACACCTAACCCTGAGAGATATTGTGAGTGTGTGAAAAGCTTGCAGGTGAAGAGGTTTCTGATGTGGAAATGTGGTAAACTGCCTGAATTGGAAAGACCTGAAACTCGATTGGAAAGGAAGAACATAAATGGTTAAAGACTAGGTTGCATTGTGGTAAACGAAGTCGGGGGTGACCTTTGTTTGGACTCAACACATCACTTGAGGACAAGCAATGAAACAAGTTTGGGGTTGTGATCGGTCACCATTTCCATTGAATTCCCGCCGCTAATCCGACATATTTTCATTACCTTGGTAAGATTTATGTTTGTTTTAGTTGCGTTTGAGTCATTTAGCATATTTTGTTCGTTTGGTATTGCATTGCATTCAATTACAAGTTTATGTCAAAAAAAGATCTCGTTTATGCTTCGTTTGGTAGTGTTATTGTTACAGGCTATTGCACAGGTTTAAAAGCAAGAATGGTGAAGTTATGGACACTCTGACAGGTAAAAATATGAAGAAACAGCAGGTCAACACGGGCACCCGTGTGCCACAACACTGCCCGTGTTGTTGATCAGGCAGAACAAAAGAGGAGAAGAAAAACAAAGATCAACACGGGCACCCGTGTTCCACCACACGGCCGTGTTGATTAAAACAGTGCATTAACACGGGCACCCGTGTGTAGGAACACGGCCCGTGTTGTTGCCTCTGTAGCTTATGCTGAAAATAATTAATTATGGAGAACAACACGGCCACCCGTGTGGTGACACACGGCCGTGTTGATTGGACGCAACTTGGAAAACCTAATTTTTGCTTTGTGAACCGATTCTGCTCATTAAGGGTAGTTTGGACATTTTGCTTGGAGGAGATTCATCTGAAGCTATAAGAAGGCTTGGAAAAAAAAGAAGAAGACACTTTTTTTGACAGACGAAAGCAAACATTGCATTGGAGAAGATAGCGAATACGACGGATTTGAAGACGACGAGTTTCAAGGGCATCAACCATTGAAGATTAAACTCTCCTAATTCTTTGTAATTTCTAATCTTTACATTATGAGTTCTTTAAGTACTATGAGAGGCTAAACCCCCTGATGCTAGGGGGTGGTCCTGATGTTATCGCATGTTATGAATTTGAACAAATGATTTCTTGATTACTATGTTACGTATTTCAATTCAATTGTGTGATGTTCTTATGCTTTTGTATCGGACAAATACAAATTGATCTATGACTTTCAATAATAGGATTGTGATTGATAGGGTTTTCACACAATTGGGTTTATGAATGCATCATCTAGGACTAGTAACTTTCGTAAATCACCGTAAACCTTGATATTTTGTATGATTAAAACCAATGATTAATTGAATGGACATTTGAGTAAGAATTGGTAGTTTAATAGTTTCTTCCTTAAGGACTTAAGTAAGAACATTCTGAGGTTAGGTGATTGAATGTTTCATATGTATTAAGGAAACCTTGACTGAATTCATAACCGGTTAACTCAACCACTCCCCCTAGCATCTTTTATCGTAATCAATTATTTTTACTATTTTTGCGTTTACTATTATAACTTCCAAAATAACCAAACCATATCTTTTTGTTCTGATAGAATCAAATTAAAATAAGTATTTCCTACACAATCCTTGAGATCGATACTTGGAAATAAAACTCCTTATTACTACATCGATAAAAATAGTACACTTGCTATTTTTCCGATCAGTAATCAAGTTGAGATTTAGAGTACGTCTGGTGACTCTAAATTTTCCAAATAAAAGTGAAAGAGTCATGTATGAGCTCTGGTGAGTCACGAGTTGACTCTGTTGAGTGTTGTTGTGAAATATTATCTATCAGTGAGTATGATGTGAGTAAGGATAAGATATGTGTATGTATGTTGAGTTATCATTACATGGTATATTGAATTATGGTGAGTTATGCGGTTCGAGGAAGAACCGTTGGTGATGATTATTGTATTACATTATTGTGGCATTTTATGCATCGTGTATATCAGAGATAGGTAATTAGTGATGATTCGTGATGAGACTAAATTAGTAACATAACTCTGATGTCCAAATATTGGTGATGAGACTGATCAGTAACATAACTCTGACATCCAAATTGGTGGGTATATTGGTATCACATGTATTTTGTGATGAGGTGAGAAGTGTATTGCATATACATATGCACTTATGATTGGTGATGGTTGTGAATATATATATATATATATATATATATATATATATATATATATATATATATATATATATATATATATATATATATATATATATATATATATATATATATATATATATATATATATATATTAGGGGTGGCAATTGGATCCATTAACACAAAATCCATCCAATCCATCCATTAAATAAAAATTAAGTTAATGGATTGATCCAATCCATCCAACACATTTTCATGATCCAATGGATTTTTTTATCTAATTTTAAAAAAATAAAATTTTTCAAATATTAAATTATTTTTTTTGAAAAACAAAAAATAATTATTTTTTTTCGAAAAAAAATCAATTTCTTTTTGAAAAATAAAAAATAATTTTTTTTTTGAAAATACAAAAAATGATTTTTTCCAAAAATTTTAAAATCATTTTTTTTGAAAAATACCAAAATTCGATTTTATTTTCGAAAAATTTATTTTTTTACGAATATAAAAGAATTATTTTTTTCGAAAATAAAAAAAATGATTTTTGAATCATTTTTTTCGAAAATACAAAAATATATTTTTTTTTGAAAAAAAACTGATATTGTTTTATTAAAAAAAATAAAAAACTTTTTGAAAAAAATAAATTTTTCAAAAAAATAAGTGATTTTTTTCAGGAAAAAAAATGGATGGATGGATATCCATCCACTAAAAATATGATAATGGATGGATTGGATTGGATATTTTTAAAAAACTTTTAGTGGATTGTTAATGGACTAATGGATTGTTTTGATCCATCCATTAACTATCCAATCCATATCCATCCAATCCATCCATTTTGTCACCCCTAGTATATATATATATATATATATATATATATATATATATATATATATATATATATATATATATATATATATATATATATATATATATATATATATATATATATATATATATATATATATATATATATATATATATATATATATATATATATATATTGGTGATTGACGATGGTTGTGAATGATATGAATAAGTTGATGTTGTTTGTGTTATCCTTTATTGCTTTATACACTGCTAAGATTTTTGAACGTATTCTCACCTCGTGATTGTTTTGCTTGTGGTGTTTGGTATTCTCGTGGTACAAATACTCATGTAGGAGACATTGATGGGTCATCATGAGGGGAAAACATTCACATTGTATCAAACACTCATCTAAAGGTCAAAGACTCACCCAGACAAGTGAGAGAGACACAATATGTTCACCTAAAACCTTAAGGTGATAGGTGTAAGGGTCCTCTTACTTATAAAGTGCACAACCTCTATTTTTCTAAGGTGGGACTTAGAACCCACACTAGCTTCTCGACATAGCTCACACTTGTTTCCCAATAATCTCCCTCTCAAGTGTGAATCCATCCACTATGCTCCCCCTCAAACTGAAACTCTTTCATCCACATGTTTTTACCGCCATTGAGTGACACTCATATCTTGTCATGGGCACTTCAACGAGACACACCGCCTGACCATCATGTCAGGAAGACTTTCGATACAAGGAGTCAGTCCCTTACTCGAACCGGGCTCTGATACCACCGATGGATCATCACGACGGGGAAGTATTCACATTGGGTTAAACACCCACCTAAAGGTCAAAGACTCATCCAAATAAGTGAGAGAGTCACCACATATTCACCCCAAATCTTAAGGTGATAGGTGTACGAGTCATCTTACTTATAAAGTGCTCAACCTCCACTTTTTTAAGTAATGTGGAACTTAGAACTCACGCTTGTTTCTTAATACAACTCACACTTGTTTCCCAACAAACACTAGTTGTTGTTGAGATGAAGGATGGCATTGAGGCCTCTTCATTTGCTTTACTGTTTTTCGAGTCTTTTAGCACTGACGTTGCTTTGATATGTAACACCGGAGACTTGTTATTTTGTTACATTTGAGAAATTTAATGCCTTATTTGAGAAATTTAATTGAATTGTTTTATAAATAAAGAGTTGGGGTTTTAGGGTGTGACACAATTTATCATATAAATTTTAATTTGTAATATATATTATGATGTTAACATAACTAATTGAAAAATGACACACATTTTTCACCGTAAAATATTGATGTCTTTAACCTCAAATATTTAATTAAGATGATTGAGTAGATATTGATTCCCTTGAAATTTGCTTACAATAATTTTAATCTTTACAAGATATAATATGTTGAAATTTACCATAAAAATTTCATGTATCAATTATAATCACATATTCAATAATAGAACAATATCATTTTTGTTCTAAATCATTGTATTAATGAATTAAAAAATTATGATATATATTAAGTATAAATATTTGTTTTATATTTTATTAGATCGATCTTTATGAATATTTGTTCCATATAATATTTTTTAGCAAATAGTGAATTTTAAAATCCCCTTTAAAGTTGTATGTTACAATTATATTTCTTCACTCCTAGTTTTCTCTTTTTCTTCATCCATTAAAGAGGGGTGGTTTCAAGGTCAATTTTTTAATCCAAAATTACCCCTCTAAATTCTTTTTCCTTTTCTTTTCATTCAAATAAGTGATTTCACATATATTTTTAGGTTTTTTCTTCATGATTTCGTCATATTAGTGCGATATTGTGTTGGTCGTCGTCTTATTACGGTGCTATTTTGGTTTTCCGTCTTGGCGTAGTGTTTGTTCGGTTCAGATTGATAGATTAGTTTCAACTCTGAATATTCAATCAATGACTTTGACTTCGTCAACACGGCAGACTTAGAGACATGTAAGGGTGGCAAAACGGGCCACTCGCCCCGCGTTAAGCCCGTCAAAAAAGGGACGGAGAGGGCAAGCCCTCAAAGTGAAATTGGGCTTAAAAATCTAGCCCGCCCGCCAAAGTGGCGGATTGACGGACTTGCCCGCCTATTTTTTATTTTTTTATTTTTTATTTTCTTAATTGATTAATAGGCTTCTTTTTACATTTTATTAGATTTTTCACTAATTTTTCAGAATAATTTTTTATAAAGAATCTTTTTAACAAATTTTACTTCAAAAAATACTGCATATATTCACAAATAATGTATAAAATAGAATCATCAACAAGTATTGCAAAACTATAATTCAAGCATTAACTTTAAACCAAAGAAAATAAATATTGAGTACTTGATAACTAGGTTGGCGGGCCGGCGGACCAACCCGCCCCTTTTTTTGGCCGACTTAAGGCGGGGCGCGCCTAAAGCGGGACAAGCAAAGCAGGTAGGCTGGCACAAAATCTCAACCCGCCATTTTTAGGTGGGTGCACAAGCCGACCCAGCAGGCCACGACCCGTTTTGCCACCCCTAGAGACATGAATATTTCAAGCATTTCAATTTTGCCATATCTATAGGCTTTGTCACATTTGTAGGAATTTTGTTGTTATATGTTATTAACGTGGGTGTTGTAAATTTGTTCGCAGATTCATCCTTTTCAGTTTATAACGATTTTGAATTTGTATGATTCGATGTATTCTATCAATTTGAATGAATGTCGTTTTTAGTAAAAAAATCTCACATTTAGAGTGAATTGTCACATTTATTTATTTATTTTATTTGTCAAGTTCATACTTATTAATCTTTAATACATTATAAAGTGTATTGAATACAAAGTTATGCAAATGAATCTTAAAATTCAAAATTAAAAAATATCCAATGTTTCATTAAATCAAACATTCATTTTAATTTTCTTTTACAAATAAGTCAATTATTTTAGAATATAGATAATGTAATATTAAAATATGCACTTTTTCCCTGGTTCGTTCACATAATTTTAAAAAGTTATATAAATTTAAAGAATAAATTTAATAATTTCAAATTTATTTCAAATAAATTAAGAGAAACACTACATCTTCTTTATTAATAAATAATGAATATGTAAATTGTAAAATAATTCTAAATTATAATTTTAACTTGATAAATATTTATTAATTTTTAAGATATCAATGACAAATATATGCTAATAAATTCTTACTATAAATAATTAAGGTATGTTGTGACGAAAATAATTATATTAAAAAAATGATGATGAATTATATAAGAAACGACGACGAAAGTTTAGGTCCAATATTCATAAGAAAATATGATATATCTCATAGACACAACATACCATTACCTCATATTTCTTTTTTTATAGAAAATCTTCATCCTTTTTCTGTATGATTCATAGTGTCACCTCCTCATTGGACTTTCAACATTTCACTCTTATACTTTCACATTTAAATTCAAGTTCATTCATATCCATATCCCATTCTTTTACATTTCCTTTCTCCCTATTCCCTTATTTCCTCTCTCTACCCTCAAATCCTTTCACCCTACACTCATCGTCATTTCCTGAAATTCATCCATATTCATCTTATTTTTAAGAAACCTCAAGAATAACAACCAAAATTCAAAAACAACCCAGAAAATCCAATGTAATAAACTCAAACATTCATATCTTCAAGCACCTCTTCCTAAACCTTCATCCACAAACCTAGATAACTTAAGAACTTCAACCAACATTTTAAACACATTAATCCTTCTTAACAACTTCCTTCAACACACATGAAAATTCTGGTACGCAGATATGAGATATCGTATGCGGTGTCACAAGACTAATATTAGGACTTCACACAACAATAATAGTAAATAGATAACATATATCATATACGATGTCACGACACCAGGATCAAGATATGTCACACCAAAAACAATTATGCAGATAACAAATATTGTATACGATGTCATGACACCAGGTTCAAGACATGTCACACCAGAGATAATAACAATGTAAAAAGCAGAAAGAAAATAACACAGGTCAGTTGTTAACCCAGTTCGGTGCAACGTCACCTACATTTTGGGGCATCCAAGTCAGAAAGGAAATCCAATATAAAAATATTAGTTTGAAGTTCTAAACAACCTTTGGTTTTACAAACTTCTCATCTAATCACTACCCGTTGAATTTCTATCTAAGACTCTCTTAGATATGAGATCCTTCTCACTTCCCTTTAATTACGCACCAGTGATAACAACTGAAAAAACAATCAAAGAACAGAAGACACACTTTTAATGAGACAGAATGCACTCTTTCTTAAAAGCTCATGAGTGAATGACAATTACAACTCAAGAAACTCAGTCCAATTCAAGTATCAAGTAGATACTAGGATGCCTGACAAATAAAAAAAATAACTAAACCCTAATAATGACAATTTCTAGCGCAACTTCCTTCTTCTGTCCATTAGATTTAGTAACGTCCTCTTTAAATATCATTTGGTAAGCATGGACTTAGGCATAAAAATCAGCCGATCCAAAAAAAAATCAAATTAAATCAAATATGATATCTCCTTAAATGTTTTGACGTCTGTTCTGCATAATATTTGATCAAATCAAATCTGATGTCTCATCAAATGTTTTGACATCCATTATGCAAAATCAAATCTGATATCTCTATAAATGTTTCGACATCTAGTCTGCATAATCAAATTAAATGTTTCCTTAAATATTTTGACATCTGTTCTGCATAATTAAATATGATGTCTCCATAAATGTTTCGACATCCAGTGTGCACAATCTTTTACAGAATCAAATATGATGTCTCAATAAATGTTTCGATATCCAGTCTTCATAATCTTCTGCAGAATAAAATCAAATGTTTCCTTAAATGTTTCGACATATGTTCTTATGAAACAAGTGCACGATTGAAAATGAAAAAAGAGTTCCTAAAATAAACTTTCTTGGGCAGTCATATATGATAGCTAAGTATTCAGAGAATCTTCAGATATCTCATAATAAAATAAGTCTTCCAAGAAGTAAAACAAGTTTTAACAACATGTCACGGCATCTTGCTCAACATCTTGTTGTGAAACAAGTTTTAACAAAATTGCTGCCAATTATAAAAACACATAACTAACAACACAACCAAAAAATTCAGAAAATCAAACCCAAAACTACACATCTTCAAGAATGTCATCCTCAACCTCCATCCAAAAATATCAAAATCACGAACAATTTCTCAACCACAATGTTGAGGGTAAAAGAAGATAACAGAAAATAAAAGATCTCTTCTAAAAATAAATTTATAAGCATGTCTTCGTCCGATTTGGGTATGTGTTCGTTCAATATGGATACATCTACAATCTGAAATAAATAAAAGTGAAAAAAAGATGTTAAAAAGAAGGCAAAAAAGAGAAATATGTATGTGAGACTAACATAAGATAACATATTTCATCTAAAAATAAATTTTTGGGCATGTCTTTGTTCGATCCGGGTATGTCTTTAGTCGATATGGGTAGATCTACAACTTGAAATAAATAAAAGAAATGGAGAAAATGTTAAAAAGAAGACGAAAAAGATAAATATGTGAGTGAGACTAACAAATATAAAAAGGAGGTCAAATCTTTTTCTTCTAATTCATTTTTTGTATTCTCTGTGATTATTGAAAATGAGATGAAAATGAGTGAGAAAGAAAAAGAAGAAGAAATAGTGAATGAGAAAAGAAAAGAAAAGAAATGTGAGAAAGAAAAAGAAGAGAGAGAAATATATGTAGAGAATGAATCAATTTTGGAATAAGAAAATTTAATTTATGAAAAAAAAGAGCTGATAATAGAGAGGAAAAAAACGTGATTGAAAATAGTAGAGTGGGTGAGGTGACAGATTGTGGTATAAGCAAGGGTAAATGAGTAATTTCATTTTCCTTCAAATTTTCTAGATTAATATGATGAGAGAAAGAAAGGAAAATAATTAAAGAAAATATAAGAATGAAAGTGAATGAGATGAAATGATTAGGGAAGATTCCTTTTATAAAAAAAAACAAAGAAATATGTGTGAGAAGTTTGATATTTAAAATTTAAAATTTAAGTTTTAAAGAGGGGGAAAAGAGTGAGAAAGGATTTTGTGATAAGAAATCAGAAAAGATTGATTTGACTCTTAGTTGGTTTCAAAATGAAAAAGATAAATCAATTTACATCGTCTATAGCACATTGTAATTTGTAAGTGTTATCTAAGATTTTCGATACTAGCATTAATGTGATAAAAGTAATGCAATAATGATTTTAGTATAAAGCCAAAATAGTGAATAATCGACATAAGGATTTCAACAAATGTGACTTGTCAACAAGGAATGTCATTATGGTCGAAGTTGTAGTTAGACAAGGACTAAGGAGTTGGGCACTTAGTAAAATTCAGAGTTTCGAGACATTCTCTACGTAGCCGAATGAAGTGTAAATGGATAAGATCAGACGGTTACTGAAAGACACGTAGAAGCTTATCGAAGACGAAGACTGCATGGAATTGAAGACATGTCATGTTATGTGTAATCGACCATTATAGACGGTTACCTTAGGATTAATATATAAGTAACATTAACTTTGAGTTTTAAGGGTCCGCAATTGTATGCAATTCTATACAACACAAAGTATTTGTGTGATTGAGAAAAGAGTTTCATAATGTAGGTATGCATTACACTTTTTATAACTTAAAGTCTTTTATATTCAAATCATTTCTACATTTTTAATCACTTTAGTTCTTTTGTATTTCGATTTAAATTTAAATTCTAGTCACTACTTTTAAACTAAATTTTGATTTTCAGTTATTATTTTTAAATTACACATTTTGACATTTATGTAAAATTATTTAAAATTCATTATTCACACAAAATATATTTTGAGATCTTTTCGAATTAAATTTCTTTAATAAATTAAAAATAATTTTTATTTACAAATTTTCACATAGTAAGAAATAATTGGAAAAATAGTTTTTAACCAAAAATGTCCTTATTTCAAGCACATAACAGATGATGGAAAAATCCATAGATTTTTTTTACAAAAATAACCTAGTTTTTCAAGAAAATTCCCCAAATAACCCTGTTTTCAAAAAAATTCCCAAAGTACCCCACTTTTAGGAGGAGACGCCAATCCAATTGGTGACTCCTCTTAAAAATAGAGTGGAGGCGCCAATTGAATTGGTTAGGGCACATGGTGCAGCCAATCCAATTGGTGCCCATGTGTATCAGTTGAAAGGAGGCACCAATTGGATTGACACCTCAGTGTAAAATGCATTTTTTTGTTAAATGGTCTACGTGATACATAATTTCGAAATAGGACTAATTGATATTAATATAAATTCCCGCTTACACAAAAAAGCCTAATGGTGATGATCGGGATCACCTAACCGACCTCCGGTCCCACATCCCCTAACTATCCTAACCCGTGGCCTTAACCCGGGTTGATGATTCACCACTGGTGCTTGAGCATATGAGGGGCCAGGAGCATCACTACCAACTACAAGAGATGGTCTATTGAGATAGTCAGACAAATCGATATAGTCTTCAGTATGCATCGAAGGTGTACCGCCATAGCTGAGTTCATGACCCATGCCAGAGTAGTTAGGTTGTGTTTGACTCATTGGTGGGTGACCGGGATGGTTGAAGGGAGACATGGGTGTGAATGATGCATCGAGGAAAGGTTGGAAAGATTGTTGGGGTGTTTGGTAGAGATAGGGTTGTTGGAGGTTTTGGTTTTGTGAGGTTTGGGCTTCTTGGCTATGGTAGAAGGAAGGACAGTTGGTGTTGAATGATCGTTGAGTGTTCTGGCTAAGGCGGCTTTGGTAGGGTGATGTGTTGGGTGCAAAGTGATGTTGGGTCTCTGGTTGATGATCAATTTGTTGGTGGAGGTATAGGGTATACTCTTGGTATTGGGGTTGGGTGTATGGCATGTTTGGGTTGTATGTTTGTGTGTTTGTGGAACGGAAAGTTTGATGGACAGGGGATTGTGTATATCTGATCTGACAATGTTATTGGGGGTTAGATGTTGAGGTGTCTGGTGTGTAAGTTTGTTGGCATGGGTCGTACATGTACATATCCTCGACGATGGACTGAAAACCAACCGATCTGTACCAAGCCATATAAGTACGACTTGGTTTTTCTTCATTTGGCATCACTGCGTCAGTTAAGACATGGTCATGGCGGTCCTTCCATTTGCGACACTTAGATCTTGTGAAACTTTGCCATGGATTGAAGTTCCATTGGTCATTAACTTTGCGCAGATGCCATTCTCCTAGGCTTGCTTGAGGATCTGGGATGTTTTGAAGCATACCGAATTGCAACTTCACACGATCATTATTGTGTATCTCCACAGTTGTGAATCTTATTATCGGTGTGCATGAAGTCCATACGGCTGCGTCTTCTGCGTTGACTTCATGGTCATGATCCAAATTTAGGTATGGATGCCAAATGGACTGAAATGTGAAAGTAATTTGGATTATAAACTTGGTAGAAGAAGTTAACAAATTATAACGAAATAATGAGGTTATTATCCTTACGTCTGTCGTTCGAAGGTGATCCAACAGATTGCGATACTGGGTAATACAATGTCTAGGAAATTTGTTATAACTCATACCATGTGCCGACCATCTACACCAAAAAGGTAAAAATATTAGTTAGAGATAATAATCGTTAAAGAAGTAAGTAAATATATAACAATTTAAACAACTTACTTTTGTGAATACGGGAATGTGAAAGGGTTGTTGTTGACGGGTGCTAGGGACGGTAGTCTTGACCAACCTCATGCTTGGAGAAAAACAGTACATCCAGAAAAGGTAGATGTGTCTTTGTGTGAGTTTTTACACAAAGAGCTATAAAGATAGGCCAGACAAGCGGATCCCCAACTGTAACTTCTTATTCTATCTACATGTCTTAGTAAAGGTAAATACATAATATGCATACTAGAACCACTACCTTCGGGAAATAAAAAAGAACCAATTAAAAGCATTATGTAACACCTAGTTTTTATTATTCGAGCATCTTCTGTAGAATGCTCATCTAAGTGTAAACTGTTATAATATGACTTAAGGCGTGAAAGGAGTATACCTTAACCTCTTGAGTTATCATCTAACAAATCAGTCTCCAAGAGGTCCGTGCAAATTGAATTTTCATAGTTGGTTTTACCATTTACAACCTTACCTTCAATGGGCAGTCCCAAAAGCATGTAGATGTATTCTAACGTCACGGTACACTCACCGGTTGAGAACCAAAATGTGTGTGTCTCGGGACACCACCTTTTGCATAAAGCAAAAATGAATTTATTATCCACCGACCAAGACATAATTTTGCTTATATGTCCAAAACCGGCGAGTTCAACATAAGGTTGAATCATCGGGTCCATGTGGACATATTCGTGGACCCGAGTATGGAACCTTGAAACATCCTATAAAAGAAAGAACAAAAACCTTTACTAAGTTGATATGTTATTAAAAGGCACTCTATTAAAACAAATAACAAAACAATAAAACGCTTACATAAGTTGCTATGTTTGCAATTGTTCCTCTGTGCGATTCGCCCATTGTGAGGATAGACATCTTATCGGAGATGAAAGCGGTTGGTGCAGATGAAAGAGGTTGTTGTAGATGAAAGATTTGATGTTGTAGAAGAAGTAGTGAGTGATGGTGTGGAAAAAGTGTTGATGGTGTGGATGAATTTATAGGCAAAAGTTTGGAGCATAGAAAAATGTGTTTGCATGTGGTAGCCAAATGAATTGGCGCCCATGTGCATTTTGTACATGGTGTCGCCATTCAAATCAGCGCCTCCATAGGTACATGCATGACACATCTAGGTCTGAATGCTTGGTTATGAGGTCTGTATGCATGCAAGACATGGTGTCTCCAAATGGATTGACGCCCATGTGCAAGGATTGTAAGGAGGCGCCAATTCATTTGGAGTGTGTCCTTGCATGTGTGACACATGGCTTTCCTCTATCTTGCATGCTGGACATGTCACTTCAGACTAGCTTGCATGTTTGACACATCATTTCGGACTAACATGCATGTGTGACACATCACTTTGAATTAGCTTGCATGTAAGATAAATCACTTATGTATTTAAGTGTCTTACTATCAACGTCCAACACTCAACACACATTCATCTGCAGCAAGAAAATAATTTTCATCTGCACCAGAAATATTACAATGTCATCTTCACTGAAATATAGTGTCAATGTTCAATATGAGTCTTAGTTATACAGATTTTATTTTTGAAACACCGATACCATTCGACTTACGATCAAGAGAAATGCAACCTTCTTGCATTTGAAAAAAAGAATATAATCCTGCATAGGATTGTGTATTATGTCAAAGATCACGTATCAAAATCCAATATTTTTTGAGAACAATCGATGCAAGTTTTTCCCGCTTAAGGTACAAGATGATAAAGATGTTGAATACATGTTTGTTAGTCATGAACATTCAGGCTGCAATTGTATTGAGTTGTATATTACTCTTCAACCATGTATACCATCTTAGCAATCTCAAATAACCAGTCAGGATGAATCTGGTGAATTTGATTCACAATGCTCAGATGACGTCAACCCGGAAGCAGAAGCAGAAGTGAACGTTGATGATGAAGAAGAAGAGGAGACCGAGATATAGGTCGATCATATGTTGAACAACGTCATTGAAGATGATGATCAACCACCGCCACTACCTCCTAGTCATGTCTACAATCCGCCTCAACATATGACAAACATGCATCTGCATGATGATGAAACATCCAACAATGTTTTCTATAACCCGTATCCACGATCAGAAGGCGAGTTAAAGGTGGGAGACATGTTCCGCACCAAAGAAGAATGTGTGCGAGCTATCAAAAAATTCCATATGAACAACTCTGCTGATTTTACAGTGAAACACACTGATTCGAGAAGGTATGTCATCGAATGTCGTAACATCGTTTGTAAGTTTTGGTTGGCTGCGTCTTACAAAAATAAAAATGACTCTTGGGAGATAGCTTCAATAGACCCACCTCATAATTGCATTGCAACTAACGTTGAACAAGATCACCGTAAATTAAGTGTTGTATTGATATGTCAAGACATTCAGCCGTTGGTTAACAAAGACCCATCAGTGAAGGTGAGTATAATTATATCCCATATCAGAATAAGATATAATTATACTCCATCTGACAAGAAATCCAGGATTACGAGGACAAAGGTTGTTGAACAGGTATTCGGCAACTGGGAGGATTCATACAAAGAATTGTCACGGTTTTTATGGGCACTAAAAACATATCTCCCAGGAACTGTGGCAATTATGGAGACATTGCCATCAATGATGCCAGACGGAACCTGTGTTACAGGTAATAGAATCTTTCACCGTCTCTTTTGGGCGTTTGGCCCATGCATCAAAGGTTTTGTATTATGCAAACCTATTACTCAAATTGATGGCACTTTGTTATACGATAAATATAAGGATACTTTGCTTATGGCGGTTGCACAAGACGACAACAATAATGTCTTTTCCATTGCCTTTGCTCTAGTTAAAGGTGAAACGACTGGTGGATGGGGTTTTTTTCTTCGACATCTCAGAACGCATGTGGCTCCACAAGCCAATCTCTATTTGATTTCTGATAGACATGCTGCTATTGAGAGTGCATACAACAACCATGACAACAGATGACATGATCCTCCTTCTACCCATGTCTATTGCATTAGACATATTACACAAAACTTCATGCGTGCAATAAAAGATAAGAATCTTCGCAAGAAGGTGGTGAATGCTGAGCTCTAACTCAGCCGTCATTTCAATATTATCATGATGAAATTAGACTGTCTAATGAAGACACAGAAAGATGGCTGAATAACATACTAGTAGAGCAGTAAACAAGGGTATTTGATGGAGGTTGTCGATGGGGACACATGACAACAAACCTTGTGGAATGCATGAACGGGATATTCAAAGGAATTAGAAATCTACCAATAACCGCCTTGGTCAGATTGACCTATTATAGGTTGGCTTCTACGTTCGCAACTAGAGGTGAAGGATGGAGTGTGGTGTTAATGTCTGGGCAAGTATTTAGTGAGTGTTGCATGAAAGTCATGAAAGAGGAGAGCATCAAAGCTAGCACACACGCTGTAACAGTCTTTGACCGTCATAGGGAAAATTTCAGCGTCCAGGAAACAATGGACCACAACGAAGGGAGACCAAATTTAGCATATGCTGTTAGACTAAGCAGAAGTTGGTACGACTGTGGAAAATTCCAGGCCTTCCGCATTCCTTGCTCCTATGTCATTGCAACATGCGCATATACTCGTCAAGACACTTACAACCATTTATCTGATGTGTACAAGGCCGTCACCGTCATGAATGTATATAATAAAAGATTCTCGGTGCTACCAATGGAGGAATACTTACCTCCATACGAAGGTGATATAGTTTGGCACAGCGACGAGATGCGTAGAAAGAAAAAAGGAAGGCCAAACAACACACGTATCAGGATAGAAATGGATTCAACAGATAAAATGATAAGATTATGTAGTATCTGTCGCCAAACATCAGTACAAAATAAGCTTATTGAAAACAGAAATATTCCTAACTGATTACAACAATTAAGGTGATGTTATCTCGACCGAAGATCATTTCCATAACATCCTTATCAGTTTTCATTCGCACCCAATCAAAGATACTGTCGATTCTCTCAATACTTCTAATTTTTCCCCTTCTGGTATTTTCCCATCTAACCAACGAACCAACCCCCTCTTCAGTTGATCGAACGTAGTGATGTTTCAGAAGAGCATCGACATCTGAGGTTTGTCTCTCACATAAATCACCTTTCCCGTATCGACGACGAACACCAAACATGAATTCCAAATAATGAAATGAGATATGAAAAAATGATTCACACAACACCTCTATTTATAACAAAAAAAAATTGCATTTTACACTGAGGTGTCAATTCAATTGGCGTCTCCTTTGTAAAAATACACATGGATGCCAATTGGATTGGCTGCACCATGTGCCATAGACAATCCAATTGGCGTCTCCACTCTATTTTTAAGAGGAGTCGCCAATTGGATTGACGTCTCCTCCTAAAAGTGGGATATTTGGGAATATTTTTGAAATCAGGATTATTTTGAATTTTTTTAAAAAAAATTGGATTATTTTGATAAAAATTATAAAGAATAATTTATTAAAAAATATATTTATGAAGAGAGAATATTAATGATACTATCACTTTTGGAATTTCTAATAAATGTATTTTTTAAATAAATTATTCCTTATTATTTTTCAGTCATTAAATTTAAAATAGGAGAGATGACAGAATATATAAAACAGGAGAGGATCCAATTTCATAAGAATAAAAATGAAGAAAAAAATTATTATAATATTTTCTTGAAGTGTTTCTTTTTAACATTGCAAGATATATTTTATACATAAGTTACAAGCATATTAATAAAAAAAATTATAACAATAATATTTGTCATACATTTAGAATAAATAGACAATAAATGTTCTTGAATAAATATACATTCATATTAAATATTACTAGCGTCCAGACGGACAATATAAGTGATATTTTTTATTTAAATATAATTTTTTAAAAATATAGTATTTGAAAGTTATTAGTAGAAAGTTATCTGAAAGTTAATAATAGTGGTTTTATTAAAAGTTATTAGATAAATTACACAATAAAATAAAAATAAAAATGATAAAAAAATAGACTACACTAAAAAAAATATTTTCTTTATATATTGTTATAAATTTAAAATAAAAATAAATATAATACTAAGTATAAATAGTTAAATGAGATAACTTTTTATGTAAGAATAAATTTATAATATTCTATCCTATCCTATTAATATTTTTAAAATATATAATTTGATAAGATATCTGCGTAATGTGTGATTGATAGATCGTATAAATTTTTTTCACCTCTTCAAAATTTGTATTTTTTGTGAGTAGAATCGGTTACCGATTTACCGTAGTTTACTGAAATGAAATCGGGATCGACACGTTTCACGGGGATACACTTGTGACGCAATCATTATCCAAAAATATCTATAAATAGACAAATAAGCGATATTCAATTTAATTTATTTTATTTTTATTACTTTGTTCCGCGTGCAGTAGGCCCAGCGAGACTGATTGGGAAATGGGCGGTGGAGGATCCATGAGGACGGTATCCAAACTCGCCGGCATCGGCGTCGCTAGGTCAGGCTTCAGAGGAACACCGGCTACGTACCCGGTCGAGCATCCGGTTCGCAACGCATCCCGTACATCATCCCCAACTAGACTTTCAACGCAGGGAGCGAAAGGCGCTGAGGTGAAGCCACTGCATACGGCGGTGTCAGGCGATTTGTCTGACTGGGAATTCGCCGATGAAGGCGATCTGTTCATGACCGGCGGAGAGCCCACGCCAAGAGTGGTGTTCGGAGATGTTCCTACCTTTAAGGAAGCACAGGAAGCTACCGCAGAATTGAAGGACGCTATTGATCAGTAAATTGTTTTTTTTTGTGTGCATATATTTGCTTTCAATTTCATGTATTTCTGTTTTTCAATTTTTCAATTTGAAATCTTCGTTTTACTTTTCTCAGATTCTCAGTACTGAGTTAGGGTTTTCTGTTGTTGAAAATTTCACTCTTATGCTTTTTGTGATTAATAATAATAGTCAAAGGGTTTTAAACTGATTTAAGTTACTTTTTTTATAAAAACAATTAAATATTGTTAACAACAAATTAACTTCTATAGTCAGCTGTTTAATTTCCTGTGATTTATGCTAGGTTTAGTCTAACATCTGTGAATCAGAATTTCCAAACATTATGGGAGATTTTGCTTTTATCTTTCTGTTGAGAATCCTATATTTGATGAGATATATGCTTATAATTTCTTTACTGAGTACTGACTTTTAAGAGTTGAGTTTGTCTTATTTTACTCTATAGATATTGTCTTATTATTGGTGTAAATGTAGTGATTCTGGTGTTCGCGCTCGCCGGTTTTGCATTTGCTCAGTATGTTCAATTCTGAGTATTTAGTTTTGTTTCTGATAAAGTTGTTGCCTGATAAGTTACATTTTTTCATGTATAGATTATTATTACTATTGAACATTATGTATTTTTTTGGTTGATTATCTTGGATATGCTGTTACTTGTATCTATTATAATAGCATTATATTATTTTCTTCAGAATTTACCTTTCATCTGGTAGTTCTCAATGTGAGGGTTCATCTCCTAGTCAAATCTCTGTTGTGTCTCCTCCTCCTAAGGAAATAGGGACAAAATCTTGTCTTGTTGAGGCTATTTCAAGTCCTTCAGTGCCTAAGCATGCCATTCATGCTTTTCAATTGCTCAGCACAAGTCCTGAGGCCCAGGTAATATACCCTTATTTTCATGCCTAAATAAGATCAGGTGAATTTCATACCGTTGGAAATTTGGCAATCTTGTTAGTTATGTGTAATAATATATCTAAATATGTTTATTTAGTCATGGCTTGGAATCATTTGTTCAATTGATATTATTCACTTATCTTTGGCCTTAACCAGACTGTGGTGCAATCTATTGCTTGTGACCCTAATATATGGAATGCTGTCATGCAAAACCCTGCTGTCACTAGTTTCTTCGAATCACAGCTAGCGGGTAATCATTACCTAACCGGTCTCTTATTTTCCATGCTTTTTTTTGTTAACTAGCCTAGTTGCTGAAACCTTTTAAAGTTGAATAAGTGGATGTCTCGGGATTGAACCTGTACTCCTACACTATGATGTTCCTACACATCTATCAACTGAACTGTATTAATGGGACTTTTATGCCCTTCTTTATATTTACCTTTTTGGGTTTCTTTTGTGCTTTTGTGCTGAATTCTCATGCAAATTGTATTGCAATGGTTTGCAGCGGTAGAGTCATCAAATGATGCTGCTTTTGCTGGTTCTGAAACTGTAGAAACTCCTAAAAAAGAGGAGGGAAATGCTTTTGATTTTATGACTATTCTGCAGAATTTGAAGCTTACAGTTACTGAAATGGTTAGCAGAATGTCCAATTTCTTTCAGAACATATTCCCAACAGCTGAGAAAGACAAATCTTCAGCTGATGGTGGTGGAGCCAATTTCATGGATTATAAAAATTTTATGGGAGGAAGTTTCATGGGATTGGCGGTTATGGTGATAATGGTTGTACTAATGAAGAGAGCCTAAACATTCAGTAGACAAAATTACTATCTATTGAGTTTTCTTGTCGTTTTAAATGCTTGTATATGTGAAGTACATTTGAAGCAGCAACTTATGAAATTTGGAGCAAGTACTCCTTTGTGTATTTCTCTTAACATTTGATGTCAGCTAGCTATAATAGTTTTTTTGTTTGTTTGCATTTCTCTTAACATTTGATGTCGGCTAGCTATAATAGGTTTTTTTTACTATGAAAAATAGTGGACATTGAGGTTAGGAGGGAGATCGGTTTTATGTTCTTATAAGAAATTAAGTTGACATGTGGAAAAACGAAAGAGTTAGACAATTTGAAATTTAAACATTGGTGCATTAGAAAATCGAGAAATGGAGTGGGGGTTCTTGTCATAAGCAACATGTTGTATGGTCTGAGTACAATGTCAAAAGTTTGTTGCATTGGAGGATTTTCACATCTTTGGAAACGGGTGTGTATAGATGTTAGTTCATGAGAATATGATTTATTTTTTATTCGGGAATATAAGCATGTTTACCGAGAAATCTATGAAAATAGTGGACAATGTGGTTAGAAGGAAGATCAATTTTATGTGCCTATAAAGAGTTAAATCGATATTGAAAAAGTGAAAGAATTATACAATTCGAAATTTAAACTTTGGTACATCTGAAAATCGCGCGAACAATATCAAGAAAATCTAAAAATGGGGTGGGGGTTGTTGTTGTAAGGAGCATGTTGTATGGTTCGAGGACAATGTCTAAAGTAAGGGTTGATGCATCATTGCGCATTATAAGGGTTGACACATTTTCGGGAACAAATGTCTGTAAAGATGTTAGTTCACGAGAGTATGCATTGTTGCATCGTAAGGGTTTCCACATCGGGTGTGCAGTTGTTAGTTTATGAGAGTATGACTTATTTTTTATCATGGAATATAAGCACGTTCATTGAGAAATCTATGAAAATAGTGGACACTATAGTTAGGAGGAAGATCTATTTTAAGTACCTACAAGAAACTAAGTCGACATGTGAAAGAGTTAGATATCTTAGAACTTAAGCTTTGGTACATCAGAAAAGTTAGATCGAGAAATGGGGTAGAAATTATTATGGACAAGGAGTACAAGAAGGATACTGTGAGTGTGAAAAGAGTAGGAGATTGAGTAATAGTTTTGAAATTTATATTGGATCAAGACACCATTAATATTATCAGTGTCTATGCATCTCAGGTTAGATTAGTAAAGCACTTTAAGATAATATTTTGGAGGATTTAGAAGGCTTATTTTAGAATATGTCTCAAGGAGAAAAACTTTTCTTATGAAGGAATCTAAATAGACATGTACGGAGCATAACAAGAGGTTTTGAGATCGTGCATAGGAGTACGGTCTAGTGAAGGTGAATTGGAGGGTTGAAGCGCCGCGAAAAATACAGAGTCGCCACCAGATTTTATTTATTCCAAAGGAAAGGGAAAATAGCGATAAAACTCCAAATGAGAGAAATGGTCTTGCAACCAAGGGCGGATTCGGAAGTCGGTTATGCAAGGGGAAGGTATTAGCACCCCTCACATCCATGATACTTCATGGGAACCACTTGTTCGTATCAAATGCGTATGGATGTTTATTTATCTATAAATTGTTTACTATCGGGAATGAGATGAGAAAATGAGATGGGAAACAATAAGTTTTAAGTTAGTGTGCCCGTCAAGGATTTGAGCCCTCGTGCCTACGTATCCCCATACGTGCAATAGGGAACTTCGTATTTCAGATTAAAAATGAAGTATTTGTTTGGTTATTTTTACTGAACAATATTGACGTTCGCGTACTATTGTTCACTTGCTTGTATACTCTGTCATGGGAGCGGAAAGTATTTGCTTGTTTGCGGTAAAATGGATACGTTTGGTTCGCACTCTAGCAGTTAAACATTACTTGCTCGCACATGAAGGCTTAAGCTTCGTTCACGGTAGAACTGAAGTAATACGTTCTTATTGAAAGGTTTTGAAGAGAAAGCCCTAAGGCAAAAGATGATTTGATTTGTTGGGGTTGATTTTATGTACGGAGACAAGCATCAAACCCTTGGCTAGATACAGTCAACGGTCCAATAACTCGGGAGTTGAGAGGACAATGTTGTCCTAACCACTCTTTTTCATCCAAAAAAGAGGTTTTGAATTGTGAAAAGAGTTTGGCAAGTCTAATCATTGGAACTTAGAGGGCGGCAAGTATCTGACCCTTGACTAAGCACAATCAACAATCAGAGTACTTGGGAATCGAGAGGACAAAAGAGTCCTAACTACTCTTTTTCTCCCTCATAGCATCTAGATCTAACTTGTTTGAATCATTAGATGTTTTAAGGGGGAAAGTCAAGTGTCAGGTCCTCAGGCTAGGTACGACCGACAACCCAAGTACTTGAATGTTGTGTACAAACACGTACACCCCATTTTGCATTCCAATTTGTTAGGAAAATATTTTGAAAAAGGTATTTGAATTTATTAGAAAAAATAATGAGTGAAGGAATAGAGGAGAGAGGTATAATGAGGTTGAGAAGAGAATGGAAGAGGTGATAGAATGGGTTTGGGAAGAGAATGGAGAAGAGATGCGAATAATGGAGTGGATGGAGAGTATTTGACGTTGGTTCAAATATCCACGTTGCAATGGTGTGAGTTTTATTCGGAAAACAACTTGACGTTGAATCAAGTACCTTTTGTTTCTTTTGAAATGCTTTATTTATCATTTTGTATTTTATCTTGGTTATTAACATGCATAGTGAACTAACTAGAAAGCAATAAATCTAAGCTATTACATGACTAGGGGTGGGGGAACATTTGGCCCATAATGGGGGGATGGATCCACACAATACAACATAAGAGAATGAAAAGGAAATACAAGTTACAAAATATTAAACTATGTACCATGCCTAAGGCATACAAGTGACATGGTACTTCAAGCAATACAAATCTATTGAATGAGAATGAAGTAGTTAGAAGTATGGCTAGCTAGGAGTGAGCTTGAATCTCAAAGTCAACATGTGGAAACACAAGGCAACAAACGGGTTAGCGTGAGGTTAAGTCAAATGAATGAGAATGATGCAACAATATGTAAGCAAATTCAATGGTTTAAAATTAATTCAAATGGCAATGGATTAATCAATGAAAGACAATCAAAGATCTATCCTATGATCATGGCAAATGAAATTAGACCTACAAAGTATTCATAACCTAAATTGAAATGGGATTTTCAATTTACAATACGATCATAAACCAAAAGAATCGATTAAATGAACAATTAAAGTGAATATTAATTCTAAAAGTCTAAAAATCTACCTAAACATGAATTAGGATCAAAATTAATCAAATTGAAAATTCACAATCCAAATTCAAGAATTAAATCAACCTACATGGACATGGAAATCATCATACAAAAGTCAAATCGAATGAGAAATTAATCTAAGGTTTAGTCATGGTGAAATCAATATCTAACTATATTAATCCACACAAAATCCACAAAAATGAAATAACCAAAATCTAACGGTTAAAACCTAATCATGACATGGTTAATGAATCATGAATTAATTCTGGAAAGTTAAGGAGAAAAATTAAATCTAATCTAAAGAATTTGATTAAACCTAATCTAATCCTAATTAAACTTGAATTAGGCTAATTACACACTAATAGCATGGATTAATTTCTAATTCCTAAAATCAAGAACTTTGGTAATTCTAACCTGGATTAAAAATCCAACAACAAGATTAACAAGGAAAAAAAAACTGGAATTAGCAATTTAATCATGGGTTAATTATAGATTAAAGAAGAATTAAGAACCAATATGAATATGGGCCATGGGGGTTAAAGATTGATGAGGGGGTTCGGGAAGGAATTCATTTGGGCCCAAAAGGGAAAGTAGGAGCCACCGGCCCAAACTCCATGTATTCAATCATCAATTGTGGTTTACCTTTCTAAGAATTCAGCCACATAATCAAGAACTCTAGGTATCGAAATCAAACGGAGATGCGAACTCGGATCGAACGCGGAGCGAAGACTCACCCTCGACCAAAGGAAACCGCTCGAGCGCACAGATTCATGGCTAGGATGAAACAGAAGTTTGTGCATCGACCCAACGTCGTTGCCGTCACGGCACCATCGACGAGGAATTGGGGCTCAGTTCGGTCGGATTTGTCGTAGACTCTGTTCCTATTTCGTTGCGTATTGGTTGAAAAATGACGAGGGAAGGCTCGTGTTCTTCTTCGCCTTTGGAGATGAAGAATGGAAGATTCTCTCGATCGATCGGCGCGGAGGTGGAAACTCGAGGTAACCCTCTTATGGCCTTTTCCTGCTATCTACTTATTTCCCTTCTCGGCTCAAATTTCTTTCTTCTGTTTTAATCTGTTTCTCCCGGATCTTCAATTCCATTTTCTCCTATTTGTGTATTCTCTGAGTTGCTATTCTTCTTGCTATGCATTGTTATTGTTCATGCTTTTCCTCTCTTCTGTTTTTGATTCTGTTACCTGTTGGACGTTGTTGGAAGGAAGTAGAGATGTCAATTTAGGGGGTCGGGGCCTAACTTTTAAGGGGCCCAAAATATAGGGGGCCCAAAATTCTAAAAATAAATGAGCCCCAAAATATATAGGCCCCCATAAACTAAAAGCCCATAAAATTCAAGTAAAGCCCTAAGGCCCTATCATTTTTTAAAGAAAAAAAACTGATTTTTTTTTAAAGAATTTTTTTTTTTTTATTTTCATAAAAATCATTTTTTTTCCGAAAAATATCAACTTTTTTATTTTAGGAAAAAATTGATTTTGTTTCAAATAAAATTAAACTTTTTTATTTAAAAAAATCGATTTAACTTTTTGGAAAAAATTGATTTTTTTTTATTTTTGAAAAAACTTTGACTTTTTTTTTTCTATTTTCGAAAAAAGTCAGTTTTTTTTATTTTCGAAAAAAGTCATTTTTTTTCAAAAACAAATCATCTTTTTTTTCTTCGAAAAAATCGACTTTTTTTATATATAAAAAAAATCGAAATATCTTTTTGAAAAATATCAAATTTTTTAGTTTCAGGAAAAATCGACATTCTTTTTCGAAAAAAATAAGTTTTTATTTAAAAAAATAATTGACTTTTTTTTCGAAAAAAATTGATTTTTTATTTAAAAAAAACGCCTTTCTCATTTTAAAAAATTAATCAGTTTTTTTACGAAAAAATCTATTTATTTTTTTTCAAAAATATCAATTTTTTTAAAAAAAACTAAAATTTTTAATACTTTCAAAAAAATCGATTATGTTTATTTTTTAAAAAAATTAATTTTTTTATTTTCGAAAAAAATCAACGTTTCTTATTTTTCTGAAAAAAAAATAATATTTAAAAAAAATAGTTTTCAAAAATATTTATTATTTAAAAATATATATTTTAAAAAATAAAATGTGTTGTTTCAAATAAATTATATTTTGAGCCCCTCATTTAGGCCCTTTAAAAAACAAAAATATGAAGGGGCTTAAAAATAAGAGGCCAAACAGTTATTGATTTAGTATGGGGCCTAAAAAAATGGGGCCAAATAGGGGGCCTAATTGTTAGGGCTTTCTCATTTAGGGGTTCTTTGACCCCTCTACTTATGATGACTTCAATTATTCTCGTAATATAAGGTCAAACACATTCTCCCATGATCCATGATTGAGGAGTAAATAATTGGTTGGCCAAGCTCTTTGAGGTCCAACTAAAATTATTTGAGTTCACAATCTCTCAAACAAGAGACTTGGAAGGACGGTGTGACCAAGGTAAAACATCTCAATTTCACGGTCCTCTCAGCACGAAGTCTAGAAGGAGATCTGATTAAGGCAAGACATTCCGGTTCAATTCCAATAACAAAATATCACTATTGCAAACATCTAGAGAGATATAGAGCTGATTTGTTTAAAAATTCCCCGTTCTATTAACATTAATTTTCTTCAAAAACAAATCAAAATAAAAAGCCAATCGGGCCAATAGTTGAAATACCACAACATTAAGAGAAAAATAACTTAAAAGCTACATCAATTAACTTTAGTATACAACTTAAACAACCAAAATGAAGGAATGAAGAGAACATTTCCATGACTGGACTGAACCAAATTATATTTAAGGGTTGAGACATCAACAAAACAGGTAATTATAATTTGCCATCTATTGGCCTGAAGTTGTAACTTATGATGATATACAATTACAATTTGATAAAATAGGTAGTATAATCTGGTGTGGCTCCTTATTATTTGAAAGATAAAACCTTCCTACTAGAGCCTTACTTCATATCTGATGCCCGAATCCCATAGCGCTTGAAGATTTCTCTAAACCCGTAAACACTGATATCGTAGTTGAACTGCAATTGCACACAAGCAAATGGAAGTATGAGATTATTAAAAATATTCAAAGCCAAAGCCTTTGACATATGTCATAGAAGTTCAAAAATGTTTGATAGGTTTTACAACCACTTTTACTGGTTACAAAACTTTTAGTTGTTTAGCAGCTATTAAGAGCTTCTCAATTTCAACTATGCCACATAATATTTAAGCAACTCAATATACATTTTGCTCCATTGATATAGTAATCTTTAAGCAATCTTGCAATCTACACTTTTATACTTTCTAATTATTAATTAATTTTGTTTCAAAATGAAATATCAATTTTGAGTAAGAAAATTTATTTTCAAATGATAGGAAATGGCTCCTTGTACATGGAATGGAAGAAATCTTAACTTTGAGGAACCCTCCATGGCAAGTAGACAAATTTCATTGGTAAAAACCTAAATGGCTTCATATCAAGAAACTGTTGGATTTATTAATCCAGCATCACCCTTAGGGATTCGATGGGTTTAACATCCCAACCCATGGCGTTTAGTATGGGCTGGGCGCAGCCCCTTGAGGGCTCTATGCTATAAGAAAATAAAGTTGCGTCCTCATTAACAGCAATTGCTTTTAGCCTAGTGGTTAGCGCTTGATCCAAAAGAAACATGTGCTTAAGTTGATCTTAGTGGTTGATTACTAGATTTAATACCTGGGAAGGGTATATTTTCAGTATTTGATATTTTCTTAAGGGGGATTGTTCAAAATACAAATAATCATGGCCGATATTACATGCTTTACAATTTTCCTGAAAAGCAGGAGGAGGGATACTTACAGGCATGACTTTCACATTGTATTTAGTAATATTTGGATCAGCTACCCTACCCTGGTTAGCCACCTGTAAAATGAAACACATGTCTCAAGTAACTACATTTCCATTGAGTCAATGAAAAGATCAACCAATTACTAAAAACCAAATTATTGTCATAGAATTTGTGCTTCTTGGGTTTACTTAAACATGCCATCAGAAGAAATATTATTATAATTTTATCCTATTAGCAATTTAGGCACTGAGGTTAAGAGGCTTAGCAAACAGAAAGGAATACCATACATGTGTTGGACTATGAAATATTTCCATGAATGGGTACTCCTTTTTCTGCCGACTTATACAAAACCCAGGATACTTTGGACACTCAACCTGCAAAGCACAAAAAATTATCATGTCATCATCAATGTGGAATAGAAACGCTGCAGAGTGCGTAGACAATAACAAGCAATAAAGGTACAGAAAAAGGAACACGATAAAAGATAAATTCTACTGTAAGCCTAGTGCCTACTTTCCTATTAGTAAACTCCAACTCATTGCAAAGTAATGAGCACATTTGTGTATGTTTTTGTGACTCTATCAGACTAGACGATTGCAATGTTTCATCGTGAGTAAAAATATACATAGGTATGACTCCCAAGTGCCAACACAAACAAGTAGTAAGAGATCATTAATAAAATAACTTACACGCATAAATTTTACATGTGGATAAAACTCAGAAGCAACTTCTTCTAATACTTTGTCAAGATGTTCTGTGTAATTCCCCCTGCATTATAGAATAATAAGAAGTCATTCCTAAATTAATTCATTTTATTTCTTTTCTTTTTCATTCACACCTAAATAAGCTTCAGAGTAAGAGTATTCAAGAGCTGACTCCAACCGGATCACCTGATAGTAAAAGCAACAACCACGGGAAACCCTTCATGAAGGAGATTGACAAACTCACGCTCGGAGGTGAAATGAACAACCCGTGATGGTCCAAGATCCTTTGCATAACGAGTATAGTACCTAATATTATCAAAACAATTCCAACAAATTGATATTTCCCATTAATAGACAGCATGGGATGAGTGAATTTCCAAGAATAATGCACCAGGGAATTGTGCAAAGTATCTATCATCTAAATTATATCATGCAAATTGCAAAGTATGCTACCATAGTACGGGTTACTGAACTTTGTCGTTAATATTCAATTATTTGAAATGAGATTCCATAGACTTATCGATATGACTAAACAATTCTTCAATCAAATGACAATAATTAGTTTCTAATATTTAATTAACGAAAAAAATGCCTAGAGAAAAATAAGTATTGCAGTACAAAGAATTATTGTAGTTACTACAGAATGATAGAAAATAGAATCAATAGTAAAGATTAATAAAGCTACAATTCAGAGAAAATGACACCAGTAGTTAACATGGACATACTTGCAAGTTCCCCGAAGATGACCAATCATTCGGTCCAAAAATGACGATTCTTCCATTCCACAGAGTACTTCAATAGGTGAACTGTATATCTAGTACCTGCATCATGAACAAATTTTACTTCTAGGAGTTGATTATGATAATCTCATCTACTCTCTCATACATAGATAATAACCAACTAAACAGCAGGTAAAAATCTCACAATTTACTTTGCATCACTAGCTCAAAATCAAATAACCAATTAAGCAGGAAATAGTTATGACGCTGCACTATCAATGTCACTAAAACCTATCTTGGTTCATTTCATCTATGACAAGTGTTTCCTATTCACAAAGTTCGGTTGAAGCATTTTATCAAACAGAAAACAAGCATTACACCATGGGACACAACAACAGCAAAATCATTCAGTTTTATCAACGGAAACATCTTAATAAAAAAATTAAATATAGGGCTTATTTGACAGCTCTACTCCACTCACCTCCAACAGCTAGAGTTGTATATAAAAATTAAATATAGGACTTAAAGATGATTTTGACATAAGTAGTAGTTTTGCAGCAGTTTAAGGACTGAAGACATGTGGAAGCAATGCAAAGGACAAAATTGTTGAATTGTAATTCCTTATGTCAAAGCAGGTAGTGCTCGACAGAAACAAGGATATGACGAAACATGTAGTGTGCGTCGAGTTGTATTAAATATCAAAATGGAAAAGTAGGTTGTTTGACACAGGATTTCGACTTAGATCAAAATAGGTATTTTGGGCCTTTGTAATATTTTAGGCTTTAGCTTAGTGAATAGGCTAACTCAATTATAAATAGAGGGAGTAACCCTTATTTTCATAACTACGAGAATTGGGGCAAGCATATAAAGGTAGTCTTTTGCTATCAAGATCTTTGGGATCTTGTGAAAGAGGGAGTGACACAATTTGCAGCAAACGTGACGGATGAAGAAAAGGCTACACACAAAGAATTGAAGAAGAAAGATTATAAAGTTCTATTTATAGCTCATTAATATGTCGATTCTGACAATTTCGAAAAGGTTATTGATGTTGAATCAGCGAAACAAGCATGGGATGTGAAAATAAGCACTTCTCAAAGAATTATTTTAATGATGAAAAATATACAAGCGAGTGTGTATGACCAAAAAAATGGTTCAAGACTAACAAAGAAGTTAAAGTCAACTTTCATATGATAAAGATCAAGTCTTGGATTGTATAGTTTGATTGATCATGAAATATTAAGGTATAAGCTCTCAGTCTCACTATGATATTGTCAAGTACTCAAGTCATACATTTCATTCATTCCATAAGTCATTAAACATTTTTGGTGCATCAAACAATGGTTGTCATACTATTTACTTAAGTAATTTTTCAACTTTCAGCTGAGGTAACTGATTACCTATTTTCAAGTAACCGGTTACATATCTGCAGCTCTACATCCAATGGAAATTTTTGGTTGTGGTAACCAGTTACCACCTTTCATGTAACCGGTTACACTGGTTTAGTTTTTAAATTTTTTAGCTTCGCTTCAGATATAACCGGTTACACCCTTTTAGGTAACCAGTTACCACTGAAGCAGTGGCAATATTTCATTCAATTTTTGCAACAAACGAATTCTTTAAAGGTGTAACTATTCATGGCATCTATTCATATAATTGTACTCTTTTAGAAAGGTGTTAAGGCACTATTTAAACCTTATATTTTATATTTTCAAATTCACCTCTTTCAAAAACAATTCAAACGCTTTGTCTCTTTATTTTTCAAATTTCTCAAGTGTTCTTGAACATAATTTTTTGGTGAAACTCTTGCACATAATTTTCAGTGTATATTCATATAGTTTCATCCATATACATACTTGAGCATTTGTGTTTCATAAAGAGGATTGTTTTCTTAAAAGAGAAGATCAATCCAAGTGATTGGTATATTATTCTTTACTTTAAAATCTTGTAAAAAAGTCAGAATAGATTTTTTTTGTTATCCTTGTTATCCAGGATTGTTGGAAGTGTGAGAGTGATTAAGGGAGGATTGTTCTCTTAATGCACTTTGTGAAAATCACAAGAGGATTGTTCTTGTTGATTATGTTAAAATCTGTATAGGAAGACTAGGATTGTCTTGTCCATAAGATCTAACAATAGTGAAAAACTCTTACTACGTAAGGAGATTGGAGTACTCTCGGATTGTGAGGGGAACCAGGATATATGACTGTGTCTTTTATCTTTCTGCACTTTACCGCTTTCATCACTTAGCAATTAACCGGAAAAAATAATCCTAACAAAGTCTAAAAATCGAAAAAAATTCAAAGTACATAATTCACCCCCCCTCCTTTTAGGTGCAAACTCTACTTACAATTGGTATCAGAGTAGGTTCTTGGTAACCTGTTCCTTCAAGATCCGACATGGCTTCCGCAAATGCAAACTTGATTTTTAGAGATGGTGGTAGTAATAACAAGCCTCCATATTTTGTGGCAAATGTTTTAATTTCTGGAAAATACGAATGAAGGCTCATTTAGAGGCATAAGAAAAGGAAGTATGGAAAGTAGTTGTTAACGGTCCTTTTGTTCCTACATGTGTTGTTAATGGTGTAGGCACACCTAAACCTGAAACTTCATGGGATAAAGATGATGAAGAAAAAGTTCTATACGACAAAGGCAATAAACCTTCTACAAAGTGCTCTTAGTATGGATGAATTTTTTCGTACCTCTCAATGTACAACGGTAAAACAAATTTGGGACACTTTGGTTGAGACTCGTGAAGGAACCATTGAAGTTAAAAGACCCGGATTAAATACCTTGAGTCAAGAGTACGAAATGTTCAGAATGCAGGCTGGAGAATCCATCGTTGCATTAAAAAAAAGATTTATACACTTGACTAATCATTTGATTGCACTCGGTAATACATTTACAAATGATGATCTCAATCTTAAAGTGCTTAGATCTTTGACCAGGGAATGGCAACCAATAGTGACGGCAGTATCGGAAAAGAAAAGTCTTTCTACCATGACATCCGTATTATTGTTCGGAAAACTCCAAGAACATGAACTTGAACTTGGAAGACTTGAAAAGTATGAAAATCAAGAGAAGAAATCCAAAGGCATTGCTTTGAAAGTAGATTCAAAAGAAAATAAAAAAGATGATGCTTCAGAGGAAGATGAAGACTTTATTCTCCTTGTGAAAAGGCTTGGTAAGTTCTTTGATAAAAATGAAAAATCCTTTAATTATGAAAAAAGAAAGAAACATTTCAGGAAAAAGGAGGCTTCCACTGCAACACAAGATATCACATGTTATGAATGTGGTAAGCAGGGTCGTATAAAGTCGGATTGTCCGAAACTCTCCAAGAAAGATAGCTTCAATATACAAAGGATACTAATAATAAAAAGGCATATGTGTCGCATCACGCGAAAAACCGGCGGGAAAACAAGAACAACAGAGCCGCCACCGTGCGTTATTTATCCCAAAAGAGGGAAAGGAAACGCTCAGAGTAAACCTGGGAAAGGAAAGGTCTCGCGACCAAAGAGAATGGGTTCGGGAGTCGGTTATGCGAAGGGAAGGTATTAGCACCCCTACGCATCCGTAGTACTCTACGGGATCCACGCACAAAAGGAAGGATAAATGGTTGCTAAAACGCTGCTCACACACACACACACAGGCTGAAAGAGACACAAGAAAACAGACTGAAACTGACTCGGCAGGATATTGTATCCTGGGCCTACTTAGTCTATCAGGCATAGACATCAGAGTCGAAGTAGTTCGGACTGGGGAAACGACACATGCTCGCTAGGATATCGCATCCTATGCATACGTATCTTCTCGGACGAGAGGAGAATCAGAGCACTCGTAGCTCGGCTGACACGCACACAAACAAACACTGGCAAAGGCAAACGTGGAGCCTGAATGCCAATCACTGGACTTACATCAGCATCCGAACCAAAACACACGCATACTGGAACCCAAATGCCACTCGATGGACTTACATCAGCTTCCAAGCACACAACAACACAACAAGTTAATAGGGAGTCGGGGACTCGAGCCTATAACTGTCAAGCACACACTCAAACAAACAGACAACAAATTGCTAAGGAGTCAGGCACTCGAGCCTAGCAACTGTCAAACAACACACACAAAAAAGAAAAAGGGCGCCCGGAGAGATCAGCTCAATCTCCTGCCTACATACTTCATCTGGTGTGAAGATCAGGGCGATGTAGTTCCCCTACAGAGGGATAAAGGACTAGCCTAACCAGATAACAGAGGGAGACACAACTAGGGAGACTATGACTCGAGCCTAGATGTTATCATGCAAATCATCCCTAAGTTAAGGTTTCTAGCTAACTGGCACAGGGAGCCAGCCTATCCTAGTCATGACTTGCACAGGAAGCAAGCCACACACACACTTAACTTGCACAGGAAGCAAGCCAAGCAAAACCTAACTTGCACAGGAAGCAAGTCTAAACTAACCCTAACTTGCACAGGAAGCAAGTCAAACAAACATACAAGCACAAGTAGCACACACTATACACAAGCAAGTGGCTCAAACAAGGGTTAGGTTTTAGTCGAGGGGTCATATCAACCTCAACAAACAAACCACTGGAACTGGGTAGTGTGCTCTTAACCTTGCCATTGAGGGGCTAAGGTGAAGCTGATGAAAGGTGAGTGAAGATGAGACTTCACAGCTCTTATCCCTGGCCTGGGAGAGCTTAAGACAAGAATGTGTGGGTTCAGAAAGTGGGAACCCTTCTACACATTTGATACCGACTCAACTGTACAATTGTACAAGATCTTGGGTTTGTATCTACAATGCATCAACACAGTGGTGTGAGCAAAACAGATGACACACTGAATAGCAGGGGATAGGTTGCATATCCCTTGGGTTCTGCCAATTGCCTCTTCACTTAGGAGGACTTTGACTCTATGCAAGGACAAAATTAAACATCCACAAACATTGCCTCTTAAGGAGGACTTCAGACAGTTGCCTGGCCAAGTAACAGACCAGGTCTTCCAGACTACATGAAGATTAGAAATATACCTCAATGCAAATTGCTTATATAAGCAAAGCAAAGCAAAAGTTCACAAGGAACTGAGCAACTAAAAGCACCTGAAATAGTCAAGCAGACATTAGTATACAACCTCAAACAAAGCAAAAAGAAACAGAAGTCAACAGTCAGTCAGAAGCAAATGGATGTGCAAGGCACAAGGCTCAAGGCATGTGAGCCAAGCCACCTACAAAACAAACAAGTTAATCAATGATATTCAAGCAAGCTCAATCAAAAAGAATTGGTCTCATTGAAGCATTTGTGGCTTAACCTGAAAACATGAGCTCAAAGGTGAGTAACAGGACCACTAGGACAAGCCTAGGGTCAAAAGAGAATGAGAAAATCAAAACAGCAAATGACAAGTGTCCAAAATCATGTTCAAACCATCAAGAGTCAATACCAATTGGGTTCACATTCATATCAATCACTATCATCATTTCATGAACAATTTAGGTCAAAACATGGCATTTAGAAGCTCAAAGAAGTCAACAGAAAGACTTGAGTCAAAAGCAATCTTAAACATTTCCAAAAATCACCAAATAAATCATGACCAATCACAACCCACAGCATGGTAAGCATGTCAAATTTCATCTCATTTGGACAAGTGGAAGGCAGTCAATGAAAATCAGAAAGTCAAAGCAATTTTGAACATGCTCAAAGAAGTCAACCAAACATGCATCAACTTAGAAAAATCATAAGTCAGAGATGGTGTATGATAAATGAATGGGACTAAAACCATGGCAAAGCTTAGGATGTCTAGTTATCTCATGTAAAATTTCATGTCCATCTAATAAAGTATGAGAATTTCACAAATGAAATGGGAACATGTGTCACAAAAAGTCAACATATGACTAAGCAGGGGAGAAAATCTCAAACAATTAGGAAATGCCACAAATAATTCCAAGAAAATTCACATATAAACTAGACATACAAGAGTAGGTTCATGCAAAAAATCAGATCAATTGGAGGTCAAGAAGCATGGTATCAAAAATCATGAAGTTGGACATCAATGGTGTGACACAAATTGTCACACCCTAATTCAAAAAATCATAACTCACAAACCAGCAATGATAAATTCACAAACTCTACACCAAAATCACCATGAGTGTGTCTAGTTTAAGCACAAAAAAATTTGGGAGCCATTGGATAAAGTATCACCATTTCACAATTGTTTTGGCAAAGTGTACAAAATATGCATACATGTCACAAACCCTAATACCAATTAAAATCTAATGATCATAAAAATCTGGAAAAAATATGATAAAAAAGTAGAGATCATGATGAAGATAATGCAAAAATTTCCATGAGAAATGGATTTAAAATGAATGAGTTATGATTTTTCAAAGTTTGATGATTAAAATGAAATTAAAATAAAAAAACAATGTCATTTAATGGGTCATGTGCCACGCTGATGGCAAACTTGTAATTCCCAGGTCACTTATCCAAAACGCAGCGTTTTGGCCAGGGAAAGGAAATGTTGTGATTGGTCCGTTTCAAATGGGAAAGAGGCGCGGTTCATGCACACGTGAAGCAGCAGAAAAATCTGGAAAATGGCTTTAGGGTTCATCGTGTACAGTAAACTCCATCTTCTTCCTTCAATCGTGATTTTTCAAAATGCCCAGAAATCTCAATTGAACACACACAAATGATCATCAAGGCATGGCAAACACGAATCCATCATCACTTTTCATTAAAACATCACACACACCATGAATCAAGCACAAACAAGTTCTATCATCAAAACTTCAAAACAACATAACTTCAAAAATAATCAACCATGTTTAGTGGTTCAAGTTCCAAAATGACCAGCACAAAGAGCTCTACACAAAGCAATGCATGATTTAGAGAAAAGAGTGACTCGAGTTCTTACTTGATTTTGAAGAAATCCACGAAACAGTGTTGTTTGTGCGTTATAAGCTCAAACAGATGAAGCTTGTGGTTTGAAATGATGAATGGTGAGTGGCTTGTAGTTCAACAGCCCTTGGAAATGCTTAAACCGAATTCTGCCATGGATGATGTGTGAAGAAAAACAGTTGTGGAAATGGTGTTACAGATGGAGAATGATGATTGAAATGTGTCCACAATGATGCTTGGATGGTGGAACAACAATGGCCAGGCTCAGTTCTTTGAGAGTTTTTGACAGATTTTTGGAAAATGCAAAAATGAAGTTTTAGAGAATGAGTGATTTTTTTGAGTTGGTGTGGCTGCTACTAGGGGTTTCAAATGACAGAAAATGATGTTAAGATCTGCTGTTTGATGTTGCTTGTGGTACTGAATCAAAGGCCATGAAAATGTGGGATGGAGTAGTTGAAAGTTGTACTTTTGGCCAATTTTCAAGCAAGTAGGGAATGGCTACATGTACTGCACAAGAATGGGCTTCCAACAAGTTTTAATCAACATTTCAGAACATGTTTGAAGGGTAGAATTGGTTAGAAATGATTATTTTGAAACTTCACTTTTTCACCTTACTTAAAATTAATTAAGGCAAGTTCAAAAATGGCATTTTGATTGGTGAAGTTTTGGCACATGAAAGTTACATTTTTGGAAAGAGGGGATCAAATGTGACTTGTAGGAAAAAACCCCACCAAAATTGGCCAAATGGTTTGAGAGATATGGCCTTTTGAAGTTCAAGAATTTCTGAAAATGATTTGATCATAACTTGCCAACCATACATGGGAATTGAGTGTTCTTGGACTTTTTGGAAATGGGAGAACAAGATCTTCAACTTTCATGTTGGGCAAAAATTCATTTGAAGCTTGTATCATGATGTAAGTTTGAGGATCAAGACTTTCCATTTTTGGCAGGTTTCAGTTACAGGTCCAGTTTCCATTTTTGGAAATTTCTGATCTGGCTTCAAATTCTTCCATGATGGTGTTTGACATGATACATGAGGCTTATATGGACATGAATGAGACCTCTCAAACCAATTTCCATCCTCAAATCACTGATTAAATGGACAGTTGACCAACAGTTGACTTTTAGGGTTTCTGACTGATTGTGCATTGACTGATGACTTCTGAACATCCAATCCTTGACCAAAACACTTCAAATGGATCCCCAAGTCATGTGAACATGTTGGACCAACCCTAGGGCCTTGGCTCCTTGAGAATTGTGCTTGCTTGCTTGACTGACTGATCTCCTGACCAGTTTGACCTAATTTCTTGATTGGCTTGCACTTGAGGCAAATAGGACAATGCAATGTTATGCAGTGGACCATGTTATGTTATGACCTAATATGAGAATGTATGTACAATGATAGGTGCAAATTTGAGGTGCTACAGCTGCCCCTATTCAATCAGCTGGGAACCCGAATGGATGAGAGCAACGGCTGTCAGACTTTTAGGGTAAACAGGGATGGAATACCAAGAACCGTAGAATTTGCACAATACAGGGATCCAACACTGGAAACATCCACTGGGATTTGATATTTATTACTGGGTATATATTTTTTGGTTTTATTTTCAAAGGGTACGGCCACATCCGGACATCGCAACGACGATGAATGGGAAAAGAAATCACAACTAGATGCCAACGGACAACTAGGAAAAACTCAACGTTTAACGAGACCAACGGAGAGGTAACCAGACATTAATGAATGACTGGAAGGGATACAAACATACGTCAACGGATGAAATGGGAAAAACTCAACGTTTACCAAGACCAACGGAGAGGTAACCAACTGGGGACGACCAGGAAAAATTCGACGTTTACAGACATCGAAAGATGATGTTTACAGACACCAAAAGGATCGACCAGACATTTACTGATGAATGGGAGGACTCGACGTTTACAGACATCGAAAGATGATGTTTACAGACACCAAAAAGATCGACCAGACATTTACTGATGAATGGGAGGACTCGACGTTTACAGACATCGAAAGATGATGCTTACAGACACCAAAAAGATCGACCAGACATTTACAGATGAATGGGAGGACTCAACCAGACATCGACGGCTGAATGGGAGAAAACTCGACGTTTACAGACATCGAAAGATGATGTTTACAGACACCAAAAGGATCGACCAGACATTTACTGATGAATGGGAGGACTCGACGTTTACAGACATCGAAAGATGATGTTTACAGACACCAAAAGGATCGACCAGACATTTACTGATGAATGGGAGGACTCGACGTTTACAGACATCGAAAGATGATGTTTACAGACACCAAAAAGATCGACCAGACATTTACAGATGAATGGGAGGAAGAGAAACACAACCAGACGTCAACGGACGAATGGGAAAAACTCGTCGTTTATCAAAACCAACGGAGAGGTAAGTCCACATGGGGAGGGTACAACTAGACATCACCGGATGACTAGGAAAAACTCGACGTTTATCGACACCAACGGAGAAGAGGAAACTCTTCTGGGAGAGGGACGACGTTACGAACATCGAAAGATGATGTTTACAGACATCAAAGAAGACCAGACACTTACGCATGACTGGGAATCACCGAAAGATGGTGTTACCGACATTAAGGAAAACAAACACACGCGGGTGCTGACGGGATACTGACATCCACAAGATGACCGGGCAAGGCTGAACACTTGCAGGGGGGTCTCACTGGGGAGAAGCAGGCTTTCCTTTCACCAGCGGATGAGGAAATAAACCTCTATGGGGATTATCAACGCCAATTGTTGACTGGAGCAACTGTAGCAAATGCGTTGTACAGGTTGAACAAAAATCCGTCTCTGCAGGGAATACGGTCTAATGGGGTTTCGAACATATGAATGCATATGTTTGATTTTTCTATGGCGTAATGCTCCATTTATGAATAGGAATGCTACGCGATTTTTTGAGGATGCAATGATTACTACATGAAAAATGCAAATGAACCCTGGCTAGGGAGCCAAAATGATCAGATACTCTGACTCTGTGGGGAGACTCCTCTTGGGGAAATATTCTGCGGGGAACTCTGCTTGGGGAATGGCGAAGCGACTTCACTGGGAGGAAGACTCAACCAATCTTCAGATAGGATAAACCCTGCTTTGGAGAATGTTTGTTACTCCGCTAGGGATAACCCACGCGATCCATAGGTAGAATCAACTCAGCTGGGGATGCCGATATCAGTCTACTACAGAAACCCGTCCAATTCCACTGGTAGGATGAACTCTGCTGGAGAAATAAATGCTACTCCATTAGGGACGATCCAACCAATCCATATGTAGGAGAATCACTGCTGGAGATGTATTTCATGAGACCCGCTCCTCTTGGGGAACTTGCTGAGGAAAAACCACACCATTCTGCTGAGGAGAACGATCCTAGTGGAGAGAACAACCATAGTGGTGAGAGTAACAACTCTGTTGAGGATGATAACACGTCATATCATACTGGAGATGAATTCCCACAAACCTGCTTGGGATAAGCACTCACGGCCATACTGGAGGTAACAGCATCACAAAACCAATTGTTGGGGAACACACCAACAGTCTACTGATAAACTCCACTGGGGGACTCCCGGGGAAAATAACTGCCAGGCGCTCAGCGGGGATTCTCAACTGGGGAAATCTGCAAGCATAGGCCCGCTGGGGAGAAGCAATCCTTAGATCTGCTAGGGAAAGAAGGTACTGTCCACAGACGTCTCCGCAGGGGAACATAGCTCTGATAGCTTCCAAACTTGCTTGGGGAAAATATCTGCTGGGGAAACGTCCTCACAGATGCCAATCCTGAAAAACAGCACAACAAAATGCCCCCAGGGGATACATGGACAAGATACGCTCAAGTGTCCTCAACATTCAAAATGATTTTCAAATGTTTTATCTTTCTGCACGTTATTGTGTAGCCTTCATGTTCTTATATGCAATGCTTATCAAAAATTCGGACATTTTTGCAAACAAAACAGTAAAAGTAAAAACCAAAGAGCTATTTATCTGAATAACGACTTTTATTGATCGAAAATGTGCCTGAAGAGGCAAATACATTGGGAGGCAATTCCTAGAAAGAGGTAATTGCGCACAAAAGGAAAAACCTATCCTAACGGCAATGTGAACACGGCATCCACTATTTCCCAATTCTGTTATAACTCACAGATCATCAGTTTTCCTCCCAACTCCTTGCTTTCTGAGAAGAATGACTGGACGGATCACATCTTTCGAGATGGCAGACGACAAAGCTTGATGAAGTACAGACAACTCAGACTGTAGTCTCCGCTTTAATCCCTCTTTTGGCTGGATCGCCCTTTCGGGTTTTCAATCCACCGGGATACCCATTTTTGCCTAAGCCGCCCTTGCGGGTTTTCGACTTACCGGGTGTACAAATTCTTTTTCATTTTTATCCCTAATTTTTGCCCGAACCTTTTTTCTGTTTTTTGGTTCGCCGGGATGCCCATTTTTTGCCTGGACTCTTTTATTCTTTTTGTCCAGCGGGTCAATTTATGCGAAGTATTTTTTGACTACATCTGAGTTAACAGGAGACGGAAAGTCTTCACCATCCATAGTTGTAAGCATCAAGGCTCCACCGGAGAATACCTTTTTCACAACATACGGACCTTCATAATTAGGAGTCCACTTGCCCCTGTTATCTGTACCGGGAGGGAGGATCCTCTTCAAAACTAGATCACCGATCTGATAGCTTCGAGGACGCACTTTCTGATCAAAGGCTCGCTTCATCCTTCGCTGATACAACTGTCCATGGCATACAGCTGCTAGCCGTCTCTCTTCGATAAGGCTCAACTCGTTAAACCTGGTTCGAATCCACTCGGCTTCATCCAGCTTGACATCCAATAAAACTCTCAGAGAAGGAATCTCCACTTCAACAGGTAGGACAGCTTCCATACCATACACAAGGGAGTAAGGGGTTGCCCCGGTCGAGGTACGTACTGAGGTACGGTACCCATGCAAAGCGAAAGGCAGCATCTCATGCCAATCCTTGTACGTAACGACCATCTTCTGCACAATCTTCTTGATATTCTTGTTCGCCGCTTCTACAGCACCATTCATCTTCGGTCTGTAAGGAGAAGAATTGTGATGTTCAATCTTGAAGTCTTTACAAAGCTCTTTCATCATCTTGTTATTGAGATTCGAACCATTGTCAGTGATGATTCTCTCAGGAACTCCATAACGACATATGATTTCTTTCTTGATGAACCGGGTAACCACTTGTTTGGTAACGTTAGCATAGGAAGCTGCTTCCACCCATTTGGTGAAATAGTCAATCGCAACCAAGATGAAGCGATGTCCATTCGAAGCGGTGGGCTCAATCTTCCCAATCATATCAATGCCCCACATGGCAAACGGCCAAGGCGAATTCATGACATTCAGAGGGCTTGGTGGTACATGCACCTTATCAGCATAGATTTGACACTTATGGCACTTCCGATCATACTTGAAACAATCGGATTCCATAGTCATCCAGTAATAACCCGCTCTCAACAATTTCTTAGCCATTGCATGTCCGCCGGCATGAGTACCGAAGGAACCTTCATGAACTTCCTGCATTAACATGTCTGCCTCGGGTCTGTCCACGCATCTGAGCAAGACCATGTCAAAGTTTCTCTTATACAACACATCATCCTGATTCAAATAGAAGCTTCCAGCTAGCCTCCTCAGGGTTTTCTTATCATTCTTCGACGCACCTTCAGGATACTCCTGAGTCTTGAGGACGTTCTTGATGTCATAATACCACGGCTTCTCATCAATCACAACAGACTCGGCTGCAAACACATACGCAGGCCTCTCGAGTCGATTTACCGCAACATGTGGCACATGATTCCACCAATGAACTTTGATCATAGACGACAAAGTAGCCAAGGCATCAGCCATTTGATTCTCATCCCGGGGGACATGATACAACTTCACCTTCTTGAAGAACGTCAGTGTTCTTCTGGTGTAATCTCTATACGGAATCAAATGCGGCTGATTCGTATTCCAATCTCCATTGACTTGATTGACCACTAGAGCGGAATCTCCATAAATGTCAAGCGTTTTGATCCTCAGATCAATGGCTTCTTCTATCCCCATGATACAAGCCTCATACTCAGCTTCGTTGTTGGTGACGTCAAACGTCAATCTGGCAGAAAAAGGTATATGAGCACCTTTAGGATTGATCAAAACTGCCCCAACACCGTTACCATTCATATTCACAGCCCCATCAAACATCAGTGTCCATTTGTCATCCGGATCCGGTCCTTCCTCGACAAGAGGCTCTTCACAATCTTTCATTTTAAGATACATGATGTCTTCATCAGGGAATTCAAACATCATAGGCTGATAATCTTCAATCGGTTGCTCGGCGAGGTAGTCTGACAGAATACTACCTTTGATGGCCTTTTGTGACGTGTACTGAATATCATATTCTGTTAGAATCATCTGCCAACGAGCAACGCGTCCGGTGAGAGCCGGTTTCTCAAAGATGTACTTCACTGGATCCATCTTAGAAATCAACAAGGTAGTATGGTTCAACATATACTGCCTCAGTCGGCGAGCAGCCCAGGCCAAAGCACAGCAAGTTTTCTCGAGCAGTGAATATCTTGTTTCACAGTCGGTAAACATTTTGCTAAGGTAGTATATGGCATGCTCTTTTCGACCAGACTCGTCATGCTGTCCCAATACACACCCCATCGAGTTCTCAGTCACTGACAGGTACATTATCAGAGGTCTCCCTGGAACTGGAGGTATCAGAATTGGAGGTTTCTGTAAATACTCCCTTATCTTGTCAAAAGCTTTCTGACAATCATCATTCCACTTGATCGCCTGATTCTTTCTAAGCAGTTTGAAAATTGGTTCGCACGTGGCTGTTAGATGAGATATGAACCTTGCAATGTAGTTCAACCTCCCTAAAAACCCACGGACTTGCTTCTCCGTTTTTGGTTCAGGCATCTCTTGAATAGCTTTGACTTTCGCTGGATCGACCTCAATCCCTTTCTCACTGACAATGAAGCCTAAAAGCTTCCCTGATCTCACCCCAAACGTACACTTGTTCGGATTCAACCTCAGCTTGAACTTTCTCAACCGATCAAACAGCTTCTGCAAATTAACCAAGTGCTCCTCTTCTGTCTGCGACTTCGCAATCATATCATCTACGTATACTTCAATTTCTTTGTGCATCATGTCATGAAAAAGAGTCGTCATTGCCCTCTGATAGGTAGCACCAGCATTCTTTAGCCCAAATGGCATCACCTTATAGCAGAACATGCCCCAAGGTGTAATGAATGTCGTCTTTTCCATGTCCTCTGGCGCCATCTTGATCTGATTATATCCGGAGAAACCATCCATGAAAGAGAATACCGAGGATTGAGCCGTATTATCAACCAATACATCAATGTGAGGTAATGGGAAATCATCTTTCGGACTCGCTCTATTCAAATCCCGGTAATCGACACACATTCTGACTTTACCATCCTTCTTCGGCACAGGAACGATGTTGGCCACCCATGGGGGATAACTTGTAACAGCCAAAAAACCTGCATCCCACTGCTTCTGAACCTCTTCCTTGATCTTAGTTGCCATGTCAGGACTCGTTCTACGAAGCTTCTGCTTGACCGAAGGACATCCTTCTCTAAGAGGTAATCGGTGCACCACAATGTCTGTATCTAAACCAGGCATATCTTGATATGACCAGGCGAATATCTCCACATATTCTCTCAGCATCTCAATCAGCCTCCTCTTGACAGAGTCCTCTAAAGCAGCCCCAATCTTGATTTCTCTTTTGGCGTCCTCAGTACCCAAATTAACAACCTCCAACTCCTCCTGATGAGGTTGGATGACCCTTTCCTCCTGCTTCAGCAATCTGACCAATTCTGCAGGGAGTTCACAGTCTTCCTCACTCTCCTCTTCAGCTTGGTAGATGGGATTGTCGAAATCATACTGAGCCATAACAGAACTGTTCATAGTGAATGCCATAAGATCGCTTCTGCATGTTTAATGCTTTGTTTTAGAAAAAGAGTTCAATAAAGTCACAAAAAAAACAAAACATTGCCATTTTTATTGTTTTTGAAAAAGGATGAAAACAAAAAAAATTGAAAGACAGGGATCACAAAGTTTGATTTCAAAAAAATGTCCTTCATTAATGATAATCATTAAAACATGATGAGGCCCTACAATGAACCACTACGCCTTGGGCAGAATGTAGGATTTTCATGCAAAAATGACAAAACAACAGAAAATTACTCTGTCAGAAGAGTAACTTGAACCACTTCTTCAGCCGTCCAGTTGTTGAGAGACCCCCCTGGTGCACACGGGCGAACCCAGTTGTCCAGATCACAATCACTGTCACAGTCTTCACTACCGGTTGCAGAGACGTCGCCATGATTCATCAGCCCAGCGCTGGTAAAGGTACTCGGACCCGCTTGACCATTCTGCTCTGCTTGGAGAGGCTCGTAACCAACGCCAAATTTGTCTTCTTTGACAGGCAAATCCACCATCTTGCCCCAACCTTCAGCTTTGCCAGAATCAACAACCTCCTTAGCCTGCTTGTAAGAAGTAATTGAAGCACTTGGCTTTCTCTGCTCAGCGTACGCCACTTTCTCAAGAGCCACAGTCTCAAACGCCTGACATAAGGTTTCGTGGATCTCGCCATCCACCTCAACATACTTGAACGAGGATAGATGGCTCACCAGAATCTCTTCTTCACCGCACACAGTCACAATCTGACCGTTCCAGACATACTTGAGCTTTTGGTGGAGAGTCGACGAGACTGCCCCTGCTGCATGAATCCATGGACGCCCCAATAAACAACTATAGGCGGGCTGGATGTCCATAACATAGAAGATGATATCGAATACCTCAGGACCTATCTTCACAGGCAAAGTAACTTCCCCACACACAGAACATTTGGATCCGTCGAAAGCACGAACGATCAGGTCACTGGGAGTAAGCACAAACCCTTCCACATCAATCTTCTTCAGAATCTGCTTAGGCAGCACATTCAGCGACGACCCGGTGTCTACTAATACGTGAGACAACACTGCCCCCTTGCACTCCATGGTGATGTGCAAGGCTTTGTTATGGTTCCGCCCTTCAGGCGGTAAGTCCAGGTTGGTGAATCCTACACCATGCCTGGTGCTCACATTGGCCATCACACCCTCCAGTTGATTGACAGAAATCTCCTGAGGCACGTAAGCCAGATTCAATATCTTCAGCAATGCATTACGGTGTGCCTCAGAGCACATCAACAGTGAAAGTATAGAAATCTTGGACGGAGTTTGATTCAACTGGTCTACAATCTTGTAGTCACTCTTCTTGATTATCTTCATAAACTCCTCCACGTCCTTCTCAAATGACCCCTCGGGCGCTTCCTTCTGGACAGGTTCTTCCTCAACCACAGCTTGTTTGCCCTTTGACTTGGCGAGAGCCTCAGCATTATTGTCCCTCAAAGGCTGCGGTGCAAACAGGCGACCGCTTCTGGTAAAACCTCCTGGACCCCCTACATTATCCACAGCCGGACCAACAGTTGCAGGAACTCTATTCGGTAAACCAATTGTCACTGGAGTTTGATTCACTGGTCTCGTCTGACTTTCAGCCCTTCTGTAACTGCGGTGAGCATTATCATACTTCCACGGCACGGCTCTACTATTCTCAACAGCCCTTCTCCCAGACGCGGCGATAGTAGTTGGAGCACTGATGGTTACAGGCACGGAAATGGTAACTGGGGTACCATTGGTTGCAGGTGCACTAACGACCCTTTGTCCACGTTCTTCAGACGGTTTAAAGTAAATGGTGATAGTTGACACTGTTCCACGATCTTTTACAGCCCTACTGAATTGCAAACAACCCTCGTCCATCATACCCTGGATACCGGCCCTTAATTGGTCGCAACCATTCTCAGATTCTGCACAGCCCAAACAATCCTCATCACAGCCCGAGTAGACACCCCCGTTCAGCAGACGACCCTTCACAACTAACAGAGAAGTCTGAACATCATCGACATTAACAACCAGATCTTCAGCTTCTTTCCCCTCAATATTGTTCACTCTATGCCCACCATGCTGAGGCATAGGGTTGTTTACGACGTTAGGCACTGGAGCGAAGTTGATTGCTTTGGCATCGATCAAATCTTGGACCTTGTGCTGGAGAGCCCGACACTTCTCAGTATGATGCCCTGGTGCCCCAGAGTGAAAGTCACAACGGACGTTGGCGTCGTACCCAGGAGGCAATACTGTAGGCGGAGCCATTGTACGCAACTCAACCATCCCCAACCTGAGTAATTCGGGCAGCAGTTCGGCGTATGACATGGGTAGTGAATCAAAACGTCGATCAGGCACCCTTTGTCTGGGCTGATACGGACGTTGCTGTTGTTGTTGTTGCGGTTGTTGAACTCTTTGTTGTTGTTGTTGACGAGGTTGAGGTGCCGGAATGGTCACTGCAGCAACCTGACAGCGTTGACTTCTGTTCTGATCTTTGCGGTATTGAACAGCATTAGTTTCACCCTCTCTTCGACGAGGTGCCCCAGCAAATGGCTTCTTAGAAGAAGAGGAACCAGCATCTTGGATCTTCCCAGTTTTAATCAAGCTCTCAGTCCTCTCTCCACAAATGACAACATCAGAAAAACTACCAAATGGGCATCTCCCCATCCGGTCCATAAACACACCCTGAAGAGTACCGATAAACATATCTGTCAACTCCCTTTCCAGCATAGGGGGTTGAACTCTAGCAGCCAGTTCACGCCACCTCTGGGCGTACTCCTTGAAGCTTTCATTGGATTTCTGACAAAGACTCTGCAGCTGAGTCCGGCTTGGTGCCATGTCCATGTTGTGTTTGTATTGCCTCAAAAAGGCCTCACCCAGATCCCTCCAACAGCGGATAGAATCTCTCTTCAATTCCATGTACCAGTCTAAAGAAGCCCCAGATAGACTATCTTGGAAAAAATACATCCACATCTTTTCATCATCGGTATACGCAGAGATTTTTCGATAATAAGCCTGCACATGGGTGCGAGGGCAAGAAGTACCGTTGTATGTATCGAAGGACGGTGCTTTGAACTTGTAAGGGATTCTCAAACCTTCCACCAACCCCATATTGGTAACATCAAAACCGAGAGAATTCTGACATTCCATAGCTCTAATTTTCTCAGCAAGGGCATCAACTTTACGATCCCTCTCATCAACCCTTCCCAGAACATCTTCGTCTTCACTGATCAGAGTAAACATATCCTCTTGTCTGTCAACAATCGGAACAGGATTACGGGCCGGGGCACGGACTGCTCTGGCATTAGCGGCATCTGGAACAATAGGTTGACCGTTGATTCGAATACCCCCCAACTCGTCACCTACAGCAAAGTTGTTGATGGGTACAGCAGCAGCAACATTGTTATCATTGACCGGGCCTCCCTCTGGCGGAGCATGGTTGACCGGTGGAATTGCAGCCTCTTGTCTCTGAACCATGGCTCGAAGTTCTTCTTGACCTTGCGCAACCCCTTGCATCATATTCATAAACTGGGCCATGTTAGCCTTCATCTCAGCCAACTCTGCTTGAACTTGATCCATACCTCTCTGTTGATTCAGTCTTGTTGAGTAGCGGTGCGGACGTTGATCAGCTATCCTGCCTGAACAGGAACCAAGAGTGAGAAGTCACGACCAAGAACACCTGTTATGCAAAATGATATGAGTATGGTGCTAATGATGCGTATGATGCACATGATATGTTCATTCCTCAGGCATTCAAAGAGCCTGAGTCATCCTCAAAAGATGGCAACCTGCAGCAAGAACAACATAGAAGCACAGAAACAACATACACGAGAGTGATGAGTACAAGGTGAAACCAACAACCTCATCTATATGAGTAACAGGATCGTACAACAAAGTCGACAAAGAAAATCCAAACAATCGGAGTACAACAATGAATCCCATCCAACAAGCCTAGAGGTGATTCTCAACATACATATCAAAGATACAAGCTAAGACAAACGGCCTCCCGGAATGAGAGTCTTCAAGTACCGACACTGGTCTATCAACAGGTCACATTCTGAACATTCTGGCAAAAGAGTGATCTTCTCCTTCAGTTGTCGTCTAAGCTCTACCACTTCTCCTCCAAGGTGGTCCTCTGATGCCTGTCTCAAGTCTACTTCCTTCTTCAACTGGATATCTTTATCTCTGAGTTGCTTCTCCAAGTCTCTGATCTTCTTCTGATAGCTGGCCTCAACCCTCTGCAGCCTCAAGCACTCCCAATGTTCTGCATCTAACATGCTCTCCATCTCCTCGTAGGATCTCTTCTTGCTTCTCAGTCTGCTAGCATCCTCTTCTCGCACTCCTCTGAGTTGATGAGCCAAATTCAACCCATCAGCTTTGGCTTTGTACAGCTCCATCTGGGTATCTTGCTCTTTCTCTCTCAAACGGCGATTCTCCATCAAGGCTTGCTTGTAGTGCTCCGCAGGCACACTCTCAGCAAGGATCAAAGGTGGTTGCTCCTGCAACGGCTCCATCCTATCGTAGGGTAACAACAAAGTTTCTACTCTCTCCTTGACCCAATCGGTGTAATCAGGCATAGCAACGACAAACTTCTTCCCTAAGACAGATCCATCCTTCACACCAATAGACTTCCAAGCTCTTCCTATCTGCTCCAATCTATCCGGGTCACTCTGCTTCTCAAAATACACACTTTCAGCTACCTCAGCCTCAAGTGGTCTTCCCTTCATCACAAACCCCAACTGGCGGAGAGAAAGAACCGGGTTGTAATTGATGCAACCCCTAGTCCCTATGAGTGGCACATTACGGAATCCTCCACAGCTCATAATGACGTTACGCACATCCATCCGGTAAGATTGCCACCTGATATCATAGGAGGTAAGAGACATAACCCTCTGAGTCCACTTATGCGTGCTCTGAGCATCCACAAAAGGTCCACTGACTGGCAGAAGAGACAAGAACCATCTGAGAAAAAGCGGGAGACAACACCTGATAGCCCCACCCTTACCATGCCTACTGTGAATAGCATAGTAAGTGTCAGCCAACAGAGTAGGAACTGGATTTCCTCCAATGAAAATACTGACTGCAGCATAGTCAACAAAATTTGGCATACTCGGAAACAGGACGATCCCATAGATCATGACGGCCAACTGAGCATGAAAGGCTTCCCAACTTCCCTTCTCTGCTTCTTCTCTAGCTACCCTCAACAGAAACTTCAAAGGCAATCCTACAACATCCCCACTGGACTTCCAACTATCACTGACTTCCTTGATACCCAAATGGAGAGCTCTGGCAACAACTCTGAAATCAACCTCCTTGGGCACATCCAAGAAAGGAACCTGATACCGGACCGGGACACTCAGCAAAATGGAGTACTCCTCAAGAGTAGGCGCCAACTGATAATCTTGAAAGGTGAAACAATGAAGCTCTGGGTCGTAGAACTGTAAAAGAGTCTGCAACGGCACCGGATTGACTACCATCTTCAACAGTGTCAGAATATCTCCATACTGGTCAACAAACCCCTTCTGGTTACCACTGGTCATAAGGTTGCTCAACTCAATCAGAGACGTCAAAGGTTCACGGTGAAAGCTGTAGGAACAAGTCTTCCGCTTCAACTCTGGGACTGTTGCCATCTCTATCAATGAACAAGCTCTGGAATGTACCTGAGAAATGATATGCATGCAGGGATTAGTTTTTTTGTTTTCTTTTTCCCCTTTTCTCTTTTTTTTTTGTATCTTTTTTATTGCGTTTCTTTTGAAAAATAAATATGCTATGATGCAAATGATGCAGACACGACTGGTTGGCTGTGTCTCTCAGAACACAGGATCAAAGCTTCGGCTTGAACTCGGAACCACAAATTCATCTGAAACCCAAAGTCATCTGAGACCCCAAAATTCTGAACCAATAGTCACCAACAGGATCACAAGTCACCAACAAGTCACTAACGAGTCACCAACTGTACCTGTAATAATGATCATTCCCTCCCCACTCACGGGTGTCATCTAGGCCAGGGTAAGGTCGAGAGAAACGCAGCATAAATAACCTTTCGCAGAACATCATCATATACACACCCGAAGTATGTAACGATAATATCCCACCAGGGTCTGAACTGCTCGTGATATCAATGTTCCGCTAAGTGGCGCAATACCACCCGCTTCCCATGAATCACTCTATTCCTAAGTATCCTAGATTTCACTCATAGCCTGGGTATTGGGCCTTTTACCTCATGTAACTCCCACCCCAACAGAGAGAAACAGACAACCAGCCAGATGAATAATGAATGAATGCAAACATTAATGCACACATAAATGCAAACAATAAATAAATGGATGCAATAAGTAACAGCAAACAGCAACCAAAACCCTAACCTAGAGAGCGCTAGGAGAGACTCGCTTAGGGAAGATGGACCAACATAGGTCAACTTCTCTATAGTCCCCAGCAGAGTCGCCAGCTGTCGCATCACGCGAAAAACCGGCGGGAAAACAAGAACAACAGAGCCGCCACCGTGCGTTATTTATCCCAAAAGAGGGAAAGGAAACGCTCAGAGTAAACCTGGGAAAGGAAAGGTCTCGCGACCAAAGAGAATGGGTTCGGGAGTCGGTTATGCGAAGGGAAGGTATTAGCACCCCTACGCATCCGTAGTACTCTACGGGATCCACGCACAAAAGGAAGGATAAATGGTTGCTAAAACGCTGCTCACACACACACACACACAGGCTGAAAGAGACACAAGAAAACAGACTGAAACTGACTCGGCAGGATATTGTATCCTGGGACTACTTAGTCTATCAGGCATAGACATCAGAGTCGAAGTAGTTCGGACTGGGGAAACGACACATGCTCGCTAGGATATCGCATCCTATGCATACGTATCTTCTCGGACGAGAGGAGAATCAGAGCACTCGTAGCTCGGCTGACACGCACACAAACAAACACTGGCAAAGGCAAACGTGGAGCCTGAATGCCAATCACTGGACTTACATCAGCATCCGAACCAAAACACACGCATACTGGAACCCAAATGCCACTCGATGGACTTACATCAGCTTCCAAGCACACAACAACACAACAAGTTAATAGGGAGTCGGGGACTCGAGCCTATAACTGTCAACCACACACTCAAACAAACAGACAACAAATTGCTAAGGAGTCAGGCACTCGAGCCTAGCAACTGTCAAACAACACACACAAAAAAGAAAAAGGGCGCCCGGAGAGATCAGCTCAATCTCCTGCCTACATACTTCATCTGGTGTGAAGATCAGGGCGATGTAGTTCCCCTACAGAGGGATAAAGGACTAGCCTAACCAGATAACAGAGGGAGACACAACTAGGGAGACTATGACTCGAGCCTAGATGTTATCATGCAAATCATCCCTAAGTTAAGGTTTCTAGCTAACTGGCACAGGGAGCCAGCCTATCCTAGTCATGACTTGCACAGGAAGCAAGCCACACACACACTTAACTTGCACAGGAAGCAAGCCAAGCAAAACCTAACTTGCACAGGAAGCAAGTCTAAACTAACCCTAACTTGCACAGGAAGCAAGTCAAACAAACATACAAGCACAAGTAGCACACACTATACACAAGCAAGTGGCTCAAACAAGGGTTAGGTTTTAGTCGAGGGGTCATATCAACCTCAACAAACAAACCACTGGAACTGGGTAGTGTGCTCTTAACCTTGCCATTGAGGGGCTAAGGTGAAGCTGATGAAAGGTGAGTGAAGATGAGACTTCACAGCTCTTATCCCTGGCCTGGGAGAGCTTAAGACAAGAATGTGTGGGTTCAGAAAGTGGGAACCCTTCTACACATTTGATACCGACTCAACTGTACAATTGTACAAGATCTTGGGTTTGTATCTGCAATGCATCAACATAGTGGTGTGAGCAAAACAGATGACACACTGAATAGCAGGGGATAGGTTGCATATCCCTTGGGTTATGCCAATTGCCTCTTCACTTAGGAGGACTTTGACTCTATGCAAGGACAAAATTAAACATCCACAAACATTGCCTCTTAAGGAGGACTTCAGACAGTTGCCTGGCCAAGTAACAGACCAGGTCTTCCAGACTACATGAAGATTAGAAATATACCTCAATGCAAATTGCTTATATAAGCAAAGCAAAGCAAAAGTTCACAAGGAACTGAGCAACTAAAAGCACCTGAAATAGTCAAGCAGACATTAGTATACAACCTCAAACAAAGCAAAAAGAAACAGAAGTCAACAGTCAGTCAGAAGCAAATGGATGTGCAAGGCACAAGGCTCAAGGCATGTGAGCCAAGCCACCTACAAAACAAACAAGTTAATCAATGATATTCAAGCAAGCTCAATCAAAAAGAATTGGTCTCATTGAAGCATTTGTGGCTTAACCTGAAAACATGAGCTCAAAGGTGAGTAACAGGACCACTAGGACAAGCCTAGGGTCAAAAGAGAATGAGAAAATCAAAACAGCAAATGACAAGTGTCCAAAATCATGTTCAAACCATCAAGAGTCAATACCAATTGGGTTCACATTCATATCAATCACTATCATCATTTCATGAACAATTTAGGTCAAAACATGGCATTTAGAAGCTCAAAGAAGTCAACAGAAAGACTTGAGTCAAAAGCAATCTTAAACATTTCCAAAAATCACCAAATAAATCATGACCAATCACAACCCACAGCATGGTAAGCATGTCAAATTTCATCTCATTTGGACAAGTGGAAGGCAGTCAATGAAAATCAGAAAGTCAAAGCAATTTTGAACATGCTCAAAGAAGTCAACCAAACATGCATCAACTTAGAAAAATCATAAGTCAGAGATGGTGTATGATAAATGAATGGGACTAAAACCATGGCAAAGCTTAGGATGTCTAGTTATCTCATGTAAAATTTCATGTCCATCTAATAAAGTATGAGAATTTCACAAATGAAATGGGAACATGTGTCACAAAAAGTCAACATATGACTAAGCAGGGGAGAAAATCTCAAACAATTAGGAAATGCCACAAATAATTCCAAGAAAATTCACATGTAAACTAGACATACAAGAGTAGGTTCATGCAAAAAATCAGATCAATTGGAGGTCAAGAAGCATGGTATCAAAAATCATGAAGTTGGACATCAATGGTGTGACACAAATTGTCACACCCTAATTCAAAAAATCATAACTCACAAACCAGCAATGATAAATTCACAAACTCTACACCAAAATCACCATGAGTGTGTCTAGTTTAAGCACAAAAAATTTGGGAGCCATTGGATAAAGTATCACCATTTCACAATTGTTTTGGCAAAGTGTACAAAATATGCATACATGTCACAAACCCTAATACCAATTAAAATCTAATGATCATAAAAATCTGGAAAAAATATGATAAAAAAGTAGAGATCATGATGAAGATAATGCAAAAATTTCCATGAGAAATGGATTTAAAATGAATGAGTTATGATTTTTCAAAGTTTGATGATTAAAATGAAATTAAAATAAAAAAACAATGTCATTTAATGGGTCATGTGCCACGCTGATGGCAAACTTGTAATTCCCAGGTCACTTATCCAAAACGCAGCGTTTTGGCCAGGGAAAGGAAATGTTGTGATTGGTCCGTTTCAAATGGGAAAGAGGCGCGGTTCATGCACACGTGAAGCAGCAGAAAAATCTGGAAAATGGCTTTAGGGTTCATCGTGTACAGTAAACTCCATCTTCTTCCTTCAATCGTGATTTTTCAAAATGCCCAGAAATCTCAATTGAACACACACAAATGATCATCAAGGCATGGCAAACACGAATCCATCATCACTTTTCATTAAAACATCACACACACCATGAATCAAGCACAAACAAGTTCTATCATCAAAACTTCAAAACAACATAACTTCAAAAATAATCAACCATGTTTAGTGGTTCAAGTTCCAAAATGACCAGCACAAAGAGCTCTACACAAAGCAATGCATGATTTAGAGAAAAGAGTGACTCGAGTTCTTACTTGATTTTGAAGAAATCCACGAAACAGTGTTGTTTGTGCGTTATAAGCTCAAACAGATGAAGCTTGTGGTTTGAAATGATGAATGGTGAGTGGCTTGTAGTTCAACAGCCCTTGGAAATGCTTAAACCGAATTCTGCCATGGATGATGTGTGAAGAAAAACAGTTGTGGAAATGGTGTTACAGATGGAGAATGATGATTGAAATGTGTCCACAATGATGCTTGGATGGTGGAACAACAATGGCCAGGCTCAGTTCTTTGAGAGTTTTTGACAGATTTTTGGAAAATGCAAAAATGAAGTTTTAGAGAATGAGTGATTTTTTTGAGTTGGTGTGGCTGCTACTAGGGGTTTCAAATGACAGAAAATGATGTTAAGATCTGCTGTTTGATGTTGCTTGTGGTACTGAATCAAAGGCCATGAAAATGTGGGATGGAGTAGTTGAAAGTTGTACTTTTGGCCAATTTTCAAGCAAGTAGGGAATGGCTACATGTACTGCACAAGAATGGGCTTCCAACAAGTTTTAATCAACATTTCAGAACATGTTTGAAGGGTAGAATTGGTTAGAAATGATTATTTTGAAACTTCACTTTTTCACCTTACTTAAAATTAATTAAGGCAAGTTCAAAAATGGCATTTTGATTGGTGAAGTTTTGGCACATGAAAGTTACATTTTTGGAAAGAGGGGATCAAATGTGACTTGTAGGAAAAAACCCCACCAAAATTGGCCAAATGGTTTGAGAGATATGGCCTTTTGAAGTTCAAGAATTTCTGAAAATGATTTGATCATAACTTCCCAACCATACATGGGAATTGAGTGTTCTTGGACTTTTTGGAAATGGGAGAACAAGATCTTCAACTTTCATGTTGGGCAAAAATTCATTTGAAGCTTGTATCATGATGTAAGTTTGAGGATCAAGACTTTCCATTTTTGGCAGGTTTCAGTTACAGGTCCAGTTTCCATTTTTGGAAATTTCTGATCTGGCTTCAAATTCTTCCATGATGGTGTTTGACATGATACATGAGGCTTATATGGACATGAATGAGACCTCTCAAACCAATTTCCATCCTCAAATCACTGATTAAATGGACAGTTGACCAACAGTTGACTTTTAGGGTTTCTGACTGATTGTGCATTGACTGATGACTTCTGAACATCCAATCCTTGACCAAAACACTTCAAATGGATCCCCAAGTCATGTGAACATGTTGGACCAACCCTAGGGCCTTGGCTCCTTGAGAATTGTGCTTGCTTGCTTGACTGACTGATCTCCTGACCAGTTTGACCTAATTTCTTGATTGGCTTGCACTTGAGGCAAATAGGACAATGCAATGTTATGCAGTGGACCATGTTATGTTATGACCTAATATGAGAATGTATGTACAATGATAGGTGCAAATTTGAGGTGCTACAATATGTTGCATGAGATGATAATGAGATCAGTTCTTCATCCAATTTGAAAAGTGACGAATTTGCAAATCTAGCATTAATGGCCTCACACCATTCTGATGATGAAAATTATTAGGTTAGTAATGAATTTTCCATTTATGATAATGATGCACAAGGTGCTATAGACGAACTTCTTAATGAATGCAAAATTTTGTATAAAACTTTGTCAAATCAAAAGAAACAAATTTCATATCTTGAAGAAAAGATTGACACTATGGAAAAAGATTTTGAAGTGGAAAAACAAAATATTATTAGTGAACAAAAATAAAATTTTGTTTGCGAAAATTGTGAATCACTTTCCTTCCAAATTTTTCAACTAAAAAGGGTTCTTGAAAGATATGAGAAAGGACAATTTGGATTGGAGGATGTTCATATTCTCATGGTTAACAACAATGACTAATGGCTTTGGCATAAAAGAGTTGCCCATATTCATATGGATCATTTGAATAAACTAGTCAAACATGATCTTGTCATTGGTTTACCTAAGATAAAATTTGTCAAGGATAAGCTATGTGATGCTTGTCAAAAGGAAAAATAACCCAAGTCAACTTTCAAACCTAAGAATGTGATGTCCACTTCAAGGCCACTACAATTGTTGCACATGGACTTATTTGGTCCATCAAGAACAAAAAGCTTTGGAGGTAAATGCTTTAGTTATTGTTGATGATTTCTCTAGACTTTCTTGGACATTCTTTTTAGTGCATAAAAGTGACGCATTCAAGGAATTCAAGAAATATTCAAAGAAAATTCAAAATGAGAAATCACTAAACATTTCCTCCATAAGAAGCGATCATGGTGGAGAATTCCAAAATGCTCCTTTCGAAGATTTTTGTGAAGAACAAGGAATCTCTCATAAATTTTTAGCACCGAGGACTCCTCAACAAAATAGAGTGGTGGAAAGAAAGAATATGCCTCTAGTAAAACTTTCAAGAACAATGCTTAGCGACTCAAATCTACCGAAATACTTTTGGGCGGATGCGATAAGCACGACATGCTATGTAAGTAATAGAGTTATTATTAGACCTATTTTGAAAAAGACTCCTTATGAACTCTTCAAGGGAAGGAAACCAAACATTGCTTACTTTCACATATTTGGATACAAATGCTTTGTCTTAAACAATGATAAAGATAATCTCGATAAGTTTGATGAAAAATCCGCTGAAGGTATTTTTCTTGGCTATTCTCTTACTAGTAAAGCATATAGAATATATAACAAAAGAACTTTAACTATTAAAGAATCTATGCATGTTTCCTTTGATGAAACTAACCCCTCCAAGGAGGATGTTGTTTTTTATGATGATGATGATAATGATGATGATATAATAGAGGTTTCTAAGGAAGATACATTCAATGCCAACAATGATAATCAAACGGAACATTAAGAAGAACAATTTCATCAAGAATCAAATAATAATGATCTACCTAAAGAATGGAGAACTCATCGGGATCATCCAGTTGATAAAGTTATTAGTGATATTGGTCAAGGTGTTGCAACTAGATTAAATCTCAAAGATGCATGCTTAAATATGGTGTTTATCTCATAAATTGAACCTTCCAAAGTTGATGAAGCCTTGGAGGCGATCAATGGATACTTGCAATGCAAGACGAGTTAAACCGATTCGAAAGGAATTAAGTTTGGGAAATTGTTCCTAGGCCAAGTGATAAACACATCATAGGTACCAAATGAGTGTTTAAGAACAAGCTTGATGAAAATAGAATAATTTTTCGAAACAAAGCAAGATTGGTGGCTCAAGGTTACAATTAAGCGAAAGGAATTGACTTTGAAGAAACTTTCGCTCCGGTTTCAAGGTTAGGAGTTATTCGTTTATTACTTGCTTATGCATGTTCATTAAATTTTCAGCTATACCAAATGGATGTCAATAGCGCTTTCTTGAATGGCTATATTAACGAAGAAGTTTGTGTCAAACAACCCCCGGGCTTTGAAGACTTCAAGAAACCTTCACATGTATTCAAATTGAAGAAAGCTCTTTATGGCTTAAAGCAAGCACCAAGGGCATGGTATGATCGTCTTAGCAACTTTATTTGTGACAAAGGATTTGAAAAAGGTAAAGTTGACAAGACCTTGTTTATTAAGAAAATAAAAGGTAACACTTTATTGGTTCAAGTCTATGATTACAACATCATATTCGGTTCAACAAACAAAGAACTTTGTGAAGAATTTTAATTAATGATGCAAGGAGAATTTGAGATCTCCATGATGGGTAAGATGAACTACTTTCTTGGACTAAAAATTAAGCAAATCAAGAATGGCATCTTCATCAACCAATCCAATTATTGCAAAGAATTATTGAAAAGATTCGACATGGATAATTTCAAAGCAATGGTTACTCTAATGGGATTCGGAACTTATGTTGATCAAGATGAATCCGGTGTGGCAATAGATATTACAAAGTATCGAGGTATGATTGGTTCATTATTATATTTGACGGTCAGCCATCCTGACATAATGTTTAGTGTTTGTCTTTGTGCTCGATTTTAAGTAAATCCTAACGAATCACATCTCTCCAACGTAAAGAGAATCATGAAGTATCTCAAAGGAACAACGAATGTTGGCCTATGGTATCCAAAAGGTAGTATATGTGATTTAGTTGGATTTTCTGACTCAGACTATGCAGGTTTTAAAACCGATAGCAAAAGCACAAGTGGTACTTGTCACATACTAGGAAATGTACTAGTATCATGGTCTTGTAAGAAACAAGCTTGTGTCACACTTAGCACGGCCTAAGCGGGATATATTGCGACAGGAAGTTGTTGTGCTCAAATTCTTTGGCTCAATCAACAATTAAGTGATTATGGACTCAATCTTGGATGCATTCCTTTATGATGTGACAATGCAAGTACCATAAACATAACCAAAAATCCATTTATGCACTCAAGGATAAAACATATCGACATTTGACATCATTTTCTCCGTGATCATGCGCTTAAAGGCGATGATAAAGTTACTTTCATAGATACTCATAATCAACTCGCGGATATATTCATCAATCTGCTTTCAAAAGAACCACTCTACAAAATTCGAAGGGAACTCGGCATTTTAGATGAGGTTGATGTATGATTCTGATTTTCATAAATTATCGATAAAAATATCAAGGTAAATACAAATCTTCGATATCTATTTTTTATTCATATTTTTATTATGTGAAATATATATAAGTTTTGAGAAAATTAACTTTTTATGCTATTATCAAATCTTACGTGACATGTATGCATGATACAAAGATGCATTATGATGTATATTAACATGTCTAATTGCTACTTTTACTATTTTCTATGCATGTTATTCCAGTCATTATTTCTGTTTATTTGCAACATGTAACCGGTTACATAGTTTTTGGTAACCGGTTACCATCTCATATTTTGCGCATACATGTCTGTTTACGTGACTGTAACCGGTTACCCATTTTTATGTAACCGGTTACAGCAATCCAGTTTCCAAAAATAAGTGATTTTTTATATGGTTTCACTTTTTGGCCAAAGCTTAGTTACTTTCTCCATCCACTTTACATTGGAACTCTATATCTCTTTACTCTACATCTCTACTCTTTCACCTACTTTTCACCCTTTCCAATCAATCTTCATCAATACCAGAACATTACAATTAATCCATTAAAACCCCACTCATAAACACTTGTTATATATCTTTTCTCTCCCAAAACACAACCTATCCATTACCCACATAGTAAATTTCAAAATTCCCACTCTTCAACCCTAAACTTCACCTTCTTCAAAGCTCCTTCAATGACACCTCCCAAACAAAACAAAGGAAAACTCAGAGTTGATGGAGGAAGCATTGCTCAACAATCTAATTAACCCTCTCTGAAATCCAGAAGGCTAACATTCAACATAAGGAATAGACCACTCATGCCACCCAAATATGGTAACCTAACAACATTTCCCTCTCACAACTTTGATTTCCACGGAACTCTAAATTTCCAAGGTGTGGTGGATATGATTTCTGATAATGGATTTGTATATCCAGACTTGGTTAAAGAATTTTTTGCTAATTTCTCTGTTGATCCTGACTTTGTTCTAACATCTAGAGTTAAGAACACTGAGATTGTATTGTCCCTAGAGGATCTTGGATAATGTCTTAATGTTCCATTTTAAGGACAAAAAATTCAGCATGGCTATGTTCCAGAATGGTCTAAGTATAGAAAGATGAACTACTATGTTAACATTTCGAGAGTCACCCAGGAAGAAATACCGAGTAAGCAAAATTCATCCTCTTCCCGGTTTATCTTTTCTGCGAGTAATTAGTGGTTAGTGATAGAATGTTACATTTTATCATTGCCTATATTTTTTTTCCAAAACACTCCAACCATTCTCAAATTGGAGACATTGAGATGCAGCTGATATATGCTATTAAGAAAAGGATTCATGTAAATTGGGAATATACCATTTTGTACCATATGAAGCATCAACAACGTTTTAGTGGTGGTCTACCTTATGCAAGGTTGATCACAAAAATCATGAGGTTTTATGAAGTTGATCTAAAAATAGAGCCTAAAAATAAGATGAAAAAGTAGTGTGAGATTAACGTTGGGGCTGCCTTGAAAAACACATGTATATTTCAAGATATTGATGGAATTTTTAAGTACAAAGATGATAATACCGCGCCCATTCCTCCACCCGAAACCGAAGGTGGATACACAAATGAAGCTATCTATAACAAACTTTGATCCGTAGAAACTTTCATGATGACCGAATTTAGGGATCTTCGCTTAGAGTTTAATTCATTCAAGAACCTTCAATACATTTAAGAGAATGCGGATGAAGAGGTGGAAATGGATGAAAGTGACTAAGTTGTCTTTGTTTTAATCATGTGCTTGTTTATGTTTCCTTAAGTTTATTTGAAAACAATGTTATTCATGGTCTAGTTTAAGTTCTTATGGTTTCATGTTATGTTAAGTTTAAGTCTTTCTCTAGTATGTTGTTCAATTAATGTGGTTGCAATGTGACTTTGTGGTAACGTTATAATGTTTTATTAATTGATATGTTATGTTTTCTATATTTATATATCATGCGTAAAATTGCTTAGTCTTTTTCCATCCTTTTTGGTAATCATAAAGGGGGAGAAGATTCTATGTTGTTGTATGTATATATCTCATCCAGTTTGTAGCAAGTATATATTTTCCAATTCTCTCAAACATGGATCAAGGGGTAGCATTGATTAAGGGGGAGATACATTATTTGAGAAAGCAAATTGCATCAATTTTTCAAAAGGTTTTCATCATCAAAAAGGGGGAGAATGTGAAAATAAGCACTTCTCAAAGAATTGTTTTGATGAAGATACATCTACAAGCAAATGTGTATGACAAAGAGCAATGGTTCAAGACTAACAAATAAGTTCAAGTTAACTTTCATACGATAAAGATCAAGTCTTGGATTTTATAGTTGGATTGATCATGAAATATTAAGGTATAAGCTCTCAACTTCATTATGATATTGCCAAGTTCTCAAGTCATACATTTCATTCATGCCATAAGTCATTAAATATTTTTGGTGCATCAAACAATGGTTGTCATACTATTTACTTAAGTAATTTTTCAACTTCCAGCTGAGGTAACTGATTACCTATTTTCAAGTAACCGGTTACATACCCGCAGCGCTACATCCAGTGTAAATTTTTGGTCGTGGTAACCGGCTACCACCTTTCATGTAACCGGTTACACTGGTTTAATTTTCAAAAAATTTAGCTTCGCTTCAGGTGTAACCTGTTACACCCTTTTGTTGGAAATCCACCATAACCTATGGAGAATTTCAATCAATCTTGATGAACAAGATTATTATCACTCACACAATAACAATGAAAAGAGAAGAACAATTGAGAAATAAAGTAAAGAAAGATGAAGGAGAAGAAGGATATTCTGCAGAGTTTCTCTCTGCCCATAACCTGTGGAAAACTTCTTATTCACTTTGCAACTGCAAAAATATGTGAATACAGTGTTATAAATACTCTATTCACTTTATTAAAAGAATAAGAGTTACTCCCTCTATTTATAGATTTAGGTTAACTTGCACCCCAAGCCAAATCCCAAAACTATAAAAGCCCAAAATAGTTAACACTGCTTAAAATAGGCCTAAGTCAAAATCCTGTGTGAAGCAACATGCTTCGAAACTTCAACACACTAACACAACTCAACACACTAGGTGATTCGACACTTCCTTGTTCTTTAGAGAAACCTTCTTCGACACAAGGAATTACAATTCAATATACTACCTAATTCTTTATGTCTAAGCTATCTACATTCATCATAGCTCTTATTCTTCTGAACACTTCGACCTGCACTCCTTTTGTCATGGTGTTTGCAATCTGATTCTCAGTTTTGCAGTGTTCCACATTCATCTTCCCATCTTCTACCTACTATTGAAGATAATGGAACCTCATTTTGATGTGTTTGCTTCGACAATGTGCTATCGGATTCTTCGCCAGATTGATAGTTGGCATGTTGTCGGTCTTCATGGTAATTGCTTCATGACTCTTCGTTGTTATTTCTTCTACCAAATTCACCATCCATGTTGCTTGACATGCACAAAGAGAAGCAACTATGTATTCTGTTTTGCACAAAGATAATGCCACTACTGGTTCCTTTCTCGAACTCCAAGCAACTGGTGCACCACCTAGCATAAACACATAGTCAGATGTTGATTTTTGATCCTTAACATCACTACACCAACTTGAGTCGGTGTATCCCACTAATTTGAATTCTTTTTCTTTATCCGCTACAGGGAACAAAATGCCATAGTCGAGAGTTTCTTTCAGATACCTTATTATCCTCTCAGTCGCTGCTAGATGTGATACCTTTGACTTCTGCATGAATCTACTCACCATACCTACATTGTAAGCTAAGTCAGGCCTTGCATGACAAAGGTATCGAAGTGACCCAATAATTCTTCTATATTGGTTTGGGCCAACATCATCTTCATTTGAATATTTCGACAATTATAATTTGGGCTCAGCTGGAGTCAAAGTTAGGTTGCAATCTTGCATCTCAAATCTCTTGAGTATTTGCCTGTATACCTTCTTTGATGCATCATTAAACCTCTACCACTCTTGTAGAATTCGATGACAAGGAAGTATGAAATGTCACCCATATATGAAATTTCAAATTCCTTGTTGAGATCACCTTTGAAGTCTTCGATCTCCTTCTTCAGCTACCTGTTATCAACAAGTCATCGACATAGAGACATAGTATAAGAAAGTCTCTCTTGCTTCTTATTACATGTACTCCATGTTCAGATTTACACTTCACAAATTCCTTCTTACTTATAAATCCATCTATTTTCTTGTTCTAAGCTTTTGGAGCTTGTTTAAGTTCATACAGGGCTTTATGCAGCATGTACGCCTTTCTTTCTTCGCCTTGTTTCATAAACCCAACTGGTTGTGCAACATAAACTTCTTATTCTAAGGGACTATTCAAGAATGCACATTTCACATCCACCTAGAACATCTTTCAGTTGTTGATTTTTGATAGACCAACAACCAACCTGGTTGTTTAGATCCTAGCAACATGTATAAAAACTTTGTCGAAGTCGATTCCTTCTTTTTGAAGAAATCCTTTCGCCACAAGTCTCGCCTTGTGTCGAGTCACCTCTCCTTTGGGATTCAACTTCACCTTGTATACCCACTTCCAATTGATTGCCTTCTTGTCTTGGGGAAATTCGACAAGTGACCAATTGTTGTTGATTTCGATTAACTTCAGCTCTTCGTTCATTGCTTTCATCCACTTCGAATCTTTCAATGCCTCAGTTGCATTGACTGGTTTGACATATGCGTAGAAAGCATAGTGTACCAACTCGCCTTCTTCAATTACTATATCATCTGATGTAATCACTCATTCTTGCAACCTTGCAGGCATGTGTCTTATTCTTTGAGGTCTGCTTGGGCCTGCTTAACCTTTGACTTCTTGTCGAACTTCTCTTTTAACTTCACTAGTTGGTTCATCATATAAGATTCTCACTGAATCCTTATTAACATTATCATTTCAATCACATTCCTTAAGCCCGTCTATGATCACATCTCTATTGATCACCACTTGCTTGTTCACTGGGTCGAACAACTTGTATCCTTCAGTCGAATGATATGCTATCAGGATCATATGACTCGACTTGTCATCAAGTTTTCTTCTCAACTGATCTCGCACATGTCTATGTGCTATAGATCCAAACACCTTTAGATGACTCAAGCCAGGCTTGACACTAGGCTGACATTCTTCTGGCGTGATTCCTTATAGCTTCTTCGTTGGACATCTGTTCAGAATATATGTTGCAGTCGACATAATTTCTCCCCATAGTTCTTTTGGTAGATGCCTTCCTTTCAACATACTTCTAACCATATTCATGATGGCTCTATTCTTCCTTTTTGTGACTCCATTCTGCTGTGGAGTGTAGGGTGGCACCATGTCATGCACAATCCCTTCTTTCACACATAATGCGTCGAAGTCTTTCAACACATATTCTCCACCACCATCAGTCCTCAGAATCTTGATCTTTCAACCGCTTTTTCTTTCGACCATAGATTTAAACTTGGAAAATACCTCGATCACTTCAATTTTTTTCCTGATTGGGTAAAACCACAGTTTTTGACTGAAATCATCTATTAATGTAACAAAGTATTTGTTACCTACAATCGAATCCACCTGGATAGGACCACATACATCAAAGTATATGACTTCAAGAATTGCCTTCGACCTACTTCCTGCATCCTTACCTGAAGTTGTTTTTATGTTGCTTCGCCTGCACACAGTCTTCACACACTTCATTTGGAATGTTGATTTCTGGTAATCCTGAAACCATATTTCTTTTCAAATCTATGATGTCTTTGAAATTGATATGGCCAAGACTATAATGCCATATCCATTCATGTATGTTGGTTGTTGTTGGAAGGAACTTATGCTCCATCACATTTAGCTCAATCTTGAAGGTTCTATTTTGAGACATTTGAGCCTTCAAGGTCAACCTTCCATTTGAGTCGAGAACTCTCATCATCTTTTCTTTGATCGACACCTTGTAGTTCTTTTCGACTAACTGCCCTATGTTGAGCAAATTTCTCTTCATGCCTGGTATGTACAACACATTTGAAATTACGGACCTCTTTCCATCTTTCCTCATAATCAGAACATCACCAACACCTTCAGCTGCTAGAGTGTTGTCATTTTCAAATTTCACCATGTTCTACATTGAGGGCTTTATGTTGACAAAACAATCTTTCCTTCCAGACATGTGTGATGAGCATCCTGATTACAAGTACCACTGGTCCTTGAATATCTCTTCATCTCTTGTTGTAACCATCAACAACATCTCTTCTTCTTCATGTTTCGCCAACTTTGCATAAGTTTCTTAATTCTTCAACTTTTCTGGCCAATCACTAGAATAATGACCATACTTCTTACAATTGTAACACTGAATATGACTATTGTCTGGATTTTTGAAATTTTGGTATCAGATATGAGATGTCGAAGGTAATGTCACGACACTAATATCTGAACAATATAAATAGGATAAAAGATAAAGGACAGTAATATACGTGACACCATCAATTGTTAACCCAGTTCAGTGCAAACTCACCTACGTCTGGGGGCTACCAAGCCAGGAAGGAAATCGACTAAACAAAATTAGTTCAAAGACTCTTAGTAAACAACTTCAAGTTACAGTCTTTTCACCTAATCTCTACCCGTATGACTTATATCTAAGAACTCTTAGATATGAGATCCTACTCACTCCCCCTCAATCACAGCAGTGATGTAAAACCAAATATTACAATAAAAGAAGACACTCTTCAAGAACACATACTTGATCTTGCTTAAAAGCTTCAACCAAGTAAACACACACTCATGCTTCAAAGCTTAGAGTGCACAAATTACAACTCAAAAGTCAGTCCAATTCAATCATCTATGGATGAATGAATGACTCACAATACACACAACCACACAAGACTAAAATCCTTATTCTCTCTCAATATTTCGTTCGTTATTTCTTGTGTGTTAAAACCAGGTTTTCCATGCCCTTTATATAGAAGTGTTTGGCTGGGCTTGGACATCATAAAACCATAAAACTATTTTCCATCCATATCTTCTCATGACAGCTGATTATATCTTGTTAGAAAATAAGTCAATCTGGTTTTAATTACTGATTGAATGACGCGTTCAATCATCTCATCAATCATACATAGATTAGCATAAAAAGCGCAATCACATAATACATAACATTCAGACTGAATGTTCTGTATACAGATGTCTTGACATCGGGTTTGATATCTCAGCAAAATCCTGCACATCCATATTTTAAACACCCTGCAGAATCCTGTTATCTTATGTCAAGACAACACTTGTGACAACTTGTGAACACTCTAGGTTTTACCAAAATTGATGCCAACACATAGAACCAACAAACTCCCCCTTTGGCAAATTTTGGCTAAAACATACATCATACCATTTATTTTACAAGAGAATAATCACATCATCAGTTTAGCAGCAAAAGTAATAAAACACACATTACTAGCTAAAATAGCAACTAGTAAACACATATTAAACACACATGTGCTTGTGCTCCTCCTCCCCCTCAGTCTGCTCAACACAGACATCACCTTCAACATCACCTGTAACATACACCTCCCCATCTGACATAACCTTCAACATCACATGTATTAAACAAATTATCTCCAATATACATCCTCTTCAACAACATTTGTCATCTGTTTGTAGCATAGCTACTTTAGCTACAGCTACTTTAGCTACTTCTCCCCCTTTTTAGGCAAAAGAGACCAAAGAGACCAACGAGACAAAATAAATGTCTATTAGTCAAACAGAATGTCACACAGAATGTCACAGTAGATTGTTAGGTGTTACAAATCCACAAATATACACAACTTTACAAGCTGAGATAAAAATCCAGAAAAACCAAAAAGAACCCAAAAAAATACATCAAGGCATCAGAACATGAATGCCAAAAGAACCACCAGAACATCCATCACAGCACACCATCAGAAGAGTGGGGGACAACTTCAACAAAACTAATCAGAGGAGTTTGCATCTTCATCAGTTTCAGAACCAGAACTGCCACTTGTTTCATCTTTAGATTCAGACCTCTCACTAGAGGTTTGGGCTTCTGTTTCCTTGGCCTGTCCAACATTATCTCTATCAGCTTGCTCCAAGCTTTCAATCAGAGCCTCCAAAGCTTCCTTCCTAGCTTTTGTTACCCTTATCCCAGTATCCAATTCCTTACAAGTTTATTTCAGCTCAGCAATAAGGCCACCTTTTGAGGCTGGCTTCTTCACATCAGATGTCATGACAATGTCCTCGACATGACTGCCTTCAAACAATTTGTAATGAACTAATAGAGGAGGTTTTCTTATACTAGGAAGATCATTTATGCTCAGAATTCCAGGTTGTTGGCTCAGGATAATCCCACAAATCATTGAGGGAAAAGCTATGGGCAGCTTCACTGCATTTGTAGAAGCATGTTTGACAATTTGTTCAAACATAAATCTACCATAATTAAATTTCAGGTTGGTTCCAACAGCAAAGATGAACCTTCCAAGGGCATTTGAGATTGTAGAGATGTGATTGGTTGGTACCCAATTTGCTGACCCTATCTTGTGCAAAATAGCATATTTCACAATTAGCTTTCCAGCAGGGAGATGCTTCTTGCTAGGCCACTCCTTGACCTGTCTTGCAGTTATTTCCCTACATACCTTATTGTCTGTGGCTTCCAGTTCACATGCACCTTCTGTTCCTCTTCCTATAAACTTATTAATCACAGTTGAAGAAAAAATGATACACTTTCCTCTTACAAAGACTTTACAAAACTCCTTGATGTTTTTGTTAGCAATGTCTTCTGGGATGTTGACCACAAATTCTTTCACCAGTCCTTCATAACACTGAGATAACCCAACAACAGTTTTCATTAATCCAACAGTTTTAATCAGGTCCATGACCTCTTTGACCTCCACAGCATCCTTTCCCAGTTCTCTCTCCACAGCCACCCTTCTTTGGATTACAAACTTCCATTTTGCTGCTCCATCTTCTAGATGGAAAGAAATGTTGTCTAGGTGTACAACAACAACTTTTATATGGGATTTCTTAACAGTTTTCCTCTTGACAGGGGAGATGTCAGGGATATCTTCTTCAACATCTTCATCTGAGTCAGAAATTTCTCTCACTTTTCTCTTCTTCACCTCCACTTTGCTCCAAGACTTTGAGGGACCTACAACAGTAGCCTTCTTAGCAGTTTTGGCTGTCATCATTTCAGCCACATACCTACCCTTTCTGGTCTTCATCCTCTTAGCCACACTAGGCTTCAAGTGATGAAGCAAGCTGTCATCTTGATCCTCTGAACTATCAACTTCTAGGTCAATCACCTTCTTTGCAGAGTCATGCTTCTTAGACTGAGAAGCATTGGCAGTAGGTGATGCCACATATTTCTTACTAGACAAAGTTTGCCCTAAAGAGCACAATCCTTCAGCAGCTATATCTTTTTCAGACCTAGATGAATCATCATCCTTCTCATTGTGAGGTCCAACCTCAGGAGAGGGGTCCCTTCTTGATAGAGGAGTAGAAACTCCCTTTACAGAGTGTCCTTCATATAGGATTCTCGTGACAAGATTTCTAATGACACGATCGTGTGATGCATGTCGTCCTTAGAGCTAGGAGTATGAGTAGAGCTGGAGGGGATATTAGAACTGTTACCTTGAGTATGGCATGCCGTGGCGGATGAGCCAGGAGCTTCGTCTGGGATGACAGACAGGGGAATCACGTCTAAAATATCTTCATCAAGAAAGTCCATAGAGGGCGTTCTATCCTTGTGAGTAGGTTTGATAGTTTTAGAACCAGATGGTGTTGGATGTTGTGACATCTTGTTGTTCTTGTGGAAAGGTTTTTGTTGCCCTAGCAGAGAGGTTTGATGAAGTCAAAGGAAGGTGGGAATGTTTGAGTAGAGGTTGCGTGTGAAAAGGCAATAGATGGAAGTTCCAATACTAGGTGATGATTTACCATAAATTGGGCACTTTCTTTTAAGTGGGCAGACAATATTTTTATTACCTTTTCCACTCCAAATTAATTGCTACAAATTCTCATAGATACAAATCCCTAATTTTCCTCTTAGACATTCAAATTGATTAGCATCCAAAGCCTTTATAAATATATCAGCTAACTGCATTTCAGTAGCAACATGCTTCAGGGCTATGATTTTATCTTCCACTAGTTCTCTAATAAAATGATGACGAATATCAATATGTTTTGTCCTGTTGTGCTGAATAGGATTCTTAGAAATATTTATAGCACTCAGGTTGTCACAGTACAATGTCATGACATCTTGCATGACATTGTATTCAGTCAACATTTGTTTCATCCAAACCAGTTGAGAACAACTACTTCCAGCTGCTATGTGTTCAGCTTCAGTAGTGGACAGAGACAAACAGTTTTGTTTCTTACTAAACCATGATATTAAGTTGTTCCCCAAGAAGAAGCATCCTCCTGATATGCTTTTCCTATCATCAGCACTTCCAGCCCAGTCAGCATCACAGTATCCAGTCAGCACAGATCCAGATCCATGAGTGTACAGCATCCCATAGTCATTGGTTTCATTGACATATTTCAGTATCCTTTTCACTTGGTTTATGTGACTGACTTTTGGTTCAGCTTGATATCTAGCACAAACACCTACAGCAAAAGCAATGCCAGGTCTGCTTGCTGTGAGATATAGAAGACTCTCTATCATGGTTCTGTAGAGACTTTGATCTACACTAACACCATTTTCATCTTTAGAGACTTTCAGATGAGTAGGAGAAGGTGTCCTTTTATGACTTGCATTCTCCATGCCAAAATTCTTAACAATGTTTTTGGCATATTTGCTTTGAGATGGAAAGATAGAATCTTCCATCTGCTTGACTTGTAACTCAAGAAAATGGTCAGCTCTCCAACAAGGCTCATTTTAAATTCAGACTGCATTTGTTTAATAAAATGTTCGACCATCTGATTTGGCATCCTAGCAAACACAATATCATCCATATATATTTGAGCCACCATGAGTTTTCCTCCTTCATTCTTAACAAATAAGGTCTTGTCAATGCCTCCCTTCCTGTATCCATTGTTAATGAGAAACACCGTGAGTCTATCATACCAAGCCCTAGGAGCTTGTTTCAAACCATAGAGGGATTTCCTCAACTTATACACATGCTTTGGAAGATTTGGATCTATAAACCCTTTAGGTTGTTCAACATACACTTCCTCATTTAAGTAACCACTCAAGAAGGCACGTTTTACATCCATTTGGAACAGTTTAACCTTCAAAATACATGCCACTCCAAGCAATAGTCTAATGGACTCAAGGCGAGCTACAGGGGAAAATGTTTCATCAAAGTCAACTCCTTCAACTTGAGTGTATCCTTGTGCTACTAATCTTGCTTTATTTTTAGTAACCACTCCTTGTTCATCATATTTATTCTTGTAAACCCACTTTGTTCCAATAACATTTATTCCTTCAGGTCTTGGAACCAATTCCCATACTTCATTTCTCTTGAATTGGCCTAACTCTTCCTGCATGGCATTGATCCAGAATTCATCAGTCAAGGCTTCCTTGACATTCCTAGGCTCAATCTTGGACACAAAACATCCATGTGAGATCACTTCCCTTGATCTAGTTGTGACCCCTTTATTTGGGTCTCCTATAATGAGATCTTTAGGATGATCCTTCTGAATTCTGATAGAGGGTCCCTTATTAATTTTGTCAGCTTCAAGTTCAGCTTGAGTGAGTTCACTCTCATTACTTTTGTCTGGGAAATCAGCTAGGGCATTATTTAGAGATGTCTCAACATCGTTTGTGACATCAGTCTGCTGATCATCAACCACAACATTGATAGATTCCATCATTACTTTTATTCTGGAATTAAAGACTCTAAATGCTCTGCTGTTTGTTGAGTAGCCCAAAAATATTACATCATCACTCTTGGGATCCATCTTCCTTCTTTGTTTACGATCAGTCAAGATATAACATTTACTACCAAACACATGGAAGTATTTGACAGTAGGTCTTCTTCCTTTCCAGACTTCATATAAAGTAGTAGGAGTCTCTTTCTTCAAGGTTACTCTGTTGTGAACATAGCAGGTTGTGTTCATAGCTTCAGCCCAGAAGTGGTAGGCCAATTTCTTAGCATGAATCATAGCTCTGGCAGATTCTTGGAGAGTTCTATTTTTCCTTTCTACTACACCATTTTGCTGAGGGGTAATGGGAGATGAGAACTCCTGACTAATTCCTTCAGATGCACATAATCCAGCAAATTTGTTGTTCTCAAATTCTTTCCCATGATCACTTCTGATTCTGATAACCTGACTTTCTTTTTCTCTTTGAAGTATTAGGCAAAGATCTTTGAATACCTCAAATACATCATATTTTTCCCTTATAAAATTGACCCAGGTGTATCTGGAGAAGTCATCCACCACCACATAAGCATACTTTTTCCCACCAAGACTTTCCACCTGCATAGATCCCATCAAGTCCATGTGGAGAAGTTCCAGTACTCTGGAAGTGGTGTCATGTATGAGCTTCTGATGTGACATCTTTGTCTGTTTTCTAATCTGACACTCCCCACAAACTCTTCCTTCATCAATCTTTAAGTTTGGGATTCCTCTGACAGCTTCAACATATATAATCCTCTTCATTCCTTTAAGATGCATGTGGCCCAATTTTTGATTCCATAACTTCACTTCTTCTTCTTTGGCTAGAGTACACATTGAAGAATAACCAGTTTTTTGAGAACTCCACATATAGTAGTTGTCCTTAGACCTGACTCCTTTCATGATCACTTCATTTTCTTTATTAGTAATCAAATATTTAGTTTTTGTGAAGTTTACATTTAGACCTTGGTCACATAGTTGACTGATGCTGATTAGGTTTGCAGTCAGTCCTTTAACAAGTAGCACATTGTCCAGGGCAGTTTAGCTTTCCAATCCCCTTGATTTCACCCTTTGCTCCATCACCAAAGGTTACATAACTGGTGGCATGAGTATGAAGGTCAATTAGCAGGTTTTTGCTTCCAGTCATGTGTCTGGAGCATCCACTGTCAAAATACCAGTCTTCTTTGGCTGAAACTCTGAAGGAAGTGTGAGCTATCAGGTTAGTAGCAACAGTCCTAGGAACCCATTGTTTTCTATTGACAGGGATGTGATGTTTGGGTCTAGGTTGATGATGAGAAGGATTAGGATAGCCATACAACTTAAAGCAGAATGATTTTATGTGGCCAAATTTTCCACAGTAATGACATCTCCATCTTTGGTGTTTTCCTTTATGTTGTCTTTCCTTATGATGTTGTGACACATGATGTGACATCTTTGGTTTGCTACCAGTGTGACTACACTCAAGTTTGGATTCATTGAACCCAAGGCCAGACTTGTCTCCTGCCATTTTTTCAGTCTGGAGAATTTTGTTTAAGGTGTCAGATCCATTGTTTAGCATTCTGACATACTTTGTCATCTCATCCAGTTTGGAGTTCAAGAACACTGCTTCAATCTTCAGCTTAGAGATGGTTTCCAAGTGTTTTGTCTTCTCATTCTCCAGTCGTGTTATCAATTTCTTCTGACTTTCCACTTGTTGACACACTTCTTCACTTCTGTGACACAACTTTCTATAGGTAGTGGCTAACTCACCAAAGGTTACTTCATCATCACTTGAGTCTTCATCAGAACCCCATCTTCCAGTCAAGGCAGTCACAAGATTTGCAGACTATCCTTCTATTTCACTTTCATCAGACCAAGTAGCAGCAAGACTCTTCTTCTGTTTCTTGAGGTAGGTCCCACATTCAGCTCTAATGTGTCCATACCCATCACATTCATGGCACTGAACTCCTTTTCCTTCTTTGGACTTTTCATCAGATCTTGTTCTTCTTCCAGCATTATTGGACCTACTGATGTCAGATGAGATGTTCTTGACATTAGACTTAGACCTTACATCCATCTTTTTCAGAAGTTTGTTGAACTGTCTCCCCAGTAATGCTACATCATTTTCCAGATCTTCATCAGTATCTTGACCACTTTCTTCCTCTTTCTCTTCAGTGTTTGACATGAAGGTTATGCTTTTGACTTTCTTTTCAGATCCATCACACATTCCCAACTCAAATGTTTGGAGCGATCCAATTAGCTCATCCACTCTCATATTGCAAATGTCTTGAGATTCTTCTATGGCTGTCACTTTCATGACAAATCTCTTGGGAAGTGACCTGAGTATTTTCCTTACTAGTTTTTCATCTGACATCTTCTCACCCAGGGATCCTGAGGCATTAGCAATTTCAAGGATATTCATATGAAAGTCATGAATATTTTCATCTTCTTTCATCCTCAAATTTTCAAACTTGGTAGTGAGCAGCTGCAATCTAGACATCTTCACTCTAGAGGTGCCTTCACGAGTGGTTTTGAGAATATTCCAAGCATCTTTAACCACCTCACAGTTGTTCACCAGTCTGAAGATGTTCTTATCAACCCCATTGAATATAGCATTCAATGCTTTAGATTTAGTTTCCAAGGGCTAGTTCATCCTCTTCCTTGGTCCATTGTTCCTCAGCCTTCTTATCAGTTGTAACTTCTCCTTCCTTAGTAATAACTGGATGTTCCCAGCCTGTTAGAACAGTCTTCCAAGCCTTATTATCCAAAGATTTCAGGAAGGATACCATTCGAGGTTTCTAGTAGTCATAGTTAGATCCATCCAAAATTGGTGGTTTGTGAACAGATCCTCCGTCTCTACCCATAGTACCAGAAAGTAACATCCCTAGATCTCACCCAGAACCAGAGCAGGATGCCTGCTCTGATACCAATTGAAATTCTGGTATCAGATATGAGATGTCGAAGGTAATGTCATGACACTAATATCTGAACAATATAAACAGGATAAAAGATAAAGAACAGTAATATAAGTGACACCAGCAATTGTTAACCCAGTTCGGTGCAAACTCACATACGTCTGGGGGCTATCAAGCCAGGAAGGAAATCCACTAAACAGAATTAGTTCAAAGACTCTCAGTAAACAACTTCAAGTTACAGTCTTTTCACCTAATCTCTACCCGTGTGACTTCTATCTAAGAACTCTTAGAGATGAGATCCTACTCACTTCCCCTCAATCACAACAGTGATGTAAAACCAAATATTACAATAAAAGAAGACACTCTTCAAGAACACATACTTGATCTTGCTTAAAAGCTTCAACCAAGTAAATACACACTCATGCTTCAAAGCTTAGAATGGACAAATTAGAACTCAAAATTTTGTCCAATTCAATCATCTATGGATGAATGAATGGCTCACAATACACACGACCACACAAGACTAAAACCCTTATTCTCTCTCAATATTTCGTTCGTTATTTCTTATGTGTTAAAACCAGGTTTTTCATGCCCTTTATATAGAAGTGTTTGGCTGGGCTTGGACATCATAAAATCCTAAAACTATTTTCTATTCATATCTTATCATGACAGCTGATTATATCTTGTTGGAAAATAAGTCAATCTGGTTTTAATTACTGATTGAATGGCGCGTTCAATCATCTCATCAATCACACATAGATTATCATGAAAAGCACAATCACACAATATATAACATTCAGACTGAATGTTCTGTATACATATGTCTTGACATCGGGTCTGACATCTCAGCAAAATCCTGCACATCCATATTTTAAACACCCTGCAGAATCCTGTTATCTTATGTCAAGACAACACTTATGACAACTTGTGAACACTCTAGGTTTTACCAAAATTGATGCCAACACATAGAACCAACAATTTTGACCACCACCTCTTCCTTTTCCTACAACACCACCTCTTTGGTTACCTTGGTTCCAAGGTTTTCTCTGATTCGACCAACTTCCTTCTTGTTGATTTCGACTAGTCGAATTGTTGTAGCCTCCTCTGCCTTTGTTTCCATTCCAGCTTCCTTCGCCTTTTCTTTCTTTTGTTGAATGCGCCTGCAAAGCCATATCACTCTTCGACTTTCCTGCATCTCTTTCTTCCATTCTTTGTTCATGAGATTCAAGTTTCCCTTGAAGCTCTTCCTTTGTCAATTTTGATAAATCCTTCGACTCTTCTATGGCTACTACCACATGGTCGAACTTTGGAGCCGACGACCTCAAGATCTTTCCAACAACAGATCTTGATGTCAACACTTCTCCATATACGTTGATTTGATTCACGGTTTCATAACCTTGGTGAAGAAGTCAGTTATGTTTTCATTGTCTTCCATCTGAAGCAATTCATACGTTCTTTTGTGAGTTTGTAAGCTTACCTCTTTCACCTTCTTCGCGCCTGCAAACGACTTCTCCATAATTTCCCATGCTTCTTTCGTTGACTCTACATCACTAACCTTTTCAAAGTTGTCTGCACCAACACATTGATGGATTATAAAGAGAGCTTTATAATTATTCTTCTTCAATTCTTTATGTGAAGCCTTTTCTTGATCTGTCGCGTTTTCTGGAAGCGTTACTACTCCTTCCTTCACAAGATCCAAAGATCTTGATAATAGAACACAATCTTTATCTACTTGCACCAATTCTTATAATTGTTGTTCTCGAGAATCAAGAGGTTTGCTAGAAAATGCCAGTTTGGATGATTCATTGCCATCGTGATTTTCTTTCCACAAATCGTTTAAACTGAAGCTCTTGATATCAGATGTTGGAAATCCACCACAACCTATGGAGAATTTCAATTAATCTTGATGAACAGTATTGTTATCATTCATACAATAACAATGAAAAGAGAAGAACAATGGAGAAAGAAAGTAAATAACAGTGAAGGAGAAGAATAATGGTCTTCAGAGTTTCTCTCTCCCCATAACCTTTGGAAAACTTCTTCTTCACTTTGCAACTGCAAAATTCTGTGAATACAATGTTATGAATACTCTATTCACTTCATTACAAAAATAAGGGTTACTCCCTCTATTTATAGATTTAGGTTAACTTGCACCCCAAGCCAAAGCCCAAACCTATAAAAGCCCAAAATAGTTAACACTACTTAAAATAGGCTTAAGTCGAAATCATGTATGAAGCAACATGCTTCGACACTTAGACACACTAACACAACTCAACATTACTAGGTGATTCAAAATTTCCTTGTTCTGTCGAGTAACCTGCTTCGACACAAGAAATTACAATTCAACATACCACCTAATTCATTATTAGGAGGCATACCCCAGGGGAAACCATGAGGCATGTGGTGCTGCAGAGCACTGACCGGAGCCATAGAAATGGTCGTAAAAGTGATTTCATAAATACACTCCTCTGAAGCGGAGTCTGAGGAGGGGGAGGAGGAGGAGGAGGATTCTGAGCATCCGCTAGAACTTCCATCATAGTAGTGAGCCTTTCTAAACTTTCTCTCCGAGTAGTCACTTCCTCGTGGAGTTCACGATTATCTTTCTCTAAACGATCCATCTTCCTCTGTTGATTAGCACGAGTGTTGTACTGGTGAGATAACTTGTCTGAACGAAGACCAAGAAAAGGAAGCAATAAGACACCTGGGAAACTAACACAAAGCAAGACCATGATGCCATATGATACACGGTATGAAAATGTAAATGCAAAGTTTTCAAGGAACTTCAAGATATAAAGCAAATTGGAAACATCATAAACGAAATAACACATTTGAGATACTTAAAATCTTATTTTATTAATAATGGGAAGGATTACAATCTGAAATACAATCTCAATAATCCCAAAACATAAGCGGAAAGAAATTAGGTCTATGGAATCATATTCGATGATGACCTAACTCCAAGTTGATATACTTCTTGCGAAGTCTTTTGATCTCTCTCTCATAGCTGTTATTCATGGCATCCTTCTCCATCACGAGCTGATCTACAATGCCTTTCCAAACACCGGAAGTAGGAATATGAGTAGATGATGAAATGTTAGAGGAAAATAAATCATCTTGGTCCCTTTACCTCTTCATAGCACATTGCTCAATCAACTCTATCAAGTTGTCCTTTTCCTTCAACTGTTTATGCAATTCTATCTTCTCGAGGTTCGAAGCATGAAACTTGTCTTCCCAAGCATTCTTCTCTTGCTTCATCCTAACCAAAAGCTTCTTGCAAATCCTCTACGTCTTAAATATGAATAGTGGGTGATTTGACCACTACTAAAGACATAGATCTCTCATAAGCATAAGGTATCTTGAATTCTTTTGCTCTTTTTTTCACGTAACTAGTGTAAGGCTCCAAAGCTACATGATTCTTCAATCCAAGATTACTTTTGCTTTCCTATGAATATTGTGCCAAGCATGCACCATCCTAGCCTTCAATCCTTGAGTGTATTTCCCTTCTTGGAAAAATAAAACTTCTAACAAAGTTTTATTAGGTTTGTCCTTCATAGCGAACCCTAGTTAACGTATTGCCAAAGCCGGATTATAGTTGATCCCGTCTTGTATACCAAGAAGAGGCACATTAGAGAATTCCCCAAAATTATCAATAATCTTGATGTTATCATAAACAGAAGAATACCAGGTGATATCATCATTGGTGAGTGACATCATTCTTTGAGACCACCTTAAACAAACCTTATTTTTTTTGAAGAAAGGAGACTGAGGCAAGTGTGAAATAAACCACATGTACAACAATGGTTCACAACATACAATAGTTATGCTTCGTTTATAAGTCCTATGATGAATGGATAAATAGGTTAAAGGAGAATAGTGATCCAAAACGTAGCGGAAATTAAAATTTTCTCCTTTAGTGATCCTTACGAATGGGCATGATCAGTGATAGAATCCTTACTTCTTGTGACGATTGAAACATTTGATGCATATCTAAGGAGCGATCATGAACGTTGAATGGTGACAATACCTATACTCAGTCTACACGAATGGATTCGTTTAGTCTCAGTGCTAGCTGTTATGAATGAAGGCTTTGAGTGAGAGTGAGTGAGTGAGAGAGAGAGAGAGAGAGAGAGAGAGAGAGAGAGAGAGAGAGAGAAAAGAGAGAGAGAGAGAGAGAGAAAGAGAGAAACGAAATTTCATCTAGTCCAATGCTTCTGCACAAGGGTTCTATTTATAGAACCACTTGTGTGGGCTGCAAGCTAAAAAGCTCAGTTAAGTGTATGTGGCCCATATCTTATGATATACCAAAGTCACTTAAGTGTGTGGTACCTTACCATATTTTGTATTCTACTTAAGTGAATCATACCTTACGATATTCTACAATTCACTTAAGTGCACCGTACCTTATGGTGTTTCTTATTTACTCTATCTCTCATCAATCCGTCCTTTTGTGTGTGACCCTGTAGGTTCTCACGACATTGACAATTATATTAAATCACGTATTTAACATAATAAACAGTGAGCAGTATCTAGCAACAAATCACCGTTACCCAAGACACTAAAATGTCATGTGGTCTGACAAATCTTTTTGTGATAATACTTATGTGTACAATTACACTTTCCCCCTATGTCTATATTGAAAACAAGGCATAGACCGTGTCATCCTTGTCCAGTTCAATATTGGGCCCGTAGACATTTATCCTGTTGCGCAGGATGGGCAAATTCTATCTAGGTCACTCATGTCCCTCAGCATGCTTCGTGGAGTACCCATTAACTGTCTTTATGGTCATCCATTTACGGATAACATTTGATCAGTAATAAGGCATTCGACTCTACATCTAGGGTCCATAGTGGTTTCAGGTCGAAGGGTCGTATACACCATTATCACCATGAGAATAACTTATTACACTTTGCATAACATTCTATATAGTATTCTCATAGCGGGCAAATCCAGTATAAATATTACTCTTAATATTAATACCTATGTTTAAGACTTGATAATTCCTTATACATGATCCATGAGATGTGATCATCAGTCTATATACATAATAGTATTAATGCTTTAATGTTATCCCACTTCACAACAAAGCTCGACTACGGATACTTTAAGAATAATGTCCTTATGTTTAATGGGATCTCATGATCAAGTCACACTTGATATATTAAACGGACTAGTTATTCTAGGGACTTTATTAAACAAACATAACAAAGAAAAAAAGCCTTTTATTATTAATAAATAATTCGATACAAGTACCAAAAGTATTGACCTCTAGGGCTTACACCAACATAGGTGTCACCAAGCACAGTTGGAACAAGATTCCCAACCAAAAAGATCCTAATAGCATTAACATTAACAAAATTGTCAATGTTGGGAAACAAGACCGAACCATGGATGAATAAGGAAAGAATAGTTTCAAAGGTCACCATGCTACCAGCATTAGCAAAAGAAAAAGCTCTTTCAATCAGAAATTTTAAAGTCAACCCTCTGATACCTCCTTTGATAGTGAGATTAGCATTTACGTCAGATTTCTTCAGATGAATAGCTCCAACAATAACCTGAGACTACAAAATTCCTTCCAAACCATAAAGAGGAACCCTATCAGAAACTAGTATACCCAAAAGATAAGCATACTCATCCATGGTAGGCAAGATTTGATAGTCAGGGAAAGTGAAGCACCGGTAGATGGGATCGTAGAACTGAACCAGAGTACAAAGGATACCATCCTCAATATTAGTAGATAGAACAACTAATTTCTAAATCGGATAGTTTAACCTAGCGTGATCGTTTTATTTTTAAAATTTTCAGCAGACGTCAATTTTATTAATCTACGTAGGTTAAAATTTCCTAGCGTATATCCAAAAGTGAAGCACCGGTTAAAAAAATTTAAATCAAGCCTGCAAACATCAATTTTATTAATCTACGATACACATAGTTTAACCTAGCGTGATCGTTTTTGTAGGTGTTTAATTGGCTGCATTGTATGGTAAAACACTAGCTGGATTCTAATGTCTTGACTGATGTCATGACATGCTGTGGAGGTGTTTGTTTGACTGCATTGTATGTTAGAATATCTAGCTGTACTCTGATGTCTTGGCTGATGTCATGACATACTTGAGTAGTATACTGCAGGATTAGCTAATACAAGATTTATTGAATGTCAAACTGGATGTTATGATATTCATCCCTGTCAGCAGATACTGAGGAATAGAACAGTTGGTGTTCTGTTAGAACTCAGTATCTATGCTCAGTCTGGTTATCAAGGAAATACCAGATCTGGCATAAGGCCTACTGTCTGAATGTCAAACTGGATGTTATGACATTCATCATTGACAGCATATACTGAACAATAGGCAAAGTGGTTTTCTGCTACACTTAAGTATGTACCTCAGTCTGTTCTTCAGGAGGATAACAGACCTGATATAAGGCTAATTGTGTAAATGTCAAATTGGATGCCTTGACATTTATTTATGTACGCTGATACTGAGGTATGTACAAATTGGTCCTGTACAGTTCAACAAATTTGTACTGTCTGTTTTTAGGAAAAACAGACTTAGCATATGGTCCTTGATTTGGATGTCAAACTGAATGTTGTGACATTCATTCCTGACAGCGTATGCTATATTGTAGGTTGTTTAGTTTTTTCTGTTTCAGCATTTTTCTCAGGCTATTCTTCAGGGATTCAACAGCTGAGAGAAAATCCAGGAAACCAACAACCAAGCTACAATTAATGAACCTAACAAATAGCCTATTTGTTAGTAACCTAGATGTGGAATTTAGGGGAACTCGCGTGACCTTAATTTCAGGAAAATACAAGTACAAGGCCCAAGTGCTGCAATATAAAAGGATGTCAATCCTTCATTCAGAACTGGGGATTTTGAGGCGTGAAGATTTAGTGTGTCCATCATACTTCACTGCTGTATTTTTGTGTGTCTTGTATTAGACGTATCTTGTAAGCCAAGCTATTATCACTGAGATGATTGCATTGGTATAGGGTGTTCATTGAGTTGTAAGTGTTGTGTCACTCTAAGCTTTTAAGCGTGAGTGCTGTGTATCTTGATTAAAGCTGTTAAGCACAATCAAGAGTTGTTTGAAGTGTGACTTCATAATTGTCTTTAATATTGATTAAAGGTAGTAATCACTGAGGTGATTGAGGGGGAGTGAGTAGGAACTCTGATCTTAGTGTAAGATTGAAATTGCATTGGGTAGGTATTAAGTGATAGGGTTAAACAGTTGGTTTAAGGTTTGAATTAATACTACTAATAGTGGATTTCCTCCATGGCTTGGTAGCCCCCAGACGTAGGTCATGTTGGACCGAACTGGGTAAACAATTACCTGTGTTATTTACTGCACTTACTTTTTAAGTTCTGCATAATTCTTGTCGGCGCAGAATTGGATGTCATAACAACCCTTGTGACATCTGAAGTCTGTTAACTAGAATTTCAATTGGCATCAGAGCAGGCACCCTGCCTGTTAATTTCTGGGTGAGATCTAGGGAAGTTACTTTCTAGTATCATGGACAAGGATATAGGACACTCAAATAGACCACCCATGCTGGATGGTTCGAACTATGATGACTGGAAGCCTCGTATGATAGCCTTCTTAAGGTCTCTAGATAGCAAAGTCTGGAGAGCTGTCAACAAAGGATGGGAACATCCAACGAATACAGGTGAAGATGGAGTCAGTGTGCAGATTCCTGAAGAAGAGTGGGACAAGGAGCAAGAGGCATTAGCCCTTGGAAATTCTAAGGCCTTGAATGCATTGTTCAATGGAATCAGTAAGAACATCTTCAGACTGGTGCACCACTGTGAACTGGCTAAGGAAGTTTGGGATACCCTCAAGATAACTCATGAAGGTACCTCCAAGGTTAAGATGTCCAAACTTCAGATGCTGACCACCAAGTTTGAAAATCTGAGGATGAAAGAGGATGAGACTATTCATGACTTTCACATGAATATTCTTGAGATTGCAAACACCTCTGGTGGCTTAGGTGAGAAAATGGCTGAAGAGAAACTTGTAAGAAAGATTCTCAGGTCATTACCTAAGAGATTTGCCATGAAGGTCACTGCAATAGAAGAGGCTCAAGATATCTGCAAGATGAAGGTGGATGAGCTCATTGGTTCTCTCTAAACCTTTGAAATGGGCTTGTGTGAGAATGTTGAAAAGAAGAACAAAAGCATAGCTTTTGTATCAAATACTGAAGAGAATTCAGAAGAAGGAAACATTGGGAGAAATGAAAGCATTTCAGAAGCCATAGCCATGCTTGGAAGACAGTTCAACAAGTTCATAAAGAAGGTTGATCAACAGGGTAGACCTAATGTCAAGAACTCTTCATATGACATCAGTAGTAAGTCAAAATATGAAGAAAAGGGCACTCATGGCAAGGGAATCCAGTGCCATGGATGTGAAGGTTATGGTCATATTAAAGATGAATGCCCTACCTTTCTCAAGATGCAAAAGAAAGGGCTAAGTGCCACCTGGTCTGAAGAAGACTCTGAGAGTGAATCTGAAGGAGAATCTGCTAAACATGTCACTGCTCTGACCAGTGTCTGTGCCTCAGAGGATAACTCAAGCGGAGATGAGCTTACCTTGGATGAACTTGCTGCTTCATATAAAGAGTTATGTGTTAAAAGTGCAGAAGTATGTATCCAAGGAGAAAAGCAGAAGAAACTCATCAAAGAGCTGGAAGCTGAGAATCAGAAGCAGCTGAAAGTCATAGATGGTCTGAATGGTGAGATTTCTTTGCTGACGGCTAAGCTAGAACAAATGACAAAATCCATCAGAATGTTGAACAAAGGAACTGACACCTTGGAAGAGATTCTAAAGGTAGGACAGAAGTCAGGAACCATGTCTGGTTTAGGTTTTGCTAAGAAATCTCCATCTGAACTCAAAAGATCTAAGGCTGAAGTTCAGAAATTCAAGCAGAAGTCACAACCGATGTCTCAACATCAGAGAACCAGAATGAGTAACCATCAGAAGAAGAAATTTCAGAGATGGAGATATCATTACTGTGGTAGATTTGGTCACATAAAACCATTCTGCTATAGGCTGCATGGTTATCCCAACCAGACTACTCAAGTCAGACCTAAGCAGAAGGCATCTAAGCTGAATGCCCCCATTAAGAAACAAAAATGGGCTGATAATCAGACACCTCAAGTCAGACCTAAGCAGCAGGCATTTAAGCTTAATCTCTCCCTTGAGAATCAACAATGTGTTGCTAAACTAGCTCACACATCTCCAAGGGCACCTACCAGATAAGACTGGTACCTTGATAGTGGCTGCTCAAGACATATGACTGGGATGAGCAACTTATTGGTGGATCTACAACCCCATGCCACCAAGTATGTGACATTTGGTGATGGAGCTAAAGGAGAAGTCAAGGGTGTTGGTAAGGTGGATTGTCCTGGAGTTCCAAAACTGAGTAATGTGCTGTTAGTAAAAGGACTAACTGCTAATCTCATCAGCATAAGCCAGCTATGTGACCAAGGATTCAATGTGAAATTCACTAGGGGAGGATGTGTGGTGTTGAATGGTTGCAATCAGGAAATAATGAGAGGAGCCAGATCCAAAGATAACTGTTATCTATGGGAATCTAAAGACTCACTCTACTCCTCCAAGTGCCCCTTAGCCAAGGGAGAGCTGGAAGTGAAGCTGGGACATGGAAGACTTGGACAACTTCATTTAAAAGGAATGAAGAAGATCATATCCAAAGGAGCAATTAGAGGAATTCCAAATCTGCCTATGGATAAGAGTACAGACTGTGGAAAATGTCTGATTGAAAGCTGTGAGTCATTGTCACCTATTGGCCGTCATACAAATGGTGCAGCAGCTGGAAGCAGTTGTTCCCAACTGGTATGGATGAACCTGATGCAGACTGAGTACAATGTCACTCAGAATGTCATGACATTGGATGATACTCAGTTTGACAAAGTTAGGGGCAAATAGGGAATGTGCACTTCTGATAAATTATAGCAACTAATGATGTTAGTTAGCTACTGTTTAGTGAGTCAACTTATTAAACAATTAAGAGTGCACTCTGAGTGGTCAAAAATTAATAGACATTACTCGTGCAACAAGCGTTTCCTATTCCATCGCTTCAACTTTCAGTCTTGCAAACCCTCTCCCAAAGAAGCTGTTCAACTCTCCTTCGAGATATTCAGCATGGCAGACCAATCCGATTCCACCTCCTACACGACACTGTCTGATTCCTCCAGCACTGAGTCTTGCAACCCTAACCGGGAGGATCATGTTGCTGACGCTGCAACTTTGTCCCATGCAAGAAGACCTAAAGAAACGGTCTTCGGATTCTCCTCAGCGCTCGCGATTGATGAACAAACCAGAGAAGGTATAAGGTATGTTCACAATTCCATTGCAACCTTGGTAACTGGAATTCTGTATGGTAATCATATGGTGCCTGGGGTCTCAGTTCCCCTAAACACGATCATACCTGATAATGTTGCATGTCAAGAAAATGCAGTCGTGTTAAGAAAGAATGTCTCTGACAATGCTGAGCAACCTGATGCTCATGAGGGGTCAAAAATTGACAAACCCTCAGACAATGTGAGAGGTGAGAAGGTCGGTGTCACTCAAGATGTCAGTGACAACCCTAAAGCTGACACAGTGAATCTGGAAGAGTTCTCTGATAATGAACTGTTGACCTCAGTTGTCCCTAGCATAGCCAAAAGGATTAGGTCTAGGAGAAAGAAGAAGACTGTGGTGCAGAGGTCCCCAACTAGGGAGGTTGATGTGACAACTTCTCCCAAGCAAAAGGTGACAGAGAGTCCCCTCAAAAGGAAAGGACATGGACCTGCAAAAGATTGGAGCAAAGAGATGCCCAAGAAAATGAAGACCAAGGCTGTTGTGGTGGAGTCTGATTCAGATGTCCCCTGTGATGTCACAACATCCCTGTCTAAGAAGAAGCCAACCACTAGCAAGCTGGTTGCTAGTGTTCCAGAGGTACCTATTGACAATGTGTCATTTCATTTTGCCTCTAGTGTGAACAGGTGGAAGTATGTCTATCAAAAGAGGTTGGCCTTGGAGAGGGAACTGGCTCAGAATGCCTTGGAGTGTAAGGAGATTGTGGACCTTATTAAGGAGGCAGGGCTAATGAGAACTGTGACTCAACTCCGAAAGTGCTATGAGACCTTGGTGAAGGAGTTCATTGTCAATGTGTCTGAGGAATGTGCAGATGGAAAGTCCAGAGAATTTAGAAAGGTCTTTGTGCGTGGCAAGTGTGTGACCTTCTCTCCTTCAGTAATCAATCTGTATTTGGGAAGAGCTGATGTAGTGCAACCAGAGCTTGAAGTGACTGACAACAGAATCCGTCAAGTCATCACTGCAAATCAAGTCCGGAAGTGGCCTCTTAAAGGGAAGCTGGTGGCCAGCCAACTCAGTGTGAAGTATGCCATGCTACACAAAGTTGGAGCTGCCAACTGGGTGCCCACAAATCACAAGTCAACTGTGTCTGTGATGCTTGGAAAGTTCATCTATGCTGTTGGAACCACGACAAAGTTTGACTATGACAATGACTTTATGAAAAGAAGAGAGAGTCCATTGGCCTTCAACTACAAACTGTTCCTGGGTAAGCATGTCCCTGATATTGTCATGACATCTGGAGAAACATCCAATGTTGGCAACCAACCAGATAAAGCTGTTGTCGTTGCTGTGCTCAGAGAGACTTGCAAAGAGCTGGAGGTTAGGAAGCTCGCCCTGGAAAAGCTGATTTTTCAATTGGAGATGTCTACTGAGGATACAGATGGAGCTGCAAGGCAAAGCTCAGAGGGTGAGGAGGAGGCCAGTTCTGATGATGGCACTAATGATGAGGCTGATGCATAAATCATTTTCTGTAATTATGTCATTTGTGTGTAATTCTGTTTATGTTATGTTGGTCTGTAATTTAAAGTGTTGCTTTGGCAACATTTTTGACAAAAAGGGGGAGTAACACCTGTGATGCCCCAGGACAACAGATTGTTTTGCTAAACAGATATTCAGGATAGATATTCAAGATCCTCTAATCCAGAGGTTGTGTTGTAGCTGATGTTCCACTTCTATGAGTGTGAGTGTGTTTATGTGTGCTGCAATTAGAAGTTTTTATTTAACTTCTGTATGTGTGCTGATACGTGAAGTTTTTATTTAACTTCCATTTGTGTGAGTGTGCTGCTACTCTGAGTGTATTAGCTAGGTCAATTTCCTACTAGATGTGTGTTTTCCGCTGCTATGGACTCTGTTGTGAGACCAAAGTGTTTTAGCCAAAAATTTGCCAAAGGGGGAGTTTGTAGGTGTTTAATTGGCTGCATTGTATGGTAAAACACTAGCTGGATTCTAATGTCTTGACTGATGTCATGACATGCTGTGGAGGTGTTTATTTGACTGCATTATATGTTAGAATATCTAGCTATACTCTGATGTCTTGGCTGATGTCATGACATACTTGAGTAGTATACTGCAGGATTAGCTAATACAGGATTTATTGAATGTCAAACTGGATGTTATGACATTCATCCCTGTCAGCAGATACTGAGGAATAGAACAGTTGGTGTTCTGTTAGAACTCAGTATCTATGCTCAGTCTGGTTATCAAGGAAATACCAGATCTGGCATAAGGCCTACTGTCTGAATGTCAAACTGGATGTTATGACATTCATCATTGACAGCATATACTGAACAATAGGCAGAGTGGTTTTCTGCTACACTTCAGTATGTACCTCAGTATGTTCTTCAGGAGGATAACAGACCTGACATAAGGCTAATTGTGTAAATGTCAAATTGGATGCCTTGACATTTATCTATGTACGCTGATACTGAGGTATGGACAAATTGGTCCTGTACAGTTCAGCAAATTTGTACTGTCTGTTTTTAGGAAAAACAGACTTAGCATATGGTCCTTGATTTGGATGTCAAACTGAATGTTGTGACATTCATTCCTGACAGCGTATGCTATATTGTAGGTTGTTTAGTTTTTTCTGTTTCAGCATTTTTCTCAGGCTATTCTTCAGGGATTCAACAGCTGAGAGAAAATCCAGGAAACCAACAACCAAGCTACAATTAATGAACCTAACAAATAGCCTATTTGTTAGTAACCTAGATGTGGAATTTAGGGGAACTCGCGTGACCTTAATTTCAGGAAAATACAAGTACAAGGCCCAAGTGCTGCAATATAAAAGGATGGCAATCCTTCATTCAGAACTGGGGATTTTGAGGCGTGAAGATTTAGTGTGTCCATCATACTTCACTGCTGTATTTTTGTGTGTCTTGTATTAGACGTATCTTGTAAGCCAAGCTATTATCACTGAGATGATTGCATTGGTATAGGATGTTCATTGAGTTGTAAGTGTTGTGTCACTCTAAGCTTTTAAGCGTGAGTGCTGTGTATCTTGATTAAAGTTGTTAAGCACAATCAAGAGTTGTTTGAAGTGTGACTTCATAATTGTCTTTAATATTGATTAAAGGTAGTAATCACTGAGGTGATTGAGGGGGAGTGAGTAGGAACTCTGATCTTAGTGTAAGATTGAAATTGCATTGGGTAGGTATTAAGTGATAGGGTTAAATAGTTGGTTTAAGGTCTGAATTAATACTACTAATAGTGGATTTCCTCCCTGGCTTGGTAGCCCCCAAACGTAGGTCATGTTGGACCGAACTGGGTAAACAATTACCTGTGTTATTTACTGCACTTACTTTATAAGTTATGCATAATTCTTGTCGGCGCAGAATTGGATGTCATAACAACCCTTGTGACATTTGAAGTCTGTTAACTAGAATTTCAGTTTTATTTTTTCAGCTACTTTTTTCAGTCAAAATTTGAACAGTCTGGGCCTTTTAATCGATCACTTTTTATTTCAAATCTTGATCAAAACTTGTATTTTTTTGAGAGGTTTATTTCACTTGGATCATTTTGGTGCATTCAGTTTAATTTTTCGGGCATTTTTGCGCTCGATTCTTTTACATTTCGAGTTCTTTTATTTTTCTATTTTTTTCAAAATGTTCGAATTAATTAAATAGGACTAATAGTGGTTTTACTTTAATTTTATTTTATTTATTTTTAGGTATTTATTTTTTTATTTGATTTAAATTAGTATTCTCTTTTATCACTAAATAACAAAGAGAGGACATTTGTGGAATTTTTGGAGAAGAGAAAATCATGTTGTTCTACTATATATATATATATATGATAAGATGCATGGGAGATCAGCCGCACCAATCCATAGAAAAAGAGAACCATCTCCTTCAGTAAAGAAATAATCAAAAAAGTTGAAACTTTGAAGAAGTTTGATCTTCTTCCTTTAGCACTCACTATACACGAAACTTTTTATAAAAAAATCACAAGCTCACCCTTACCTTCTTCATACCTTTACACTACTTCATTTTCTTCTTTCCTAAACCATACCACATAAAAAGACACATCTTATATCTCTCTACAACTTAATAATAACCAACACTAACTCCTTAGATCTACTCTTCTCCCTCATTCCCGACATTATTTGCTAACTTATTCATTATCACCATACTATATATGCATATTGGTGTTTGTTTAAGTTTTAATATGTTTTAGATATATAAATAAAAACAGAAATGAAAATATAAGTTATGTAAAATTAAAAAATCAAAAGTAAATCAATATATACATATATATATATATATATATATATATATATATATATATATATATATATATATATATATATATATATATATATATATATATATATATATATATATATATATAGAGAGAGAGAGAGAGAGAGAGAGAGAGAGAGAGAGAGAGAGAGAGAGAGAGATTGTTTTCTGATTTTATTTTATTTCAATTATGTAGCAATGCAGATTCATTGTGGATAACGCGTGTGTATTGTGTTTAACTTTCTATTTGGTGATTACTTTTTATTGCTGTAAAAAAATTATGATACTAATGTAATAATAATAATGTGCTTAATTGTTGCTTGTTTTATCATTGCATTGTAATTTCAGAGCTTTAATTTAATTTAGCTTTCGAAAATCTCTTGGACACATAAATTCAGTTGCTCGACTTATGGAGTGACTCAGACATGAGTCAACTTTAAGTTAGCTTAGAGCTAAATTTAGTCGCTTTTAATTTCGGTTTGATTCCAATACCATGGCTTACTCTTGGGTCTTCTTACAATAAGCTCTTGATCAATATCAAGTTAGTCTTCAAAATCTCACAAACTTAAATCATTTTCAAATCATTTTCAAGCTTACACAAATCAAACCTCGATCAACATCGAGTGACTTTTCTTAAATCAATGAAATATTAATTTCTTCTTCCTAAACAAACACGAAAGAAAAGGATTGTTGGAATCTAGAATTCAAGTGGGAAACCTCGAATGATCGGTCTTGAGCCATGTGTTTTGAGTTAATTATTCATTCTTTTCTTTCATTCTGAAAACACTTAAATCAAGTTGGACAAATAAGGTTTGTTGGGAACACGCATTCTGACGTGAATCTTTGAACAATTGATTCTTATCAAGTGTTCTTTGTCCATCAAATAATTTTCTAAATAAATCTTGAATGGAAAAAGGACCATTGGAATCTAGCATTATAGTGGAACCCCGAATGATTGATCCCAAGGCTTAGATCTCGTTCTCATGAAACATTCGTAATTCACCTATAAAAAACATCCAACCAATCAAACTCTTTTTTCTCGCCACCATGCGATCTTAAAAACTTTTCATAAACGAAAGACATCTTGTCTTTAGATAATGCAAAGCAATGCTTCATCCATAACTTTGAGTTGAGATAAGTGACATTTTTTCGTGAATGTTGATACCTAGAAATCCATTCAATGTGATGCAAACGCCCGCTCCTCACCTGTTTTGAGTAAAATAATGTTTTTTGTTGATTAATACAAGATAGTTTTTGCTAAAATCGATCAACAAACAAAACATTCTCTACCTAGAACTACGTAAATCTTGAATTATCTATTGCACATGGAGATACATAGGAGCATGATTGTGAAATCTTGTCATGCCCACTAAAAATAAAAACCTTTTAGGTCCTCTTTCACTAACAAAAATTCAAAAACATTTTTATTCTCTTTCTTTTTCTATCCAAATAAATATAAGATTAGGAACTAACATAAGCTAACATTCAATTTGATACTAACTAAACGGTTCCCATTGAGTACAACGAACGTGAGGGGTGCCAATATCTTCCCCTTGCGTAACTGACTCTCGAACCCCGATATTGGTTGCGATGACCATATCTTATCCTTTCTTTTAGGAGTTTTATCAATATTTTCCATTTCCCTCTTTCGGAATAAATAAAGTTCGGTGTTGACTCTATTCAGTCCATCCCGCGAGCGTGGGATTGTGCTTCGCGAGGTCATATTCTCATTTTTTGAGGCACGACACTTATTAGAAAAAGAATAGATATTATTACATCATTAGTAGATTGACTAAGTAAGAAATCTATGCTAAAAGAGCTCGAAATGTTGGATAGGCTCCAAACCGGAAAATCTTGTATTCTATAAATTTGTCGGTAAGTGATTGTATGCTTCATTATTTCATTGCATACATTCTCATGCCTAAACACTCAAATAATTCTCAAATAAATGATACGGAAATGCAAATTATCTATGTAGTGAAGAAGAAGTTACAAGTTAATTGGGATTATGTCATAATGCACCACATGTTCCACCAAAAGAAACTCTTTGGCGGCCTTCCTTATGAAAGGTTGGTTACTAAGATTATTCAGTTTTGTCAAATTAACTTTCATGGAGAGTCAAGATTTAAAATGAATTCTAAGGAGCATAAGATAAACATATGGGCATAAAATAAGATTATGGAAATCTTTAAAGACAAGGATGGTATATTTAAGCACAAAGAGGTTGCTTCTTATGCAGCAACTTTGTTACCCGAAGGAAGTGTTTCTAATGAGATGCTATATGAGAAGATGCACTCCATTGAAAACTTATTCAGAACCGACTTCCGTGACCTTCACCTTGAAATAGCCAACATCAAGCAAAACCAAAACCTTGAGGATAATGAGGAGGAGATGGAAAAAGATAGTGATTATATGTCGCATGTGTCTTGTATTATGTCTTTTTGTGTCCTAATTATGTCTTGTTATGTCCTTTCATGCTTATGTCTCATTAAGTTTGTGTTCTCTTGTTTTTATGAAGTTTATGCTGGCTAACATTATGTCCTTCCAAATGGGGAGAATATATGTTGTATGTATTATGCTATGTACTCTAACATTTTGTAGAAAAAGTTAAGTCTCCTAAATCACCATATGGATCAATCAAGGGAGAGATCTCTAAGATAGATGGAGCAATTAATTAAGAATCAAAGAACCTTCAACATTTCAAGTAGCATTCGATGTCATCATCAAAAAGGGAGAGAGTGTGAAGACAAGATTCCCCAACATTGTTTTGTATTTTAATGAAGACAATGCCTCAAGATCAATTGCATTACCAAGAAGGAAAAAGATAGATCATCATCTTTCAAGTTTCTCTTGCTACAAGTCCTGGAATTCAAGTTATCAACAAGAGACAAATGGACTTTTAGGATTTGATCAAGCATACGGTGTATATTACAATAATGCATAGAATACTACATTAGTTGCTCAGAGAATCTGCATATTTCATCTCTAAACATTATAAAGTGTTTTTGAAATTTAACATTTTGGTTAACTGGTTATAGACACAAGAATTTTAATATTTTGGAAAATATGTTAAGCGGTAACCAGTTAACCAAACTCTGCAACCGGTTACAGCCATAAATATTTTTAAAAATATGATTTAGCTTTAGCTGTAACCGGTTATGATAATGTGTTAATCAGTTACCACTGAGGCAGTGACACTTTTTCATGAAAAATAACATTCTAACGTTTTCCAAACTTAGTCACTGAATCATGACAATGGTTGATGATTCTATATTGATTCAAAAGGGTGGTTTCCATACTATAAATAGCTAATGTTTCTGAACTTCAAAATTTATTCCTTCAATAACTTCAAATTCAAAACTCTATCAATTCTCAACTAAGTTACTTGAGTCATACTTTTTGTGAAACTTTCTGCACTAAAATTTTAAATATCATCAAAGTTTCACTCATTCATTTATGAGCACTTAAGTATTACTTTTGTATATTATATACATTGAAGGAAAGATCAATTCTCAAGAATTGATACATATTCAAATTTTCTTCTTTATAACAATTTTTTGTGTGGATCACAAAGTGTTAAGTGATCTTTTTTTGAGATAAAAAGTGACGTGTTTTTTATTCAAAGTGTAAAAGAAAGTGGTGTGATTTCTTGTATGTTAGATAAGTGTATGAGTGACCTTAGTGTGAGGATTGTATAAGTTCTAACATAGTGAAATCTCTCATGGGGTGTGAAGAGACTAGACACACTCAAACGTGAGTTATCTCCCTTTCCTTACTATCTCTCTCTAAAATAGTTTTCTCCTTTCTCTTAGATAAATTTAGCCATAGCGCTTTGAGAAAGTCCTTATGTGTTAAGTGAGGAAACTTGTTATGGAAATGGTAATATTATACTTTAAGCAAGAGTTATTTTTCATCTTGAGTGAATTTCTCTTTCTTAAGAAGTGTTTGTTTGGGTTCGAAGCTAAACCCGCTAAAATATTTGCTTAGGGTATTTAGTATTAAGTTGATGTGTGGTTCGTAAACTAAGCCACTAAAGGAAAATCTCTCTTTTTAGGTTCTTGAAGATAACCATTGAAACATCTTATTATTGGTTTTTTAGCTCAAAATGGTATAAAAGCTCAACTTTGTTCGAGATCATTCTGGTATAAAATCACATAGAATCCCTTTAGAGTATGATAACCCTATATCGGGGGTTCCATTAATGTATTTCATGATTATTTTTACATAAGACATATGGGATTCTTTAGGAAAAGATTGATATCGAGTATACAGACATACACTAAACATGATATCATGTCTACTAGCAGTTAAATAAACTAAAGGTCAAGCATACCTCAATACTTAGTTATGTCAATTGATGTTCCTGATTCATCTTAATCAACATATGTGCTTGAACTTCTAGGAATGGAAATTACTTTGTAGTTATCCATGTCAAATCTTTTCAGAAGTTCTTTGCAATAGTTTGATTTATTTATGAATATGCCTTTCTTTGTTTGTTTGATTTCTAACCCAATGAAGTAATTCAATTTCCCATCATGTACATCTCAAATTCTCCTTGCATCATGCTTGAGAATTCTTCACATAAGAATTCATTTGTGGATTCAAAGATGATGTCATCAACATAGGTTTGAACCAATAATGTATGATCATGAATCTTCTTGATAAAGAGTGTTGTGTCCACCTTTCCTTTTTCAAAACCTCTAAGGAAATTACTTAGTCCATCATGTCATGCCTTTATTGCTTGCTTCAACCCATAAAGATATTTCTTTAATTTGTACACATGAGATGGGTTCGTGAAGTGTTCAAAAAGCCTGGAGTTTAAATTGCATATACTTATCAATGTACTCATTTAAGAACTCACTCTTGACATCCATCTGGTATAGGTGAAAATTCAAAGAACATGCATATGCCAACAATAATATGATAGCCTATAATCTTGCTACAAGGGATTTTTTTTTGTCAAAGCCTATTCTTTCTTATTAATCGTATACTTGTGCTACTAATCTAGCCTTATTTCTTACGATGGTTCCATTTTCATCTAGTTTGTTATTAAAGATCCATCTAGTGCCAATAATGTGCTTATCTTTTGGCCTAGAGACTAAATCCCAAACTTTGTTTCTTTCAAATTGATTTAGTTCCTCTTGCATAACTAGAATCCATTGTTAATCATCTAAGTCATCTTTAAATTTAAAAGGTTCTATTTGGGAAACAAAATATGTGTTTAAATAAGCATCTTTAAGATTGGGTCTAGTAAATACTCCCTTGTTTATGTCTCTAATGATGTTATCTATTGGATGATCCCGATGAGTTATCCATTCTTAAGGTAGATCATTATGTATTTACTGTTGTTGCGCCACTTCATCTCCATGTTGCATATTATCTTGTTCATTGTTCTTATCATTATTGTTGATATCAATTAGTGCATCATCTTCATCAGTATAAACAACTTTACCCACCTTTAAGGGATTAGTTTTATCAAATGATACATGAACCATTCTTCAATAGTAAGGGTTCTTTTATTAAAAATTCTTGTACTTGTAAAAATTTACAGGATGCGTGGTACCTCTAAGTTAGTAGGGGTGACCATAGGCCTTAGTATTTTATGGTGGTTTAGGTCTTGCCTACGGCGGCGAGAGGCCATATTTGGCGATGTTTACTTGATGAGAGAGAAAACTTACATGAGGTGAGAAGTTTTGTAGCTCTATGGTGTATGTCGTATATATCACGAGTTTTCTTTTCATCCGCTAAGGGTGATGTATTTATAGAGGTATTTAGGCCTAGGGCTTCTTTAGGAAAGATAAACGCCCACTTAGTCAGTGGTGGACTATTAAATCCCTAGTTCCTAGGGAGACGTGGGCCAACCTGTAAGCCATGACTTTTCTCTAAACGAAGAACATATTTTCCCATGTTTCCCACGACTAGGAGAATATGATACACTCAGGGAGACATGACTCATAATGGAGGGTGGTGGATAGGTTCCCCTTAGGGGTTGCAATCCTCCCTCCCTTAATAGGCCATTTACAAATATATCACTATACAGTCCATCAAGCACAAGGGATTTGATAAAATGTGAAGTGCTTTAAACGAATTAGTATCGGGGGTGTCTATGTGAGGGGATACACGTCCTTCAGGAAATACGTTGAGTCTCTCAGGCAAGACTTCAGTTGTGTCCCTTGGGCGAGACTTTTAGTTGGATCCCACCCGAGAAAACTCAAAGTTACTCATGCGAGGAGTTCGAATGAGCATGTTTGATATGACTCTAATTCCCTCGGGTGAGATTATAATTGAGCCTGACTGATGAGACTCCAAGTCCCTTAGGTGAGACGTTGATCCCTCAGGCGAGTATAAAAGCTCTAGTTATTTTAATGGAAATATAAAGGGGAAAATCTTGTGGATTGGATTAGGCTAAGTGATTTAGCCGAACTAGGATAAATATCTAGTGTGATATTTCTATCCATTATCTCTTATATTTCTACTATTTATCTTCTGTGCTAATTATTTATCCGCCTCTTATATTCTTTATTATTTTGATGCTTCACCTTTTTCTATTTATCTCTTCTAACATAAGTGATTTAAACCAAAGTGTTTTTATAAATCTATCTTTTGGAAATTTGAATATCATAATTCATTCTCCTCTTGTTTTTGGATTCACTTGGTCAACAAAAGTTAGTTGAAGATTGTTTGGTAGCCCTCAACAGTGACTCCATTTCCTAGAGTTAAGGGTGAAACCTTGAAATTGGTATATTTCTGTTAACACTCAGCTAAGTCTTAAAGTGTAATTCAATAAAAGTCTCATCAGTCTCATCTTCTCTCTCATATTTGTCTATCTCATTTTCAACACAATTTTCTTAAAGGTTAGAAAATACGTTTCGATAGTACTTTGCACAATTGTTAGGTTTGATACTCGACGTTGTCACTTTTTAATCATTAATTTCATTAATTCAATACACTTGCTGAAAACTCTATCAAATATTCCAAATGTATGAGCTATTTATTTAAAAAAAAACATAAATATATAATACAAAGAGATAAAATTCGTAAAATAGTTTGATGGATTGCTTATATATTTATAATAATTTTTAAGTTGTGGTATTTATGTTTCGTTGACACTATATTCTTAATGTGCAATTTTTCTTGAGCTTGTGGGTGCAAAATGTTTTCCATCTGAACGCTATTAGCACAAAAACAGGTCGTAATCATTTGTTTTTTTTGGCCGACGTGTAATTTGATTTGAAGGGTAGACATGACTAAAAAATATTTATCCTTGTAAAATAATCAAATTATATTTTTTTCTCGCATGCATTAAAGAAATTGTATTTTTTATTTTTCATAAAATTATTGTACAAGTAATTTTAGTTTTCAAAATAAAAAATATTAAATTATGTTTATGCTATTAGATTTTTGAATATTATATATATTATTAATATAGAAAGGAATAAAATTTGTGTAGAATAAATTTATAATGATTAAAAAAGTGTGTATATTATAATTTTGTTAAAAATAAAAAAGGAAATTATTGATAAAGAAAATATAAATTATATTGATAAAAGAGCTACAATTTAAATAAAATTGTTTAGAGATTTATTTAGCTAATTAAAGAGGATAGTTATATAAATGTGTTAATAAGAAATAATGTATATTGATAAACAAATGCTACATGTATAATTAGTTAGAGATTTATTGGTTATGCTAATTGAAGAGACAAGGGAATAAAAGTGAGAAAAAACACTTCCATTGCCGGGAATCGAACCCGGGTCTCCTGGGTGAAAGCCAGATATCCTAACCGCTGGACGACAATGGAATTGTTGAAATCAGTTTTAATTAATAAGAAACCAAACGAATGTTATACCATGCGATGGCAGAAAAAAGACGGAAATAGTAATGAAAAAATGCGGTGAGCGTGGATCGAACACGCGACCTTCAGATCTTCAGTCTGACGCTCTCCCAACTGAGCTATCCCCGCTGATATAGTGGAATGCCGTCGCAGTTAATTGATTTATAAATTTAGACCACTATTCATGCCTTTCAATACTGTGTGTTTTTTTCTTTCTGCCTTATAATAACAATAAAGCTATTTATTTTACTTCAAACAATCAATTCTAAACACTATTTTTTTTCATTTTTCTTTCGTCTTTTTTCAACCCATTTTATTAATAAAATATTTATAATTTAACTAATTTCTACTACCTGAAAAAGACTTCATTATAAATATTGTATTATAATTTATTTCAATTTTTATTTAAAACATATTGAGATAAGATAGTATTAGATAAATAAATTTTTATTTTTTACTAGTTGAATAGTAAAAAAACAGCATTTTCTTCTATTTATAACTTTATTCAAATTTTTATTTAGAAGACATCAACATGAAACACAATCTTAATCAATATCGTTGTTATTCATTCTTAATTAATTGATCAACAATTTTTTTTTTAAATAGAACTTATAAATTATTCTTTAGTAAAATATTTATTCCGTGTATAAATAATTCTTAATTTATTATTGTATTTTACAATGAATATATAAAAAGTTTAACCAATTATTTCATGTATGAATTGGACGTTGGAACGATTCATAAGTGATTTATTTTTAAAAAAACTAATTTAAATAAAATTGAAGTGCTGACATTTTTCAATTTCATTTTTATTTGGCGATGTTAAAAAAATCTTAACTTTAACTAATTTTGTAGTCATAAATATTTGTCAATGTTTTAAGTACCACTGGAATGCACAATGATGATAAGATTTATACCATCATAGAAGTTTCTTCGGAATAGCTGACGGAGTCCTTGTCTGTACCAAATTCTTTTGTATCAAAGCAGGAAATAATTCTGTATAAGACATCGGAATTGGGTCAAATTGCGTCGGTCTTTAGACACGGTTCTATTGATGATTCTGTTGATGAGTACGTTGTTGAAAACATGATTGATAATTCGGTGCTACTTGAACAACTGGAGTAGGATTAATAACCGGGGTAACTGACGCCACATGTTGATAACGTTGATTACTTCTCAGAGATCTCCTACGCTTTTCGTCAAAGTAGCATTAGTATCATGTTCCTTCTTCTTGGGTAAACATTTTCCATACTTCCTAGAATTGGCAGATGAACCGCTTTCTTTCAATCGTCCCTCACAGATGCCTTCTTCTAGTCTCATCCTCGTGTTGACCATCTTGGTAAAATCACTGGGAGCGCTTGCAACCAGCCGGTCATAGTAGAACAGACTCAAAGTCTTGAAAAAAATCTTTGCCATCTTTTTCTCTTCTAACGGAGGACTGACTTGCACTGCAATCCCGCGTCATCTCTGCACGTACTCTTTGAAAGTTTCTTTATCCTTTTGGGACATAGCACGAAGTTGATCTCGGTCCCGCACCATGTCAATATTATACTTGTACTGACGAACAACAGCTTCACCTAGATTGTTGAAAGTACGGATTTGGGTGCTATCAAGCCCCATGTACCACTTCAAAACAGCACCAATCAAACTATCTTGGAAGTAATAAATCAACAGTTGATGGTTATCAGTTTCAGTCGATATATTGCGAGCATACATCACCAAATGACTCAAAGGACAAGAGTTACCCTTATATTTCTCGAAATCTGTGTTGGTGTAAGCCCTATAGGCCAATACTTTTGGTACTTGTATCGAATTATTTATTAATAATAAAAGGTTTTTTCTTTATTATGTTTGTTTAATAAAGTCCCTAGAATAGCTAGTCCTTTTAATGTATCAAGTATGACTTAATCATGAAATCACATTAAACATAAGGACACTATTCTTAAAGTATACGTAGTCAAGCTTTATTGTGAAGTGGGATAACATTAAAGCATGAAGACTATTATGTTTGTAGACTGATGATCACATCTCATGGACCATGGATAAAGAGTTATCAAGTCTTAAGCATATGTATGACTATTAAGAGTAATATTTATACTGGATTGACCCGCTATGAGAATACTATATAGAATGTTATGCAAAGTGTCATACGTTATTCTCATGGTGATAATGGTGTATACCACTCTTCGACCTGAAACCACTATGGACCCTAGATGTAGAGTCGAGTGCTTTATTGCTGATCCAACATTGTCCGTAATTGGATAACCATAAAGACAGTTGATGGGTACTCCACAAAGCATGCTAAGGGACATGAGTGACCTAGATGGAATTTTCCCATCCTGCGTAACAGGATAAATATCTATGGGCCCAATATTGAACTGGACAAGGATGACACGGTCTATGCCTTGTGTTCAATATAGACATAAGGGCAAAAGGGTAATTATACACATAATTATTATCACAGAAGGATTTGTCAGATCACATGACATTTTCGTGTGTTGGATAGCAGTGATGTGTTGCTAGATACCGCTCACTGTTTATTATGTTAAATGTGTGATTTAATATAATTGTCAACGTCGCGAAAACCTACAGGGTCACACACAAAGGACAGATTGATGAGAGATAGAGTAACTAAGGAACACCGTAAGGTACAGTGTACTTAAGTGGAATACGAGATATGGTAAGGTACCACACGCTTAAGTGATTTTGGGCATATTATAAGATATGGGCCAAAATACACTTAAGTGGGCTTTTTAGCTTGAAGCCCACGCAAGTGGTTCTATAAATAGAACCCTTGGGTAGAAGCATTGTCACTCTCTTGGAATTTCATTTTCCTCTCTCTCTCACTCAAAGCCTTCATTCGTAGCAGCTAGCACTGAGATTGAAGGAATCCGTTCGTGTGGACTGAGTAGAGGCGTTGTCATCGTTCAACGTTCGTGATCGCCACAAGAGGTAACGATTCTATCACTGATCATGCTCATTCGTAAGGATCATTAAAGGAGAAATTTTTAAATTCCGCTGCGTTTTGGATCGCAATTCTCCTTCAGTGGTATCAGAGCCACTTATGAAACCATGAATCTGATAACTGTTTATTTTATGTATTAATACAATTAAAACAGAATGAATCAAAGAATAAACGAGTAATTAAATCGAGATCGATCAAGTTATATATATGATATAAATAATCCTGATGCAAAATACGGTATATATGATATACTGTTCTTGTTTCGTTCATCCAAACACTCAATGGTTGTTTTCCTTTGAGCGATCAATGATCGTTTGCTTCTTGATCCGACATTAGTATGGTGAAGCAATGACGTGTTGATCAATCATACTGAATCAACAATCGAGATGTGTTTGACAGTCTGAAATTGGTCCATTAGGGTTAGTGTTGTCAGAGAGTTATGCGATTGGGGTTGTGACTGCACAAGAGTTGTGCTTTCTAAACACTTTTTCGAACAGTGTTAACCGGTTAACGCATATGGTTAACCGGTTAACGCGAAACGAAATACAGCTTTCTAACAGTTTTTCAACAGTGTTAACCGGTTAACGTATTTGGTTAACTGGTTAACGCAAAACAGAATACAAATTATGAACAGATTTTTAAACAGTGTTAACCGGTTAACGCATATGGTTAACCGGTTAATGCAAGGCAAAATTCACCCGTTCGGCTAACTCTGCCTAATGTGATCGATCGTCGAGATTTAATTTGGTTTTAATTAATTAAAAGAATTAAAATTGATAATAATAATAATGTGTTTATTATTGTCTTGTGGTGATCGGTTATGGCCTTAGTTTTCCTTTATTTTGTTTTGGGTTTTAAAATACGACCTGCATGTCGTGCCTCTCTTTTAATCTCTCAATGTAACTTCTTTTCTCATCTCCTTCGTATGTAAAACGAGTTTCTTTATGTAATGTAATGTTATGAAGAAAGAAAAGAAGTCAATGCCAAAGGAGGACAACCTTGAAGATCTTGCTTGGAGAAGCTTAGATCGTTATTAGGTTAGCTTAGGTTCTCTCGTTGGCTTGGGAGAACAATTGCGCTAGGGGCCATAATTGTTTCATTATATATGTATGTTGATGCATATGAATGTATGTTGATGCATGTGAGAGACGATTTATATGATAAATAAGCCGGTGAGATCAGAATAATTGCGAATTCCCTCAAATTAAATATTAAGTTTATGCTTTCCAAGTTTTAACACTCATCAAGACTAGTATCGGATAATGTAGGTTTCGCCTACGCGAGGTGCATGTTCTATATTAGTAAGGTGCGATGGGATAATTTTAATATCCAACTGTTAAAACAATGGGTCAAACTTAACTAAATAAATTATAATAAGATTATATATGTTTAGAAGCAAGAGTTGGGAATGATCCATATGATGGATCGGAATAAGGAGTTATTCACCCAACTGAAATTTTCGAGAGTTGTATGAGATACAATTGGAAGGAGTTCCTACCTAAATAACCTAGTTTTGTGTAATCCACCTACGCGGACTTAGAACGAAGTGAAATATGGATCTCGACCCACTAGAAAATCTTCCAACGGGATTTTCTGAATCAAATGATGAGGGTCATTTATTTTGAGTAAAATAGTGGGAGCATATTTAATTAAAGGCCTAATTAAATATGTTATTGATACTTATGTTTTCATTAATTCTTATGTAGATTACCATGACAACAAAAACCTCTAACAACATATTGCGATCAATCCTTGACAAAGAAAAATTGTCTGGGACAAATTTTCTGGATTGGCACCGAAACCTGAGGATTGTCCTCAAACATGATAAAAAGCTGTATGTCTTGGAGAAACCTGTTCCTGAAGAGGAACCTCCTAGTTCTGCACCTAAGGCAGAAAGAGATGCTTATAAGAAGCATGTCGATGATGCCAATGAAACTGCTTGTCTCATGCTAGCTACCATGACCTCAAAATTGCAAAAGCAACATGAGAACATGGCAGCGTTCAATATGATCGAACACCTGAAGATGCTCTATCAAGAGCAAGCAAGGCATGAGAGGTTTGAAGTTTCAAAAGCCCTTTTTCAAGGCAAGTTAGCTGAGGAAGCCCCTGTAGGTCCCCATGTGCTCAAGATGATTGGGTATGTGGAAAACCTTGAGAGAGTGGGTTTTCCCCTCGGAAAGGAACTTGTGACTGATTTGATCTTGCAATCGTTGCCAGATAGATTCAGTCAATTTGTTCTAAATTTCAATATGAATGATATGGACAAATCTCTTCCTGAACTGCTCGCCATGTTAAGAACTATTGAGCAGAATCTGAAGTCAAAAGGGAAGTCCATTCTGATGATCGGAAATGGAAAGAGACAGAACAAAAGGCCCACCAAGTAGGGTGATAAAGGGAAAGGCCAGGAAGTTGCCAAACCCAAACCCACCCTTGCTGCTTTAAAGCCTAGTGGAGGCATAGCAAAAGAAGGCACCTGCTTCCATTGCGGTAAGACCGGACACTGGAAGAGAAACTGCCCAAAGTACCTGGAAGATAAGAAGAATGGAGTAGAGACTTCAACTTCAGGTATTTTTGTTATTGAAATTAATTTATCTACTTCTGTATCATGGGTATTAGATACTGGATGCGGTTCTCACATTTGTACTAATGTGCAGGGACTAAAAAGGAGTAGAGATTTGGCAAAAGGTGAAGTCGACCTACGAGTTGGCAATAGAGCAAAGGTTGCTGCTTTAGCCGTAGGAACTTATGTATTGACTTTACCTAGTGGTTTAATAATTCAGTTAGAGAACTGTTATTATGTACCTGCAATTAGCAGGAATATTATTTCCGTTTCTTGTTTGGACAAGTTTGGTTTTTCATTTATAATAAAGAACAGTTGTTTCTCAATTTATTTGAATGATATATTCTATGCTACTGCACAAATGAACAATGGACTATATGTCCTTGATCTTGAAATGCCTATTTATAACATTAATACTAAAAGGATGAAACCTAATGAGTTAAATCCAACTTACCTTTGGAATTGTCGATTAGGCCACATAAATGAGAAACACATTTCCAAACTCCATAAAGACGGACTATTGGACTCTTTTGATTATGAATCATATGAGACATGCAGATCTTGTTTAATTGGAAAGATGACAAAGTCTCCATTCACAAGAAAATGTGTAAGAGCTAATGATCTTTTGGCCCTCATACGTATTGATGTATGTGGACCACTGAACATACCAGCCAGAGGAGGTTTTCAGTACTTCATCACATTTACTGATGATTTCAGTAGATATGGTTATGTGTATTTAATGAAACACAAATCAGAGTCCTTTGAAAAGTTCAAGGAATTCAAGAATGAAGTACAAAACCAACTAGGTAAGAATATTAAAACTCTTCGATCAGATCGAGGTGGTGAGTATTTAAGCCTAGAGTTTGATGACCATCTGAAAGAGTGTGGGATCCTATCCCAACTTACTCCTCCTGGAACACCCCAATGGAATGGTGTATCTGAGAGAAGAAATCGAACCCTGTTGGACATGGTCCGATCCATGATGAGTCACACCGATCTTCCAAACTCCTTTTGGGGACATGCACTATTGACAACAGCTTACACACTTAACCGTGTTCCATCCAAAAAGGTTGAAAAGACACCATATAAGATATGGAGTGGTAAGAAACCACATATGTATTACATGAAGATTTGGGGTTGTGAAGTTTATGTGAAACGACAAATTTCAACTAAGCTTGAGCCCAAATCTGACAAATACTTATTTGTGGGGTATCCTAAAGAAACAAGAGGGTATTACTTCTACAATCCTTCTGAGGGCAAAGTGTTTGTCGCTCAAACTAGAGTTTTCCTAGAAAAGGATTTTATTTCCAAAGGAATCAGTGGGAGGAAAGTAGAGCTTGAAGAAATTCAAGAATCACAAAGCATTGATACACCTATGGAGGAATTAGAGCAGGAAACACAAGTAGTTGTGGAAGAGCAACCTGCTCAAGTAGAACAAGACCAGCGTAGGTCAAGAAGGATACGCCACCTACCTGAGAGATATGGATATCTCATAACAGATCAAGGTGATGTATTACTCATGGATCAAGATGAGCTTGTGACCTACCAAGAGGCCATAACTGGTCCCGAGTCTGAAAAGTGGCTAGAAGCCATGAAATCTGAAATGGATTCCATGTATACAAACCAAGTTTGGACCTTGGTAGAGCCTCCTGTAGGAGTTAACCCTATAGGATGCAAGTGGGTCTTTAAAAAGAAGACTGACATGGATGGTAAGGTACATACCTTTAAGGCAAGACTGGTTGCAAAAGGATATAAACAAATTCATGGGGTTGACTATAATGAAACCTTTTCACCAGTTGCAATGCTTAAATCTGTTCGGATTTTACTTGTTATTGTAACACCCTTCTAAAATACCCCAAAATTTAATTAAAATAATAAACATATAACAATCAGAGTAATTATGCCATTCAAGGGTGTCACACAATTATTCATGCCATTCACCAATTATAAATGTCATGCTCTTTATTAATTCAAAACATAAGTATTTGCATAAAACGCAACGGATAGAGATCTCATCAATCATGTACAACATGTAACATTCACATGTAAATTATTCAACAAAATAAAACATCCCATCCCGATGTTACATCTATCAGAGCACGACCCACTAAGGAGACTACACTAGACTCCAAGCATTCGCTTCTACTCAACTCATTTCTCGTTACCTGAAAAATAGTTGTAAGGGTGAGTTCCTCAATCAATATAATAAGCATTATAGAATATAATGTCATGTTAAGCAATTTAACACATTAATCACCCTAATCGCAACATACAATCAGTAACAACACATCAGCTCAACATCATACTCAACACCAACATAAACACAAGTATAATCTCAAATCATACTCCATAACAACACAACCACACGTATAATATTGGAATACATCCATTCATATTATACGCCATACATACATTATGCAATGAGACTCCACACATGCGGTACCGACTATTCTTGAACATATAGTTCAAGCTCACCGATCCCTCCAGATACGGCTACTAAGCTCACTAGTCCCACTCATTTGAGACCTAGTGACTCACTCACTAATTCCTCACCATGGGAATTAGCTACAGCCCCGAAGGCTAGACTATGCACACTAATCATCTAGCATGCAAACATCAACAACAAATCCACAATGATTCACTCACTAATTCCTCACCATGGGAATTAGCTACAGCCCCAAAGGCTATGCTATGCACGCTAATCATCTAGCAATGCAGCATCAACAACAATTCACAACGGACATATGCTCACACTCTAAGCCATACAACAGTCCATTCACACATACATGCATAATACATACATTCACATCATTATGCATACCATCATACATCATCAACACATGTATCAACACATCATTATCATGTAAATCAATTAAACACAGTATTAGCACACTCTACTAATACCTATACTGCTCAAAACAGCGGGAAATAATCCCTATTACATCATACGCCAACATAGGCCAACTCTCAATTATGTACACAACATTAAAAAGCCAATTTTTCCACTCTGCAACAGTGTTAACCGGTTAACGCCCTGGGTTAACCGGTTAACGCAGGCAAAAACACATTTTCTGGCAAAACGTAACAGTGTTAACCGGTTAACGCCCTGGGTTAACCGGTTAACGCAGGCAAAACAGCACCTTTTCACAATTCAAAACAGTGTTAACCGGTTAACACCCTGGGTTAACCGGTTAACGCAGACAAAACAGCAGTTCCTGCGCTAACACAAGGCAGAATGCAGAATTCTCCGCATTTTCCGCCGTTGGAGGACTTCCGGACCTCCGATTCCGATTCCGTAAAAAGCTATACGTTCGGAATTTCACAACTAACCCAAACACAGATTCAATTACAGTCTAAATACAATTGTCCAACATAATTCTTCAGCATCAACAATCCCAATTAGGGTCAAATTAACGGCTTATCACTACCCATCACATATTATCCCATAATACCCATTAATCGACGATAAACCCCCCTTACCTGAGTTAATCCGGCAAAATCTCTAAGCTCCAAGCTCTTCTCCAACCTTTGCTCTCTGGTTCTTCCTCTTTGTCTTTTCCTCTTTCACGATGCTTCTCGGTTTCACGTGAAAACCTTTTTCCCAAATGAGACTTTTCTCTTATTTCCAACTTATATATATTTTCCAAATAATAATAATAATCCAATAATAATAATAATAAAATTTCCAATTATTTAATTAAATTAATAAATAAATTATTAACTCAATTTAAATAATTATTTTATTATTATCGGGGTGTTACAACTCTCCCCCACTAAAAGAGTTTTCGTCCTCGAAAACATACCTCAGGCGAACAACTCTGGGTAAGACTCCTTCATCTTACTCTCCAGTTCCCAAGTCACATTGCCACCTGCTGGTCCTCCCCAAGCTACCTTCACCAAGGCAATCTCCTTACCCCGCAACTGCTTCAATTCTCGATCCTCGATCCTCATAGGCGATGTTTCAACAGTCAGGTTATCTCTCACCTGTACATCATCTACTTGGACTACATGCGACGGATCATGAATGTACCTCCTCAACTGAGACACATGAAAAACCTCATGCAAATTCGCAAGCGACGGCGGTAAAGCGACACGATAGGCTACCTCCCCTATCCTCTCCAAAATCTGATAAGGACCAATAAATCGAGGTGTCAACTTCTTTGACTTCAAAGCTCGACCAACACCAGTTATCGGAGTAACACGAAGAAACACATGATCTCCCTCTCGGAACTCAAGTGACTTCCTCCTCTTGTCGTGATAACTCTTCTGACGACTCTGAGCAATTCTCATCTTCTCCTGAATCATCTTAATCTTTTCCGTAGTCTGTTGAACAATCTCCGGTCCAACCACAGCACGCTCACCGGACTCATACCAACATAAAGGTGTCCGACATCTCCTACCATACAAAGCTTCAAACGGTGCCATACCAATGCTCGAATGAAAACTATTGTTGTAGGTAAACTCAATCAAAGGTAAATAACAATCCCAAGCACCTCCCTTTTCCAAAACACAAGCTCTCAAAAGATCCTCTAATGACTGAATCGTCCTCTCAGTCTGACCATCAGTCTGCGGATGATATGCAGAACTCAATCTCAGCTTAGTTCCCATAGCCTTCTGCAAACCTTCCCAGAACTTCGATGTAAATCTAGGATCTCTGTCCGAAACAATACTCGACGGAATACCATGCAAACTTACAATCTTCTCAATATACAACTCAGCTAATTTCTCTAACGGATAATCCATTCTGATCGGAATGAAATGAGCCGACTTTGTCAATCTGTCAACAATCACCCAAATAGTTTCACAATTCTTATTTGTCCTCGGCAAACCAGACACAAAATCCATACTGATACTATCCCACTTCCACTCTGGAATAGTCAACGGTTGCATTAGCCCAGACGGCTTCTGATGCTCAATCTTTTACTTCTGACAAGTCAAACAGGAATAAACAAAACTCGCAATTTCTCTTTTCATTCCCGGCCACCAAAATAACTTCTTCAAATCATGGTACATCTTCGTAGCTCCAGGATGAATACTCAATCCACTACGATGTCCTTCCTCAAGAATACTCTTCTTAAGCTCAGTAACATCCGGAATACACACCGACTACCAAATTTCAAAATACCATTCTCATCAACTCTGAATTCACCACCTTGACCTTGATTCACTAAAGTCAACTTATCAACCAAAAGCATATCGGATTTCTGACCCTCTCTAATCTCATCCAAAATACCACTCGTTAACTTCAACATTCCCAATTTAACACTATTGTGAGTACTCTCACACACCAAACTCAAATCTCTAAACTGCTCAATTAAATCCAATTCCCTAACCATTAACATAGACATATGTAATGATTTCCGACTCAAAGCATCAGCCACTACGTTTGCTTTACCCGGATGGTAATTCAAACCAAAGTCATAATCCTTCAGAAATTCTAACCATCTCCTCTGTCTCATATTCAGCTCTTTCTGATCAAACAAATACTTTAAACTTTTATGGTCACTGAAAACCTCAAATCTTGATCCATACAAGTAATGCCTCCATAACTTCAGAACAAACACTACAGCTGCCAACTCTAAATCGTGTGTCGGATAGTTCCTCTCATGAACCCTCAGCTGTCTCGAAGCATAAGCTATAACCTGCTTATTCTGCATCAACACACCACCCAAACCCAACAATGAAGCATCACAGTAAACCTCAAATGGTTCCGACGGACTCGGTAATATCAGAATAGGAGCAGTAGTTAACCTTCTCTTTAACTCTTGGAAACCTTCTTCACATTTCGAGTTCCAAACAAACGCTTGTCCCTTTCTAGTCAACATCGTCAACGGTAACGCCAACTTAGAAAATCCCTCAATGAACTTCCTATAATAACCTGCAAGTCCAAGAAAACTCCTTATCTCAGAAACTGACTTCGGAGCTTCCCACTTAGATACCGCTTCTATCTTAGAAGGATCAACAGCAACACCACCTCTTGAAATCACATGACCAAGAAAACTAACCTCTTCTAACCAAAATTCACATTTAGAGAGTTTAGCAAATAACTTCTTTTCTCGTAGGACTTCTAAAACCACTTGCAAATGTTCAGCATGCTCTTCTTCAGATTTCGAATACACCAAAATGTCGTCAATAAACACCACAACAAACTTATCTAGGTACGGATGGAAAATCCTATTCATATACTCCATAAATACTCCAGGCGCATTAGTCACACCAAAAGGCATTACAGAATACTCATAATGTCCATACCTTGTTCTGAAAGCAGTCTTCTGAATATCCTCAGTTTTCACACGTATCTGATGATACCCAGATCTCAAATCTATCTTGCTGAACACACTCGCACCAACCAATTGATCCATCAAATCATCAATCCTCGGCAAAGGATACCGATTCTTGATCGTCACTTTATTCAGTTGCCTGTAGTCCACACACAACCTCATAGTACCTTCTTTCTTCTTAACCAATAACACTGGTGCACTCATGGACCCGATGTCCAGCCCGACCACATCTATAACACTTAGCAGGGGCACTAGAGTCTCCCCCACTAGGCCTCTTCATCCCACTCTGTCTCTGGAAACCTTTGCCAGCTGCATACGGTTTCCCACGATCATTCTGATTCTTGCCTTTCCTATCAACCCGTTGCTGATAGCTCTCTGCTCTGGCTTTGGAATCCTGTTCAAAAATCCTGCAACAGTCAACCAAGTCAGAAAACACTCTGATCCGCTGATATCCAATAGCCTGTTTGATCTCAGGACGCAACCCGTTCTCAAACTTCACACATTTCGAAAATTCTCCAGCAGCCTCATTATAGGGAGTGTAATACTTCGACAGCTTTGTGAACTTAGCAGCATACTCCGTAACAGACCTGTTACCCTGTTTCAATTCCAAGAACTCTATCTCTTTCTTTCCTCTGACATCCTCTGGAAAGTACTTCCTCAGGAATCTCTCTCTGAACACAGCCCAAGTGATCTCAGCATTTCCAGCAGATTCCAACTCAGTGCGGGTAGCAACCCACCAATCATCAGCTTCCTCTGCCAGCATATGCGTACCGAACCTGACCTTCTGGTTATCGGCACACTCAGTTACTCGGAAGATTCTCGCGATCTCCTTCAACCACTTCTGAGCGCCATCTGGATCGTATGCTCCCTTGAACATTGGAGGATTGTTCTTCTGGAACTCACTCAGTTGACGAGCAGCTCCCATTCCCACAACATTCGGATTTCCTCCAAGTACTCCAGCTAGCATACCCAGAGCCTTAGCAATCGCAGCATCATCTCTACCTCTTCCAGCCATCTCTATTCTGAAAACCCAACAAACTAAAACAATGAGTACTGATAGGGTTACACAACACCTATCCCGTACAGGGGAAACAGAATAATTACGACTCGACTCGACCGACTATGCTCTGATACCACTAATGTAACACCCTTCTAAAATACCCCAAAATTTAATTAAAATAATAAACATATAACAATCAGAGTAATTATGCCATTCAAGGGTGTCACACAATTATTCATGCCATTCACCAATTATAAATGTCATGCTCTTTATTAATTCAAAACATAAGTATTTGCATAAAACGCAACGGATAGAGATCTCATCAATCATGTACAACATGTAACATTCACATGTAAATTATTCAACAAAATAAAACATCCCATCCCGATGTTACATCTATCAGAGCACGACCCACTAAGGAGACTACACTAGACTCCAAGCATTCGCTTCTACTCAACTCATTTCTCGTTACCTGAAAAATAGTTGTAAGGGTGAGTTCCTCAATCAATATAATAAGCATTATAGAATATAATGTCATGTTAAGCAATTTAACACATTAATCACCCTAATCGCAACATACAATCAGTAACAGCACATCAGCTCAACATCATACTCAACACCAACATAAACACAAGTATAATCTCAAATCATACTCCATAACAACACAACCACACGTATAATATTGGAATACATCCATTCATATTATACGCCATACATACATTATGCAATGAGACTCCACACATGCGGTACCGACTATTCTTGAACATATAGTTCAAGCTCACCGATCCCTCCAGATACGGCTACTAAGCTCACTAGTCCCACTCATTTGAGACCTAGTGACTCACTCACTAATTCCTCACCATGGGAATTAGCTACAGCCCCGAAGGCTAGACTATGCACACTAATCATCTAGCATGCAAACATCAACAACAAATCCACAATGATTCACTCACTAATTCCTCACCATGGGAATTAGCTACAGCCCCAAAGGCTATGCTATGCACGCTAATCATCTAGCAATGCAGCATCAACAACAATTCACAACGGACATATGCTCACACTCTAAGCCATACAACAGTCCATTCACACATACATGCATAATACATACATTCACATCATTATGCATACCATCATACATCATCAACACATGTATCAACACATCATTATCATGTAAATCAATTAAACACAGTATTAGCACACTCTACTAATACCTATACTGCTCAAAACAGCGGGAAATAATCCCTATTACATCATACGCCAACATAGGCCAACTCTCAATTATGTACACAACATTAAAAAGCCAATTTTTCCACTCTGCAACAGTGTTAACCGGTTAACGCCCTGGGTTAACCGGTTAACGCAGGCAAAAACACATTTTCTGGCAAAACGTAACAGTGTTAACCGGTTAACGCCCTGGGTTAACCGGTTAACGCAGGCAAAACAGCACCTTTTCACAATTCAAAACAGTGTTAACCGGTTAACACCCTGGGTTAACCGGTTAACGCAGACAAAACAGCAGTTCCTGCGCTAACACAAGGCAGAATGCAGAATTCTCCGCATTTTCCACCGTTGGAGGACTTCCGGACCTCCGATTCCGATTCCGTAAAAAGCTATACGTTCGGAATTTCACAACTAACCCAAACACAGATTCAATTACAGTCTAAATACAATTGTCCAACATAATTCTTCAGCATCAACAATCCCAATTAGGGTCAAATTAACGGCTTATCACTACCCATCACATATTATCCCATAATACCCATTAATCGACGATAAACCCCCCTTACCTGAGTTAATCCGGCAAAATCTCTAAGCTCCAAGCTCTTCTCCAACCTTTGCTCTCTGGTTCTTCCTCTTTGTCTTTTCCTCTTTCACGATGCTTCTCGGTTTCACGTGAAAACCTTTTTCCCAAATGAGACTTTTCTCTTATTTCCAACTTATATATATTTTCCAAATAATAATAATAATCCAATAATAATAATAATAAAATTTCCAATTATTTAATTAAATTAATAAATAAATTATTAACTCAATTTAAATAATTATTTTATTATTATCGGGGTGTTACAGTTATCGCTGCATATCATGATTATGAAATATGGCAGATGGATGTCAAAACTGCTTTCCTTAATGGGAATCTTCTTGAGGATGTGTACATGACACAACCTGAAGGATTTGACATACCAGAAGAAGCCCAAAAGATATGTAAGTTACAAAGGTCAATCTATGGATTGAAGCAAGCTTCCTGAAGCTGGAATCTTCGTTTTGATGAAACAGTAAAACAATATGGATTCATCAAGAATGAAGATGAGCCTTGTGTCTACAAGAAGTTTAGTGGGAGCATGATCTTTTTCCTGGTATTATATGTAGATGACATATTACTCATTGGAAACGATATCCCTACCCTGCAACAAGTAAAGTCTTGGTTGGGGAAATGCTTTTCTATGAAGGACCTAGGTGAAGCAGCCTATATATTAGGAATCAGAATCTATAGAGATAGATCACAAAAACTGCTTGGCCTAAGTCAGAGTACGTACATAGACAAAGTGCTGAGACGCTTTAATATGCATGATTCCAAAAAGGGATTCATACCTATGCAACATGGTCTGTGTCTATCAAAAACACAATCTCCTTCAACTAAGGAAGAAAGGGATCGCATGAATAAGATTCCATATGCATCTGCAATAGGATCTATCATGTATGCCATGTTATGTACTCGACCAGATGTCTCGTATGCTTTAAGTGCAATGAGTAGGTACCAATCTGATCCTGGTGATGCCCATTGGGCAACTGTCAAGAATATCCTTAAGTATTTGAGAAGGACTAAGGACTCATTCTTGATATATGGAGGTCAGGAAGAGTTGGTTGTAATTGGATACACCGATGCCAGCTTCCAGACAGATAAGGATGACTTTAGATCGCAATCTGGTTATGTGTTTTGCTTAAACGGTGGCGCTGTGAGCTGGAAAAGTTCAAAGCAAGATACAGTTGCTGATTCTACAACCGAGGCCGAGTATATTGCTGCATCAAGTGCAGCAAAGGAAGCTGTTTGGATCAAAAAGTTCATTAGTGAACTTGACATAGTTCCTAGCATTGTGGATCCCATTGGTCTCTATTGTGATAACAATGGTGCTATCGCACAAGCTAAGGAGCCTAGATCTCACCAACCATCCAAACACATACTTAGGTGTTATCACCTCATTCGAGAGATAATAGATAGAGGAGATGTGAAAATATGTAGAGTACCTACACTTGACAATATTGCTGACCCACTGACAAAGCCTCTTGCGCAGCAGAAGCATGATGGCCATACTAGATCTATGGGCATTAGGGGTATGCCTGATTGGCTCTAGTGCTAGTGGGATATTGTTGGTGTAAGCCCTAGAGGCCAATACTTTTGGTACTTGTATCGAATTATTTATTAATAATAAAAGGCTTTTTCTTTATTATGTTTGTTTAATAAAGTCCCTAGAATAGCTAGTCCATTTAATGTATCAAGTATGACTTAATCATGAGATCACATTAAACATAAGGACACTATTCTTAAAGTATCCGTAGTCAAGCTTTATTGTGAAGTGGGATAACATTAAAGCATGAAGACTATTATGTTTGTAGACTGATGATCACATCTCATGGATCATGGATAAAGAGTTATCAAGTCTTAAGCATAGGTATGAATATTAAGAGTAATATTTATACTGGATTGACCCGCTATGAGAATACTATATAGAATGTTATGCAAAGTGTCATAAGTTATTCACATGGTGATAATGGTGTATACCACTCTTCGACCTGAAACCACTATGGACCCTAGATGTAGAGTCGAGTGCTTTATTGCTGATCCAACATTGTCCGTAATTGGATAACCATAAAGACAGTTGATGGGTACTCCACAAAGCATGCTAAGGGACATGAGTGACCTAGATGGAATTTGCCCATCCTGCGTAATAGGATAAATGTCTATGGGTCCAATATTGAACTGGACAAGGATGACACGGTCTATGCCTTGTGTTCAATATAGACATAAGGGCAAAAGGGTAATTATACACATAATTATTATCACAGAAGGATTTGTCAGATCACATGACATTTTCGTAACTTGGGTAGCAGTGATGTGTTGCTAGATACCGCTCACTGTTTATTATGTTAAATGCGTGATTTAATATAATTGCCAACGTCGCGAAAACCTACAGGGTCACACACAAAGGACGAATTGATGAGAGATAGAGTAACTAAGGAACACCGTAAGGTACGGTGTACTTAAGTGGAATACGAGATATGGTAAGGTACCACACGCTTAAGTGATTTTGGGCATATTATAAAATATGGGCCAAAATACACTTAAGTGGGCTTTTTAGCTTGAAGCCCACACAAGTGGTTCTATAAATAGAACCCTTGGGTAGAAGCATTGTCACTCTCTTGGAATTTCATTTCCCTCTCTCTCTCACTCAAAGCCTTCATTCGTAGCAGCTAGCACTGAGATTGAAGGAATCCGTTCGTGTGGACTGAGTAGAGGCGTTGTCATCGTTCAACGTTCGTGATCGCCACAAGAGGTAACGATTCTATCACTAATCATGCCCATTCGTAAGGATCATTAAAGGAGAAATTTTTAAATTCCGCTGCGTTTTAGATCGCAATTCTCCTTCAATCTGAAACTTTGAACTTATGAGGGATCTTCACATTAGGAACTAAACACAAATCATGAGCATTCTTCCCAAACAATTCTTTTCCTCTCAGAGCTTGAATCTCTTTCTGCATTGCTTGAAACTGATCTTGAAATCCATCCATTCTTTCATAGACACCAACAATTTTACTCTGATCAGAATGGAAAACAGGTTCTTCCACATAAGGAGTAGCATGGACCATGGTAGGTGGTACAAACATAATAGGTTGAGCAATGGGAACTTCAACAGCTGGTTGATATCCTTCTGGCACAAAGTGAGGAGGCATACCCCAGGGGAAACCAGGAGGAGGAGGTTGATTCTGAGCAGCCTTCAAAACTTCCATCATCACAATGAGCCTTTCCAAACTTTCTCTCAGAGTAGTCACTTCCTCGCGGAGTTCACAATTATCTTTCTCTAAACGATACATCTTCCTCTATTGATTAGCACGAGTGTTGTACTGGTGAGACACCTTATCTAAACAAAGACCAAGAAAAGGAAGCAATAAGACACCTAGCAAACTTATAAAAATCAAGACCAAGATTCCATATGATGCATGATATGCAAATGTAAATGCATAGTTTTCAAGGAACTTCAAGATATAAAGCAAATTGCAAACGTCATAAATAAAATAACGTATTTTGAAATACTGAAAATCTTATTTTATTAATAGTGGGAAGGATTACAATCTGAAATACAATCTCAATAATCCCAAAACATAGGCAGAAAGAAATTAGGTCTATGGAATCATATCTAATGATGACCCAACTCCAAGATGATACTTCTTGTGAAGTCTTTTGATCTCTCTATCATAGTTGCTATTCATGGCATCCTTCTCCATCACGAGTTAATCTACAATGCATTTCCAAACACCAGAAGTAGGAAGATGAGTAAATGATGAAATGTTAGAGGAAAATAAATCCTCTTGGTCCCTTTACCTCTTCATAGCACGTTGCTCAAGCAACTCTATCAAGTAGTCCTTTTCCTTCAACTGTTTCTGCAATTCTATCTTCTCGAGGTTCGGAGCGTGGAACATGTCTTCCCAAGCATTATTTTATTGCTTCATCCTAACCAAAGCTTCTTATAACTCCTATATGTCTTCAATATGAATAGTGGGTGATTTGAGCACTACTAAAGACATAGGTATCTCATAAGCGTAAGGCATCTTGAATTCTTTTGCTCTTTTTTTCACCCAACTAGTGTAAGGTTCCAAAGCTACACAATTCCTCAATCCAAGCTTACTTTTTCCTTTCCTATGAATATTGTGCCAAGAACGCACCATCCTAGCCTTAAATCCTTGAGTGTTTTTCCCTTCTTGGAAAAACAAACCTTCTAACAAAGTGTTATTAGGTTTGTCCTTCATATCCAACCCAAGTTGACGTCTTTGCAAAGTAAGATTGTAGTTGATTCCTCCTCGTGTACCAAGAATAAGCACATTAGAGAACTCCCCACAACTATCAATAATCTCGACGTTATCGTAAACAGAAGAATACAAGGTGATATCATCATTGGTGAGAGACATCAGTCTCTGAGACCACCTTAAACAAACCTTATTTTCTTTGAATAAAGGAGAGTGCAACAAGTGCAAAATATACTACTTGTACAACAAAGGTGCACAACTGACAATAGTTCCGCGTCCTTTAGAAGTCCTATGATGAATGGAAAAATAGGTGTCACCAAGCACATTTGGAATAGGATTCCAAACCAAAAAGATCCTAATAGCATTAACATCAACTAAATTGTCAATGTTGGGAAACAAGACCAAACCATAGATGAGTAAGGAAAAAATAGTTTCAAAGGTCACCATGCTACCAACATTAGCAAAAGAAAAATATCTTTTAATCATAAATTTTGAACTCAACCCTCAGATATCTCCTTTGACAGTGAGATTAGCATTTACTTCAGATTTCTTTAGATGAATAGCTCCAACAATAACTTGAGACTCCAGAATTCCTTCCAAACCACAAAAAGGAACCCTATCAGAAACTGGTATATCCAAAAGATAAGAATACTTCTCCATGGTAGGCAACAACTGATAGTCAGGGAAAGTGAAGCACCGATAGATTGGATCATAGAATTGAACCAGAGTATAAAGGTGACCATCTTCAACATCAGTAGATGGAACAATCAATTTCTAAATCATGTAGTTTAACCTAGTGTGATCGTTTTATTTTTAAAATTTCCTGCAAACGTCAATTTTATTAATCTACGTAGGTTAAAATTTCCTAGCGTATATCCAAAAGTGAAGCACTGGTAAGAAATTTCTAAATCTAGCTTGCAAGCGTCAATTTTATTAATCTACATTCGCGTAGTTTAGCCTAGCGTAATCGTTTTATTTTTTCAGCTATATTTTCAGTCAAAATTTGAACAGTCTGGGACTTTTAACCAATCACTTTTTATTTCAAAACTTGATCAAAACTTGTATGTTTCCGAGAGATTTATTTCGTGCTGATCATTTTGGTGCATTTAGTTTAATTTTTCAGGCACTTTTGCGCCTGACTCTTTTTCATTTTGAGTTCTTTTATTTTTCTATTTTTTTTCCAAAATGTTCGAATTAATTAAATAGGACTAATAGTGGTCTTACTTCGATTTTATTTTATTTATATATTAGTAATTATTTTTTATTTGATTTAAATTAGTATTCTCTTTTATCACTAAACAACAATGATAGGATGCTTATGGAATTTTTGGAGAAGAGAAACCCTGTTGTTTTACTATTATATATATATATATATATATATATATATATATATATATATATATATATATATATATATATATATATATATATATATATATATATATATATATATATATATATATATATATATATATATATATATATATATATATATATATATATATATGATAGGATGCATGGGGATGCATCGCGTAACAACTAATTCAAGTTTACACCTGAATAGTCACCACACTACGTCCTAAAAGGACAAGATGGGTAAAGGATTCTAAGGTCCTTAACTTCTCGGGCTCCCATGTCAGAAAAATTAATGTCAATTACGACTACTCGTAAGACATTAGTAATCCCAAAGGGGCCCCCACTGAGCGGGGGATCTTAAGTTAGCTCATTAAGGATTAACTCCATGTAAGCCAAAGAAGACTATACCACCCTCTTATCATAAGAGCACTCAAGTTTGGGTATATGACTTATCTCACCACACAGAGAGCACCAAGCACCAGACATAACAAACAATAACAAACAACAACAAACATAATATACACAGATAAACAAAGAAGGGTTAAACCCACTAGGGACTACTCCTCAGTAGAGTCGCCACTTTTTTGTAACGGTAATACTTTATAGATTAAGTTATTGATTAACTTAACTCACAAAGCAAAAGTCGGATCATGCTTTTATTATTTCCAAAGGAAAGGGAAAAAGAACGAACAAAAACCAAAGAATTTTTTAAAATAAAAACTAATAAAAAGAGATAAGGGTCTGAGGGTTAGTTATGCAAAGGGAAGGTATTAGCACCCTAAACATCTATAGTACTTTATAGGAACCTTTTTGAAAAATTATGTATTTTGGATTTTAAATGGTATTGTTTGCAAAAGAATGGGGAGATGAGAAGAGAAATATTTTTCTTAATTTTTGTGTTTGCCAAGACTTTTTGAGTCTCATGCATACGTACCAACAAAGTGCAATGGAGGATCAAAACCTAATAGTTCGTGGTAAAAATAACAAAGATGTTTTTCTTATTCATTTTTAATGAAAATACATTTTGTCATTTTAATGAGAACACTCAACTAGCCACCCACAAGTATGAGAATTTTACATCACCACAGAGAAGGGCTCCAACTTGGATAAAGATCAACAAGTATGCCACTAGCTCTCTTAGGTGGAAAAGATTTAGCATCAATACTATGGGGATAGGAGAATTACATATCAACTATGGATATGACTCATGTCTAAAGTTTGAGAAAAAAATTTAAAAGAAAAAGTTTACAAAGGACACAAAATAATTTGAATGAATTATGTATTTTTCAATCTTTTGAAATTGGTTTGAATATGCTTAAGATGTGTTAGCATTTATTAAGAAAAAGATCTTGAAAAATCACTTGACAAAAGTCATAATAAAGATTACCATGTGCCAAAAAAGGTTTCATTTGGATGCTTGAGCAAAAAGTTATGGCATATTGAAGTTGACACGAAAACCTTGTCATGTAACTTAGAAAATTCTAAGTCCCAAATGACTGAAAATGACCTACAATGTTTCAAAGAATTACATGGCCTTCCAACTATAATTTCACTTTGATCCTTGAAGAAAACTTTTAGAGGGTATCACATATGATATTAGGCAAAAGGAATCAGCCTCAAATGTTGAAAATTGAATAAGTTATAATCTTTGAAAGTTGAGAAAAAGCCACTTGAAAATAGGTCAAATTTCACTAAGCCCACAAAGGACCTATAATGTCTCCAAACGTTTGATGATCCTCTAAGAATAATTTGCTCTTGTCATGTAAAGATAAGTGGTAGAGAATATTGATAAGATTCATATGCAAAAATAAGCATTCAAAAATGTTGAGAATTGAAGGAGTTGTGATCCTTTGAACTCTGACTTTAAATGTTGATTTTTTGTCAAACCTCATGGAATAAGCTTGTGCACTTGGGCTTTTCTTGCATTTAATGGTACATGGATGATCATATGAACTCATAATAATATGTCCTTGAATGTATTTTGATTTAATTTCTCAAAGTTTGAGGTAACTTATTGAAGAAGGTGTGAAAATAAACACATGAACCTTTGACTTTTCTTGAGAAATAAACCATAAGACTTTGAGATACTCTTGATCACAATGAGATTTCAAGATGCTTGAGAACCTTAGAGATCATGATTTGAGTGATAGCCCCATTGAGAACCAATGGTTGACCATACTTTTCTGGTGAATCAAAACAAATCCTAGTTGAGGAGTCATGCTTGATGCTCTTGATGAAAAGGCCTAACTTGCACAATAATCTTAAAGAAAACAAAACATATTTTTTCTATTTTGATTTGTGTTTAGATAGGAAATGAACATATAAACACAAAGGTAAAACACCAATAAATAGTTGCTTGATGATCCCTACAAAAGGCAAACCCCAAAGATGAGAGGGAAAGGACCAATATGTGATCTTGTTTGTCTGCAAGGATGAAAATGATGTGTGGGATCTTAGAGTTAAAAATTAGGGTATGACACCTTCCTCTTTGAGATGTGACATGAGCCAGGCATGTAAGAGATGGGCATAACACCGTAAAGTACCTCCTTTCTTTTCATGACGTTCATGTAAAGAGTACTAAATGTCGGCTAAGAGGAAGGGTATTGGGTTACCCGAGAGAAACATTTCGACAACTATTTGATCCAAAAAATTATTTATGTTTGGGAAGAGAGCAATCACATGAATTAAAAGGGCTACGATGGCATTGAAGGCTTTCAAATTCTCTGCTTTCTCATTCTTCAAAGCCAAGTTTTCTAGAAATCCTCTTGAAAACCCTCTAAAGGCCCCCCTAACATCCCAATTATCTACCACTACCTAAATGTCTATACCCAAAGCTAAGGCTATCTTCTTGGGGATAACTTCTTCATTAATCTTAAGGAAAGTGTTATTCTTCCTCAAGCATTGACCTATTCTTTCAATCTCCTTCAAGGTAGGATCCAACTGGAAGATCGAGAATGTAAAACACCGCAAATGAGGATCATAGAAACGTTTGGGGGTGATGATAGAAAATGGGTCAACCTGCATGGCGTTCGCCATGGAGAAAGCCATAAGAAGAATGATGTGTCCCTAGGGTTGGTTCAGAGGTCTCTGGTTTTTATTTCGAAGGAAAAGTTAAAAAGACTCCTAAAGGAGTCTTGCTAAAATGCCTTAGTGAAAGTGAAACGTATTTGGAAATATTTGATATCCATAGTGGGTCATGTGGAGCTCATCAAGCAAGCTACAAGTAAAATGGATTTTATTTCGACAAGCTTTGTATTGGCCAACTATGTTGAGAGATTATATTGAATTTGCAAAAGGTTGCAAAGAATGTCAAAAACATGCAAGTATTCAACATGTTTCTGCAAGTGAGTTGCATTTGATTGTCAAGCACTGGCCATCTAGAGGCTGAGCATTAGACTTAATTGGTGAAATTCGATCCACATCATACAAGGTTCATAGGTACATTTTGGTTGTTATAGATTATTTTACTAAGTGGTGTTGTTGTTCCTTTGATCAATTTTATTAAGGAAACACCAATTAATTTTATTCAAAACCACATCATTTAGAGGTTTGGAGTTCCTGAAACTTTAACCTTTGAACAAGGTATAATTTTTACTGGTCAAAAGATGGTTGAGTTTGCTTCAGACTCAGGAATTAAATTGTTAACCTCTATCCCCTATAATGCTCAAGAAAATGGCCAAGTCGAAGCATCCAACACAATTATAATAGGCCTGATTAAAAGAGATGTGGTTCAGAAGCCAAGGAATTGGCATAAGACTTTAGACCAAATATTGAGGGCTTGTCGAAATTCCTCTAAAGTGGCAACTAATTCAACTCCATTTCGACTAAAATTTGGTCATGATAGAGTCTTTCCTGTCGAGATTTATTTATATTTAACTAGAGTTCAAAGGCAAGTTGAAATTCTTTTTGACCATTATTAGAATATGAAGTTAGATGGTTGAGTTAATTTAGATGAATAATGATTAATTGCTTTGAACATACTTATAAGACAGAAGTAGCGAATAACTAAGGCCTACAATAAAAAGGTTAAGTCGAAAGCCTTTGCATTTGGTGATTACATTTGCATAGTTATTTTACCTATGGATCAAAAAGATAGAACTTTAGGTAAATGGTCACCAAATTAGGAAGGCCCATTTTGAATCATTAAGATGTTTTGAAATAATGCTTATGCAGTTGAAGAATTGAATCCTGAAGGTCGAATAATGAGAATAAATGGTAAGTACTTGAAAAATTACAAACCTATGATACAATAAATTTTTATAATAGAAGAATAATACATAGGTGATAAAGATATCAAAATGACATTAAAATTGAAAAATGCCAAAATGTCAAATTGTCATTAACATAGGTATGCAATAGGAAATTTGAATCTAAAACTCAAATAGGAAATTCATCCTTAATCTTCTTAAGATCCTTCTTTGCAAGTTTTATCTTTGTGTCATTCATGGAGTCTTCTTACTTCAAAGCTTAATCTTCTTTGTCCAAATCATAAACAACATCAACATATTGAAGACCAATGTTGGTTTCCTGGACCAATTTTTCTTTAATAGAAGCCATTCTTGAGTTTTCGATCTCAACCTGCTTTTGTCTCTCTTCCTTGATCTTTCTATATAACTCTTCCACCTACTTAGTCCAGTTTAAAATATTTTGAGTGCAAATGGCCACTTGATTTGTATCCTCTTTAGATTGTGCCTCTAGCTCATTCACTCAACCTTGAGATTGAATAACTAAGGTCAATTGCTGAGACATAACATCATTCTATTATTTGAGCTTGTTTCCAGATTCTTTCTTCATCTTGATGTTATGAGCAGTTTGGTCAAGAAATGGCTTAAACTCAAGGATGAAACTCAGGATGAAATCAGGTGAATCTGGATTCTTAAGTTGTTTTAACAAGGTTTCAACAATGTTTTAATATTATAGACAACAACAAGGTTGTTTTCAATGGTCTAAAATAGATCCACATTGAAAACCTTTGCTTTCAATTGTAGAACTAGCACAATAGAAAAGTTAACAGAAGGCTCGTTTCCTTAAGCAGTTGAAGAGCTTGGAGATTTTTTTATTCAGATACCTCGACTGCTCGTAAGCTTCTTCAAGGCCTCTACATTTTTTATTTCTTTTATAGACTTTAATTCTTCTTGATTGAGAGAAGTGTCAAAAAAGTTATATGAGGAATCCTCAAATTGAGAATGAAGAATGGTGGTTATGGTCGAAAGAGTTTTTTCAATAGTTGTTGGTGAACCTTTTGAAGTCTCAACAATCAGTGGTTGATATTTTCCAGTATCAGCAAGTTGAGATTCCTTTTGACCTTGATATTCTTTGTCCTTCATTTTTCGATTAATATGTTCTTGGTCTTTTGGCGTTGAAACTTTGTCAGTTGTGCCAATTAATTGTTATTCAGGGTCTTGATTATTTGAACTAGGTGATTGGTTCTTAGAGTCTAAACATTCTGGATTAAAGGGTTATTTTTCAGGATTCTGGAAATTGAATGCCCCTATTGGTTGCTTAACAATTGTTTCCCCAACTGGATCTTCAGGATTCTTTTTCTTGTTTAGCTTGATACGTTCTTCTTCTTCTTCTTCTTTATCAGCAATCTCAATAACATGATTTTTTATGTTTTTTCTTTGGTGGACTAGACTTAGAGGCCTTAACCTTTTTCTTTTTTGCTTATCAAAGTGTTGAAGTTTCAATATCACCCTTTTTTCTTCTTTTTTTGAGGCCTTAACATCAACTTGCCAACTACTTTGATATTTGGGGGGTATAGGTCATTGGGAAACTTCACTATTTTCTTCATAACTTTTGTAAGAACAAGATTTAGTTCTGCATCTGGCCTTATGTTTTGATGATAAGAAAATACATAGACTCTTAGAGAACATATTTATACCCTAATGTTTTTGTTAAGTGTGCAGATACTAGATATAAATTTTGACTCTGAACGAATGACGTGTGACATCATTAGATTTTGAACCAAGTGCACTTTAACTCTAAGATGTGTGTTCTACAAGATAATAAAGCTCTAGATTACTCAACGCTTTTGAACATTACTTATCCAAAGCTTTATGACTCAGAAGCTTATGACATTGTCAAGCTATAAAGTCTTGCACTCAAACAACTTTAATGAACTGTGTCACCAGACTCTGAAGACCATGTTCTAATGAACTTGATCAAGACTCTAAAGACCAAGTTTCTGAAGATTATTTCATACTGACTCTGATTCTTCTTCTATGCATGCTTAATCAACTTTCTATCTAAAGCCACTGAATATTTAAAGATAAGATCAAAAAGGTTTTATGTGAGAAAATAGTACACGGTACAAGATCAAATATTCTTTCCACTACATTGATTTTATGGAGAAAGGAATGTACTATTGTACCATTGTGTCTCCCATTTTAACAGACCGTTATGCAAGGATACATCTACATTTATGTATTCCATTTCTACCCTTCAATGAATCTTTGCATTGCCTATATAAAGGAGTCTTTGAAGAATGGAATAGTAACTAAGTGCCAATGCTAAGAGAATATCATTTATGCAAATATTGCATATTATGAATATTTTTGAGAGAAAGTGAAACAAACACACAAGGAAATTTTTTCATACTCTTCATAAAATATATTTGGTTAGAAATACTTTGTAACTCATTTATGTATCCTGCTTTCTTAGAAGTATTTTGTAACACATTTTGTATCTCAACATTTGTGATTGCATTTCCTTGAGTGACTAGGGTTTATTAATAACTACTCAAGAAGACATTGACAGATAATATTTGTGATTGTAATCAAGTTTGGTTATAGTGGATTAAGTCCTTGTGATAAGGAGAAATCACCTTGGCGGATGGACTGGAGATAACTTCATTAACAGTGAACCAAGATAAAAGTAATTGTGTTCATTATTTTTGTTCTAAGTTTTTTGTTTGTCTTTTTGGGAAACAAAATTTTTCGTTCTTTAAACCCAACTCACCCCCCCCCCCCTTTTGTTTCCATTACCTTTGATTGGCATCAGAGCTCCAATTCTTGTATTGATTATTTATAAAATACTTCACCGTGTCAGATAAAGATCCAGATTTGTGAAACATTATGGCAGGAATCCCTCCACCAGTTGCACTCATTGTTAACAATGAAAGAGATCATTAGAGTGCTAAAACCCCTGTCTTTGATGGAGAAATTTTTTACTACTGGAAAGATAGAATATAAAGTTTTTTTCTTGGTCATGATGTGGATCTATGGGAAATGGTAGTTGATGGCTACATTCTACCTGTTGATGGCAGTGGTAACAAGGTAGAAAGAAGAATGATAATTGGTCAACAAAAGAAAGATTACAAGAATCATCATAAAGCAAGAACTATTCTGCCGAATGTTATATCATATTCTGAGTATGAAAAGATCACAAATAGAGACAAAAACAAGTCTATATTTGATTCTTTAAGGACGGCTCATGAAGGAAATGCTCAAGTGAAAGAAACCGAGGCGCTTGCCTTGATAAAAAAGTATGAAGCCTTCAAAATGGAGGATAATGAAACTATTGAAACATGTTCTCAAGGTTTCAGAATCTTTTTGTAGGACTGAAGGTTCTAGACAATGGTTACTCTACTACAGATCATGTTAAGATAATTATGAGAAACTTACCCAAGAGATGCAGGTCTATGGTAACTGCGTTGAAGCTATATAAGGATCTGAATAACACAACTCTTGAAGAACTTGTGAGTTCTTTGAGAAGTCACGAGATCGAGATTAAAGAGGATGAGCCTGAAAAGAAAAGTTAAATTTGTGACTCTAAAATCCGTGGGAAAGTCTACAAAGACTAAAGCCTTTCAAGCTGAAGAAGAAGAGGATTCTTAAGAAGACTCTGAAGAAGAAGATGAGTTGTCTCTTATTTCTAGAAGAGTTAACCAAATCTGGAAGAAAAGACAAAGCAATTTCAGAGGCTCTAGAAGGACATGTGGTTGTTCTGAGTCTACACATGGATTGAATAAGTCAGGTGTTGTAAAAGGTGTTACCTGCTTTTAGTCCAAGGAGCCAGGTCACTACAAGAATGAGTGTCCCAAGCTGAGGAAAGACAAACCAAATAAGAAAAAAGGACTTCAAAGGGAAGAAGAAATGTTTGGTGGCTACCTGTGATGACTCAGAATCCTCACGAGATGACTCTGAGGAAGAGAAAGCTAATGTGGCGTTGATGGAAAGCACAGAAGCATCCGATGAAAAGATCCAACCAGAGTCATAATAAGAATCTGAGTCAGACTCTAAAGAGGTATTTCCTAATCTATCTGGCTCTAATAGAATCCTGTCTATCTAAAATTCTGGAAAACTATCAGAAGCTTTAGAATAAATACAAGGATCTAAAATAAGTCCAAGTATCTTAATATGAAGCACATAGTAAGCTTAAGAAATATCTTTCCACTTTGAATGAAGAGAATTTTATTCTTAAAAATGAAACTATGCACTTCAAAGTAAGAGTTCCAAACTTGAGGAAGAAATTCTTTCAGAAGCTTCCGTGGATTCTGAAAATGTCATAAAGAAATATGATAAATCTTTTTAGACATTTTTAGATAGAAACATAGATAAAAGAAAAATAGCTTCAATGATCTATGGACTTAGCAGAAATGGAAGAAGAGGAATTGGTTATGTGCCTAAAGAAAAACCTATTTTAAAACCAAAAGCTCTTTATTCCCATTTATCTTATTTACATACACAAGATTATTATTCTGCACAAAGACCTAATTTCTCTAAGAAATTTGGGAGAACTAACTATAAAGGACCCAAAAATATTTGGGTACCTAAGGACAAGATAATATATGTTGCGAACATCCTTAGTGGCACATTTAAAACACCAATCATGGTACCTGGACTCTGGATTCTCATGACACATGACGGGAAGAAGGCATATGTTCAAAGATTTGGAGCTTAATCTAGGTGGCTTTGTGGGTTTCTGAGGTGACCAGAAAGGGGAAATCATAGGCTCCAGAACAGTTGGTAATGGCTATCTTCCTTCTATTACTAATGTTTTATTAGTTGGTGGATTAATGCATAACTTATTGTACATAAGTCAATTAAATGAAAATGGTTATGATATAATATTTAATCAAAAGTCTTGTAAAGCTATTAGTCAGAAGCATGTCTCCATTCTTTTCATTGGCAAGAGGAAAAACAACATTTACGAAATTAGACTTTCTGATCTTACAAATCAGAATGTAAAATGTCTCATGTCTGTTAATGAAGAGCAATGGGTCTGACATATACGATTGGGCCATGTTAGCATGAGAAGAATTTCTCAAGTAAATAAGCTTGATTTAGTCAGAGGTCTTCTAAATCTGAAGTTCTCTTTAGATGCTCTTTGTGAAGCATGTCAAAAAAGCAATTTTTCAAAAACTTCTTTCAAAGTAAATAATGTTATTTCAACCTTTACGCCTTTGGAACTCTTGCACATTGAAATTATATCAAGAAGATCCCCGAGGCCTGCATATTATCACACCACAAACAATAACATGATTAAAATAACAGTATGACACTAAATAACACAATCAGTTGTTAACCCAGTTCGGTGCAATGTCACCTACATCTGGGGGATACCAAGCCAGGAAGGAAATTCACTATCACAAAATTAGTTTGAAGTCCTGAACAACCTCAAGTTTTACAGACTTCTCACCTAATCTCTCCTTGTGGAAGTTTCTATCTAGGACACTCCTAGATATGAGACCCCTCTCAATTCCCTCAACCATACGACAACAAATAACTGACAAACACAATCCACTCTTGCTTAAAATCTTATGAGGGATTGTTAGTTACAACTCAATACACCAGGTTCAATTCAATTATCGAGGAGATACTCGAATGGTTCACACAAAGCACACACACGAAACCCTAATGATGACAATATATTGAATTGCTTCGATACCTTCTTAGATTTAGAACTACTCTATAAATAGCAGTGAAGAGGCATGGGCTTCGGTCATGATTTGCAGTAGATCTAAGACCTCTGCACAATATTCTAAAGATATGATCTCCATCAAATCAAATGCTTCCTAAAATGTCTTGACATCGTTACTTCATAAATAAGTCAAGACATAATATTCTTCAGGTACCAGGAAAATGCTTAATAATATATGTGAACTAAATCTTTAAAGAATATTTATATAAAACATTAACGAGACTAAATCTGACAAGATGCTTAAGCTCGGTCACGCTGTAATGTTGAAACAACATATTAGGACATCTTATTTAACATCTGTAAAAAATACTTGTTTTTCCACAATGAAGCCAATCATAATATGTCACACCTAACAATCTCCCCCTTTGGCAAATTTTGGCTAAAATAATCTTTGCAACAACCAACAGATAAAAGGGTTAGAAACAAGGATATACATCAACAAGAAAACATACGATATCCTTTTCACACAAACACCAGAGACAGGTGCAACGAACAAAAGCCTCATACTGTATAATATGACAGGAAAAAAATTCCTTTTAGACAGGATGTCAGGGTATTGTTCCTGAAATCATGAACATCATAAAAAACATGAACAACATGAATACAAGTACCAGGCGCTCCCCCTGAGTATCAGGCACTCCTCCTGAGTATCAGGACCAGGGGCTGAGTTACCCCAATGGTTACTCCCCCTCCATACATGCACATGCCCCCCTTAAGGAGCAAGAGGGACTAATAGGCAGAATGCAGAACACACTACAAGCAACAACACCATACATACCTACTCCCCCTTTTTAGCCATAAAGTTGACAAAAACCATACTAACCAAAACAACAATGTTAGCAAAACAAAGTCAAGAGAGTTTACAAACCAAACAAACCCAAGACCACTTTTTAAGTGCACAAAAAAAATTATCCAAGGCACAACCCATAAAAGAAACAGAAGAATAACGAACACGCAAAAGAAATAGAGAACTTCAATCCTCATCACTGTTGGTAGCATCTTCATTATCACTTGCATCAGACCCGTCTTCATTTTCTTCTTCTTCATTTGTTCCATCACTTTTCAAACCTCCTTCTTCTTCATATAGGGCCTTAATCAACATTTCAATCTTGCTTTTCCTTTTAGTACAACTTTTTATAGTTTCATCCAAGGTCTTGCAGGTATATTTCCGCTCTGCTAGGATGCATACTCTGTTAGTAAGCCTTGAAGGAGTTTGTCCAGATATCATGACAATATCTGGGACATGTTTCCCAGTGAAGATCCTATAATGCAATGAGAGAGGAGGGTCCCTTTTGCATGTATTATCAGAGTTAATTAAGATACTAGGGTGTTGACTCAAGAAAACCCCAAAGATCAATGATGGAAAAGCTATTGGCATTTTTACAGCATAAGAGGCAACATGTTTCATAGTTTGATCAAAAACATAGGATCCAAAATCAAATTTTGACTTGGTCCAACAATATAGATAAACTTACCTATCCCGGTAGCTATATTGGAGGTGTTATTTCTTGGAACCCAATTTGCAGCTTCAATTCTATGGAGAACAACATACTTGACACTCAAGGCACTACCAGACAGTTTCCCTTTCCTTGGCCATTCCTTCATTTGCATAGAAGTAATCTATTTACAGATGACATTGTTAGAGACTTCAATTTCAGCTTGTTCTTCTTCATTTCTTCCAAGAACCTGTTGATTATTTAAGGATAAAAATCCATACATCTTCCTCTGACATACAATTTTCTAAACACATTGCTCCTCTTGTTGTCACACTCCTTGGAGATGTTCATAATAAATTATTTGACAAGAATTTAATAGCACTTTCTAAAACCTATTACAGTTTTCATTAATCCAGCTTCTTGAATCAGACTCAACACCTCTTTACATTCAAAAGCATCTTTTCCCAATTCCCTTTCCAGTGCTAATCTTCTTTGATAAACAAATTTCCATTTTTCAACATTCTCCACAAAGTGTAATGAAATGTTGTCAAGTGGAACTTCAGGAATATTAGCTGGTATCTTCTTCCCTGAGGCTTGCTTTCTGGAAGTAGAGATGATGTACTGAACATTGTGTTCGACATCATGATCAGATTCACTAGATTCAGATGGAACTTGATAACATGAAACTATATCACATTTTTAGACTTGATTTAATTAAATTATATCGTTATTTGATTCAATTTATCTTATATTATTCGATATTACTTGGTATTTTCTTTTTATTTATTTCAGGTATCATTATTTAAAGCACGTGTGAAAAAGAAAGAAGAGGGGTGCAAAAAAGAGGAGTTTCTAGGAAAAGCATCTCACCAAAGCCCAACCCACGTTTGGGGCAAGGAAAATGGCTGTGACGACAGCCACACTCATGTGCCGAGCGTCACGCCCCTTTACCTAGTGTTACGACCGTAACACATAGTGTGACGGACGTCACACACCCCACTCCTATTTTTTGGCCTTGACGTGCGTAACAGAAGGACGTTCTCCCCTAAAATTCCTCTTGACTCGTTGACACTTTGGAACCCTACTGAAGACACTTTTGGGAAAACGGTTATTTTATGGATGAATATAAATAGACCTCAAAAGATCCAATTGAGGCATCTCATATCTCTTCTCCGTGCAATATTTTTCCTGCTTTCTAACTTTCCAGCATTTTATTTTCTTTTCTTTTCTAGTTTAGTTTCCTAAGCACTCAATTTATTTTCTCACGATAGTTTCTACACCAGAAACTATTGTGTAATTTTTACTAGATCTAACCTTACGTTAGATCATAGTATTTTATTTCCTTGTTTTTACTTTCCTATCCGATCGAGAATTGTGAAGAACAAATCCAACCGACTTGTGGTGGAGTGTTCGAGCATCGAAGCTAGAAGATAAATTCCAGAATTCTAGTATTTTTACAGGTTCATTAATTAATTGAGTTATTGTTTTAAATTACATATGCTCTGTTCCGCTGTTTATATATATTGTTTGCTTGATATGGCCGTATTTATGCATGATTATTGTTTATGCATGTTTAGCATGTCCGACTAATTAATTTAGATATCGGTATATAAAGTAAGCGGAATAAAGGAATCAAAATTGAGTTGGTTTAAATTTATTTCAAAATATAGTCACTCTTTTTCTGGTCTCAATTTACAAAGTTAATACCAAGGTTTTTGTACGAGAGTAAAAGACATACAGAAGTTAAAATCAATAGAACGACGGTTTGAGCTTTTAACTGGACAGTGTAAATTGAACATTAACTTTAAATCAGGGCGAAAGCAATTTTTAAGGTTAATTGAATTCTAATTATTTTCAAAAATTATTTTTAAAAGTTAAATGTGAGGACGAGAGTTAAGCATTTAGGTTTAATCATATAATCTAAGTCAACAGAGCGAGAGTTTGAGACGAGGGTGTTTAAACGATTAGTAATTTCTCAAAAAGAGTTTCTATAGATTCTATTATTTTCAAAAAGTGATTTTAGATTTGACGAAATAGTGAGAGCATACGTTAAAATATAAAGTCATAGTCTAATTCAACAGAGCGAGAGTTTGAGGAAAGGACTTTTAATTAATAGTGTCTACTGAAGAGACTTATTTTAAAATAAAGAAAAAGACCAACGAAGATTTGATTCCCTAATTACGACGAACTACATACCGATATCCGTGTTATTTGATATTTAACCTAGATCCAAATTTAGTTTTACTTTTCCCCCTAATCATCAAAGTATCATTCGCCTTAGCTTTACGCAGTAACCCTAGAAAAACGGTATATCGATTCATTAAGTCCCTGTGGGATCGATATCTTTTAAAACTACGCGATTAGACTGTGCACTTGCAGTTAGTACCCCGACAGACTCACAAAGTTGCGATCAAGTTTTTGGCGCCGTTGCCGGGGACTTTTTTTTAGTCGATATCGTAACTCTTCTGTTACGCTGTAGAGACTAAGGCAATTTTTTCCCTTCTTTTTCGTTGATTTGTATGCCACACACTCGCTCGCAAGGCAAGCCGTACTACTTACGAATCAACAACGTTGAATGATATCTCCGATTATTACGACGAATTCGGGAGTATCGTGTTAGAAACAATCTTCCTTCAATCGAAATTCCTGATCTCAAAAATCTCCTTCCTTCGGCGATACCAGCGATGGCCGAACCAGCTCGTGCTCTTCGAGATTACGCTGCTCCGTCGTAAGATGAGCCGCATTTGAGTATTGCTCCACCCGCAATCGAAGCAAACAACTTCGAACTTAAACCTTCGCTGTTGCAGGCAGTGCAACAGAATCAATTTTCTGGAAATCCTACCGAGGATCCAAACCTTCATCTATCCGTATTTGTCCAATACGCTGACACTGTTAAGGCTAATGGTGTCACTTCAGAGGCAATTCGACTTCGTCTCTTTCCTTTCTCGTTAAGGGATAAAGCTAGAAGATGGCTTCAGTCTCTTCCTTCCAACTCAGTCACCACATGGAATGAGTTGAAGAAAGTCTTTCTTGCCCGATATTTTCCTCCAAGCAAAACAACTATGTTGAGAGCCCAGATAAATGGATTTAAGCAAAAAGACAACGAGTCTCTTTTCGAAGCATGGGAAAGATATAAGGACATGATGAGACTCTGCCCACACCATGGTTTAGAGGACTGGTTAGTAACTCACACTTTCTACAATGGTCTCCTATACAACACAAGGTTAACAATAGACGCCGCCGCCGATGGTGCGCTTATGGATAAACCTTACACCGACGCTTATCAACTTATCGAGAGCATGGCCCAAAATCATTATCAGTGGGGAAGCGACCGAAAAATGGTAGAAAAACCTCAAACGAAAACTGGCATGTACGAGATAAGTAGCCTTGATCATGTCAATGCAAAAGTGGATGCTCTTGCCCAGAAAATTGAAAGTTTAAATGTATCACCTCCAACCACCGTGGTTGCCGTAACTCAAAATTGCGAAGTCTGTGGAATTCAAGGTTACACTCCTACAAATTGTCAACTCCTAACAGGAATTCAAACAGAGCAGGTGAACTATGCTCAAGGAAATCCTTACTCGCATACCTATAACTCAAACTGGAAGAACCATCCTAATTTTTCATATAAAAGTAACAACGCTTTATACGCACCAAGTCAAGCTCCCAGTCAAGCTCCAACTATACCTCCTGGATATCAAAAGCCGACCCCATCTACGCCTAACAATAACGTTCCTAGGAAATCCAACTTGGAAATCATGATGGAGAACTTCATAGCTTCTCAACAGCAAACCAATAAAGAGTTCTTAAACCAGAATGTACACACTAGCGAACAGATTAAACAACTAGCAAGTAAAGTAGATGCCCTGGCTACCCATAACAAAATGCTGGAAACACAAATCTCGCAAGTAGCTCAACAACAAGCGCCTACTGCTGCCCCAACTGGTACATTTCCTGGACAGCCCCAACCTAATCCGAAAGGCCACGCTCATGCAATTATATTACGAAGTGGTACAGAGGTAGAAGGACCGTCTGACCCAAGGATTGAGAGCCAAGACTCTAAAAAGTCAACCGAGGAAGAAGGTAAACCTAAGGAAAAGGAAGAGTGTAATAAGGAAACCGTAGAGAAAAAAGAACCTCATGTACCTCCACCGCCTTACAAACCACCTATCCCTTATCCTCAAAGGCTAATTAAAACCAAAGACGCGGGCCAATTTAAAAAATTTGTTGACCTACTGAAACAATTAAACGTCACAATTCCTTTTACAGAAGCTATTACACAGATGCCCTCATATGCTAAGTTCTTAAAAGAAATTTTATCTAATAAAAGGAAACTTGAAGATAGCGAAACCGTTACACTCACTGCTGAGTGTAGCGCAATAATCCAGAATATGCCTCATAAACTTAAAGATCCTGGTAGTTTTTCTATACCCTGTCATATAGGAAAATTTGTCATAGACAAAGCTTTATGCGATTTAGGAGCCGGTATCAGTGTTATGCCCTTGTCCATATGCAAGAAACTTGAAATGGGAGAATTAAGACCAACTAAAATGTCTGTGCAATTAGCAGATCGTTCCGTTAGATATCCCGTAGGAATTCTTGAAAACGTTCCCGTGCGCATAGGTCAATTCTACATTCCCACCGATTTTATAATTATGGACATAAGAGAAGATGAAGTTACCCCCATTATATTGGGTAGACCCTTCTTAGCAACCGCCGGTGCTATCATAGACGTAAAACGAGGACGACTCACTTTCGAAGTAGGAGAAGAGAAAATTGAGTTTATTCTTTCCAAATTTTTGAAAGCACCTGCAATAGAAGACACATGTTACTTCATGGATATCATCGATGAATGCATAAAAGAAACAGAATTCGAAATTGACGATTTATCCGACTATCGTGTAGAAGACAAACTGAACCAATGTTTAGCAATAACATCAGACCCTACGCAATGCCTTAAGAAACCAACCCTCGACCTGAAAACACTTCCCAAAAATTTGAGATATGAATTCCTAGACCTAGAACTTGAACGACCAGTGATAGTCAATGCAAACCTAGGAAAACTCGAAACCGAAAAACTCCTACATATCTTAAGAAAATATCCAACCGCATTAGGGTACAACATCACCGATCTCAAAGGGATAAGTCCTTCTATTTGTATGCACCGCATCATGCTAGAAGAAGACTGTAAAACTTCTAGAGAACATCAGAGGAGACTAAACCCGATCATGAGTGAGGTAGTGAATAAGGAAGTAACGAAGTTATTAGAGGCAGGTATCATATATCCTATATCCGATAGCAAATGGGTTAGTTCTGTACACGTAGTACCAAAGAAAGGAGGTATAACAGTGATCGAAAATGAAAAAGGAGAAACTATAACCAAACGAATTGAATCGGGATGGAGAATGTGCATTGATTATAGAAAGCTAAACAAAGCGACCCGAAAAGATCATTTTCCTTTACCATTCATAGAGCAGATGTTAGAACGACTAGCCAAGCATTCTCATTTCTGCTATCTGGACGGTTACTCAGGTTTCTTCCAAATACCGATTCATCCTGATGACCAAGAAAAGACAACGTTCACATGTCCTTTTGGTACCTTGGCTTATCGAAGAATGCCGTTTGGCTTGTGCAATGCTCCTGCAACTTTCCAAAGGTGCATGATGGCAATATTCGCCGATTTTCTCGAAAACATCATGGAAGTCTTTATGGATGACTTTTCCGTATGTGGGCAAAGTTTCGAAGAATGTCTTGAAAACCTAGAAAGAGTTCTAGAACGATGTGTAAAAGTGAACCTAGTACTTAATTGGGAAAAATGTCACTTTATGGTACAAGAAGGAATTGTTTTAGGACACATCATATCAAATAGAGGAATTGAAGTAGACAAAGCCAAAATAGAAGTAATCGAAAACCTTCAACCTCCGAAAACTGTGAGGGAAATACGAAGCTTCTTAGGACATGCCGGTTTTTATCGACGATTCATTAAAGATTTCTCTAAAATAATTAAACCTTTAACCGGATTATTAATGAAAGACGCTGAATTCATCTTTGACAATAAATGTTTAGAAGCATTTCAAACACTTAAACAAGCATTGATCTCCGCGCCCATAATGCAGACCCCGGATTGGAATGAACCTTTCGAAATAATGTGTGACGCAAGTGACTACGCCGTAGGCGCTGTTTTAGGACAACGAAAGGATAAAAAACTTCACGTCATATATTATGCGAGTAGAACTCTAGATGAAGCGCAAATGAATTACGCCACGACCGAGAAAGAACTTTTAGCAGTAGTATTTGCACTAGATAAATTTCATTCCTACTTGGTCGGAGCTAAAATAATCGTTTACACTGATCACGCCGCCATTAAGTACCTCTTAACAAAAAAGGACGCTAAACCTAGACTCCTAAGGTGGATCTTGTTGCTACAAGAATTTGATTAGGAAATCAAAGATAAAAAAGGAACTGAAAACGTAGTAGCAGATCACCTCTCTAGACTTGAAAACCTGGAATCAGAAAGAACATCGATCAACGATGATTTCTCGTACGATAAACTTATAGCTGATTTGGAAGAAAATAGAGTTAATGGGCAGGTAGATACCACCTTGGCTGTATGCGCCACACCGTGGTACGCTGATTTTGTCAATTATTTAGCCGCCGGAGTGGTTCCACTTGATCTATCCTACCAACAAAAGAAACGATTCTTCCATGACATAAAACAATATTATTGGGACGACCCTTTACTTTTCAAAAGAGGCCCCGATGGTATTTTCCGTCGCTGTGTACCTGAAGAAGAGGTAGAAAGTATAATCCAACATTGTCATTCCGCTCCTTATGGTGGACATCCAAGTACATCCAAAACCTGCTCTAAGATCCTACAAGCGGGTCTTTATTGGCCAAACATATGGAAGGATGTACATACCGCTGTCAAGAAATGCGATAGGTGTCAACGCACAGGAAACATATCTAGACGTGACGAAATGCCACAAAAAGGCATTTTGGAAGTAGAAATTTTCGATGTGTGGGGAATAGATTTCATGGGACCTTTTCCACCTTCTTTTGGTAACAAGTACATACTCGTAGCAGTTGATTACGTATCAAAATGGATTGAAGCTATAACTTCTCCAACAAACGACACACGAGTAGTAATTAAACTCTTTAAGAATATAATCTTTCCAAGATTTGGTGTCCCAAGAATAGTCGTCAGTGACGGTGGATCTCATTTCATATCTAAGATACTCGAAAAATTATTGTTTAAGTATGGTGTAAAACATCGGGTAGCAACACCTTACCATCCTCAAACTAGTGGACAAGTGGAAGTGTCTAATAGAGAAATCAAACAGATATTGGAGAAAACTGTTGCTACATCGAGGAAAGACTGGTCATCAAAACTACCTGAAGCTCTATGGGCATATCGAACCGCTTACAAAACTCCCATAGGAACAACCCCGTTTAAGCTTATTTATGGTAAATCGTGTCACCTCCCAGTGGAGTTAGAACATAAGGCCTATTGGGCTATTAAAAATTTAAATTTAAACTATAAGGCCGCCGGTGAAAAGCGAATCCTCGATGTAAATGAATTAGAGGAACTTAGACAAGATGCATACGAAAATGCCAAAATCTACAAGGAAAGAACGAAAAAATGGCATGATAAACGTATATCGAGGAAAACTTTCAAACAAGGCGATCTAGTCCTATTGTTTAACTCTAGACTTAAGTTATTCCCAGGAAAACTTCGCTTTAGGTGGTCTGGCCCTTTCCAAGTCACTAATGTCTTTACTAGTGGGGCTGTAGAAATTAAAGGAAAATCTATTGAACCATTTATCGTAAACGGACAGCGTCTAAAACATTATCATTATGCTGAGAACAATGAAGACTCGCAAGTCCTGCACTTAGACGTATTGTATCCAAAATTAATAGATTAACATTTAATAGTTTTATGTCGAGCTTGCGACATTAAACAAAGCGCTTCGTGGGAGACAACCCACAAAATTTTATTTTTCTTTGATTATTCTTTTTGATTATATTCAGTTTTCATTCTTCATTTTCTTTATTTTATTAAAAAAAATTCTTCTTTTCTTCTTTCGGCATCTGGCCAAATCCTGACTAAAACTCTTGTTTTTCTTTTCTTTAGTTAACACTAACTCAATGGCACATATTAATCGCATGGGTATCAAATTCCGAGGGAGAGCTCAGAGACAAAAATTTGAAGAACTTGCTGAGAGAGAGATGCACCCAAATTTTTATGCTGATGATGGTGCAATGACCGTTCTTGGGCTAAGAGATAGTGTCCTATATCTGCTGAGTCAAATAGGGTGGGAAACCACTCCTATTCGGAGACAATTTGTTACTTACCGGAGGCTAACTCTAGAATTCCTTAGCTCCCTAATTTATTTACCAAACCATGGAAAAGGAATAAACCGAGGTTTCATTCAATTCAGGATGTTCAATATGGAGTATCAGTATAACATTAGAGAATTTACTAACCTCTTAGGGTTCCCTACTTCTTTTGACACATTCACCATGAGCCAAGAAGACCTCTTTGAATATCGAGAGCTTGAGCATTTTTGGGGAAGTTTGACGGGAAATGACGAACTTGAGGAACATGAGTTTCTTTCTGGAAACATACATAACCCAACTTTTCGTTATTTCCACAAGATCCTAGCACACACTCTTTTTGGGAAAAGATCAAACATTACCACAATATCACGTGATGACCTTTTCATAATATTTTGTGCTTCCCATAATCGTCCAGTGAATGGTGCCACTTATATGTTGGCAAGTTTTGACCTCCTTATTCAAGATGACCGTGCACCAATTCAAATAGGAGGATTGATAACTATGATTGCTAATGCTATTGGATTGCGCCAACCCATGCTAAATTTGAACCCTTTTTGTGGTATTCAGCCTATGAATATACTTTTCCTTTTCAACACTATGTTTATAGGAAACCTTGGACCTGAAGACTTTGAACTATTAATTAACAACCAAGCTTTTTACCTATTCACCATGCCTAGCCCGATGGCTAGTGTCCATAACCGGAATAATTGGCTCTACAACCTGGATGGAATACCTTCTCCTGTAAGATCTGTTGAAACCATCCAAGATTATGAGATTCTTGACAACCAGATTCCTAATGCTGAGTCTGATCCGCAGACACCAACTGGTTACCATGATGCTGCCTCTCCACCTCATCCTATCCCGTCCGCAGAATCAGCAGTACCTGATCTTAGACATCATATGCCCGGGACTGATTATAATACCGCTATTCAAGCTTTGATGTCAGAACAAGCTGCCATTAGAGAAGAGTTAACTATGATGGGACATGAATTTCTGAAATACATGAGTAGTATGACAAATCAATTTCACGAGTTGCTACACCGTGTCAATTCCTTTGCTCCTCCGACGAGAGATTCTACAAGTGGCTAGAAGAATTGGAGTTAGCTAGTTTTAGTCTTAGGATTTATAGTTTCGTTTGACAATATTTTTAATCTTAGGATTTATTTTTCGCATGTTTTATTTTTCAGTCAAATATTACATTATGTTTATTTTTATGAAGCTATTGGCATTATTGGTTAAATTAAATTTTATTTTGATTCATGCACTGTCTAAAATTCCCAATGATGATATATATTGTATGCTACTACTTACATGGCTTATTAGAAAAAAAAATATACACTATGGTGTAGTAAAGTAGCATTCATGGCAATTCAAAAAGAAATTAATAGCAAATATAATAAACAAAAACTAAAATAAAAATAATAATAATAATAATAAATTAATAATAGAACAAAACTTGTCACAAAAGTTGCTGTCACGACCGTTGCAAAACTCAGCAGTGTGACGATCGTCACACACGCTGTCACGGTCGCCACACATTGTTGCATCCCATGACGCCCGTAACACTTGCTGTCACGAACGTGACAGCTTGTTTCCTCGTAAATGTTGTTGACCGTTACGCCATGACCGTTACCCCCTCTTCTTTTCATTCTCCCCATTCAACTCACCTCTTTACTCCATTCCACTCACATTCATCCCCATTAATTTTCTTCTCAACCACTCCTCTTCCCAATTTCAAAACTCTTCCTATAAATACCTACAATACATTTCTTATTTCACCACATCATTCTAAAAAACCATTCTATACAAAAACATTTCCTCCTCTCTTCTTTTCCCCTCCTTTCTACCTACCAATCACATGGCGGAGAATCAACATCAAGTGCAATTCGGAAATATTATTTTCCGATCTGAAGATAGTAACTATCAACGGGAGCAGTTCGTTCGGTTCCAACAACGTGGTGTCACATCTACCAGGTACCCAGATTTAAATTGCTTACAAGAATTAGGATTACTTCAGGGTGTGCAATGGATGCTTCGGCTTTCCGATTTAACTTTTTTGTGCACACAAAATCACCCAACCTACCCATCACTCACCTTGGAGTTTTTAAGCTCTTATTCATACACCACTCCAACCGGTGAAGACGAGTACTTAACCGGTGTCGCAAAAAATTCCGTATGTTCAACACTGAGTACACACTAACTCAAACACAGTTGAGTGTCATGCTACATTTTCCTGAAGGAGACGGTGTCCACCCAAGAATCCCTCCAAACTCAGAATGGAACACGAACGCATTCGACCTTTTTGGAAAAATATCCGGTGTGGAAACCACAAGTTGGGATGAATTACTTGCTTCACACATACACAACCCCACTATCCGGTATTTTATCCGCATTTTGCAAAACACCATCTTTGGAAGAGCCAACAACAGCAAAGTCAACGCGAAAGAATTATTCTTCCTACACTGCATCTTTTCATTAGATACAAAGGTAAACGCCGCCTCTTTCTTATTTCACCATATCCGTACCCTTTGTGCTCGAGGCAGTCAACCTTTTGTGATTGGAGGATTAATAAACACCATCGCACTCGGTTTAAATCTAGGGGACCGACTTCAGAATTTGCAATCTTTGCCACCCCTGTTTATGGATATCAGTTATTGTCGCTCCTGCCGCTTAATCAAAAATAGGGTCGGCGGAAATTAGTATCTTATGGTGAATAACCAAGAAGTCCCAAGCGTCGTTATGCCCAACATTATGCTCACCGATGTCACTAACCCCCTCAGATTCATCTACGATCTGAATGCTCCCGAACCTACCATGCCTACACAAGCAAACCCGCCCCCAAACGAGTTTGATGAAATGGAGCAAGGTGATCAAGGTCCTGAACAACAGTCTGTCCCACATATTCCTTCTGATAATGTCACTGGTCCATCCTCCCGACGTCGTCGAAGAAGAAGGCCTGCAACAAATGATGACATCATGGATGCTATTGAACATCAGGCCCAACGGCTTGATGCCATGCAGGCGCAGAATAACGAAGTAATGCAACTGATGCGCCAGATGCAACAACAACAAGAAGAGAGGAATGCAATAACCGACCAGAGGTTCACTGACTTGCTTAACAGGTTTGATGACTTGGAAGTACGTCAACGATCACCGGGTCCGAGAACAAGAGGACGCAGGCAGAATTGAGTTTGGGTTCCATTTTCTTTTCCTTTTTTCGCTTTATTGAAACATTGGGGACAATGTTTTATTTAAGTGTAGGGGGGAAAACTTTGTTTCAAGTATGTTATTTCCCTTTCATTAATAAAAAAAATTATTTTAAGTCAAGTCCCTAGTGTGAAATTTTTTATTATCTATTCTCCTCAATTTTCTTGAGCCATAACAAAATTTAACACACTCAATAAGTATAAAGGTTGCCTATTTTATAAAACTTGAGTGAAATTAAGACAAAATTATTACCGCCCCAATGCTCTAAAAACCTCAGCATGTTAGATCAGCTTAAGTACCTATTATACCAACTCCTTGAACTTTTAGTTTTATAGTAACCCCGAGTAGTTTATACGAGAAGTCAGCACCATCTTAATAGCAAACTACGTGGAGAGCCGATGAATACAAGTGAATGATTCCCAAAACAACACATTAAAAATCTGGAAATGCACTAACTAAGTTAGGTGATCCTTACCCGATCATTTAATCCAAAGGTTGCGGACCCTACAAAAAACATAGTATGAATGATCCATTGTGAGTTGGTTCAGCGGTTTCTAGTGCTGAACTTGGTAGGGCGGACTACGGTCTGATCCCCCGCAATTTGCAATAGACTAAATAAAGAAGTTATCCAACTTATGTACCAGAACTTCTAACTAAAAGGGGATCAGAATCGCTAATCGGTTACTCCACTATGTGCGCGAAAAGATAAAGGGCTTAATGTGATTTCGCTCGAATGAAAACGAGTGAAATAAGAGTAAAAGAACTAGGCTGAGCTATAATAACATGACTCGAACTGGTTTGCATAAGGTGGGGTTATCTAGTGTTGCTACGGTAGTTTTTGATGTTAAGATTAAACTCAGGTTATTTCTAAACGAGATTTACTTGCAACCTATTACGAATTGATATGTGTTTGGAAATTTCATCTGGCTAATATTTTAAATCGATTTCTACATTGTATCTTGCTTGAGGACAAGCAAAAGCCTAAGTGTGGGGGAGTTTGATAACATGAAACTATATCACATTTTTAGACTTGATTTAATTAAATTATATCGTTATTTGATTCAATTTATTTTATATTATTCGATATTACTTTGTATTTTCTTTTTATTTATTTCAGGTATCATTATTTAAAGCACGTGTGAAAAAGAAAGAAGAGGGGTGCAAAAAAGAGGAGTTTCTAGGAAAAGCATCTCACCAAAGCCCAGCCCACGTTTGGGGCAAGGAAAATGGCTATGACGACCGCCACACTCACGTGCCGAGCGTCACGCCCCTTTACCTAGTGTTACGACCGTAACACATAGTGTGACGGACGTCACACACCGCACTCCTATTTTTTGGCCTTGACGTGCGTAACAGAAGGACGTTCTCCCCTAAAATTCCTCTTGACTCGTTGACACTTTGGAACCCTACTGAAGACACTTTTGGGAAAACGGTTATTTTATGGATGAATATAAATAGACCTCAAAAGATCCAATTGAGGCATCTCATATCTCCTCTCCGTGCAATATTTTTCCTGCTTTCTAACTTTCCAGCATTTTATTTTATTTTCTTTTCTAGTTTAGTTTCCTAAGCACTCAATTTATTTTCTCACGATAGTTTCTACACCGGAAACTATTGTGTAATTTTTACTGGATCTAACCTTACGTTAGATCATAGTATTTTATTTCCTTGTTTTTACTTTCCTATCCAATCGAGAATTGTGAAGAACAAATCCAACCGACTTGTGGTGCAGTGTTCGAGCATCGAAGCTAGAAGATAAATTCCAGAATTCTAGTATTTTTACAGGTTCGTTAATTAATTGAGTTATTGTTTTAAATTACATATGCTCTGTTCCGCTGTTTATATATATTGTTTGCTTGATATGGCCGTATTTATGCATGATTATTGTTTATGCATGTTTAGCATGTCCGACTAATTAATTTAGATATCGGTATGTAAAGTAAGCGGAATAAAGGAATCAAAATTGAGTTGGTTTAAATTTATTTCAAAATATAGTCACTCTTTTTCTGGTCTCAAGTTACAAAGTTAATACCAAGGTTTTTGTACGAGAGTAAAAGACATACAGAAGTTAAAATCAATAGAACGACGGTTTGAGCTTTTAACTGGACAATGTAAATTGAACATTAACTTTAAATCAGGGCGAAAGCAATTTTTAAGGTTAATTGAATTCTAATCATTTTCAAAAATTATTTTTAAAAGTTAAATGTGAGGACGAGAGTTAAGCATTTAGGTTTAATCATATAATCTAAGTCAACAGAGCGAGAGTTTGAGACGAGGGTGTTTAAACGATTAGTATTTTCTCAAAAAGAGTTTCTATAGATTCTATTATTTTCAAAAAGTGGTTTTAGATTTGACGAAATAGTGAGAGCGTACGTTAAAATATAAAGTCATAGTCTAATTCAACAGAGCGAGAGTTTAAGGAAAGGACTTTTAATTAATAGTGTCTACTGAAGAGACTTATTTTAAAATTAAGAAAAAGACCAACGAAGATTTGATTCCCTAATTACGACGAACTACATACCGATATCCGTGTTATTTGATATTTAATCTAGATCCAAATTTAGTTTTACTTTTCCCCCTAATCATCAAAGTATCATTCGCCTTAGCTTTACGCAGTAACCCTAGAAAAATGGTATATTGATTCATTAAGTCCCTGTGGGATCGATATCTTTTAAAACTACACGATTAGACTGTGCACTTGCAGTTAGTACCCCGACAGACTCACAAAGTCGCGATCAGAACTTCCTTCCTTTTGAAGGATTTCTTCTTAGATACAGGAGTCACCACCTTGCTCCATCTTTTTGTGGGACCAACATTTGCTTTGTTCCTGACAGAATAGGAAGGTGTGCTTGAGGATCCAACAACTTGGCCTTTTCTGTTCTTCAACCTTTTAGCTATACCATGAGCTATTCTTTTCCCAATATGAACATCATCATAGTCCAGTTCGTCAACATTAAAAATGTCAGTGAGTTGATCATTTTTCTCAACAGGGTTTTTATCTTTGTTACCCAGCTCATTAGTCATTTCTCTAGACCTTTCTTTGTCTTGTGATTTCTCAGGAGACAGAGTATGTGAATTCACATCAGGTTTAAATCTGGGGTTCTCAATATTATTATCAGGTTAGGCCAAGGATGTGGAGACATCCGGCAAGAAATTTGTCTTAGGGTCAATCCCCAACACTTGAGAGATCAACACACAAAAATTCTTATCAACATCGTCTCTGTCAGTAACGATCATGCTTGGTTTACTCAAGGTGGTTACATATCTAGGTCTATTACTGGTTTCAGAGGCTTCAACATATTCCATAACATTTATCATAACGGGACAATCTTTAGACATATCAACATTAGGTTCAATGCTAATGGGATCGACATACAAACTAGTCATGGACTGGGGTTTCTTCACTACAGTAGGGGGTTCAGGATCATTCATATTTCTAGCAGTCATGGAGGGAGTGGAAGAGGTACTTACTTTAGAAGGCTTGCATTTCCTTAAAGATGAATTTCTAGCCTTTCTCATATGAGTTACATGCATAGGACGATCGAGAGGGGAACATCATCAGTAATGACATCAGAGAGATCTATCTCAGTGCCAATATTTTTAGGGTTTGATTGCTCTTTAGAGTGTTTGCTTTGAGTGGAGATAGAAGGTTGTGACATTTTTGAGGTTTTCGGTAGAGAGGAGATGGAGAGATGAAAGTGTCTGAGAACAAGTTTGAGAGAGAGAATGAAAAAGGTAGTGTGAAAGTGGCTAGGGTGCAATATTGGGAAAATAAGAAAAGGTTGTAATGATAGACTTTGAGTTTTATGCACAATTAAGTGGAGGGAAGAGAAATTTTTATTTCCATATCTCCACTTTAGTAATTGCTATAATTCTTCAATCATAGAAATTCCCAATTCGCCCCTTAATTTTTCAAATTGGTTTGCATCTAAGGCTTTAATAAAAATATCTCACAGTTGCTTCTCAGTAGTTACATGCTCAAGAGTGACAATTTTGTCTTCCACCAGATCCCTAATAAAGTGATTACGGATATCAACATGCTTAGTTTTGTTGTGCTGAATAGGGTTCTTGGAAATGTTAATAGCACTTAGTTTGTCACAATAGAATGTCATGACATCTTGTTAGACATTGTATTCTTCTAGCATTTGTTTCATCTAAATTAATTGAGAGCAACTACTTCCTGCAGCAATATATTTAGCTTCAACCGTAGATAAGGACACACTATTTTGCTTCTTACTGAACCAAGATATGAGATTATTTCCCAAGAAGAAACATCCTCCGTAAGTGCTTTTTCTATCATCAACACTGCCTGCCCAATCTACATCACAGTATCCTGTAAGCAAGGAGTTTGCATTGTGAGAATACAACATTCCATATTCACTAGTTCCATTGATATATTTCAGAATCCTTTTCACTTGAGTAATATGACTCATTTTGGGTTCAGACTGATATCTAGCATAAACTCCTACAACAAATGTAATGTCAGGTCTGCTAGCTGTGAGATAAAGTAGACTACCAATCATACTCTTGTATATACTTTGATCCATATTTACACCTTTTTCATCTTTGGTTAATTTCAAATGAGTTGGTGCATGTGTCCTTTTATGGCTAGCATTTTCCATGCCAAACTTCTTCACTATATTCTTGGCATACTTGCTTTGAGAGATGAAGATAGTGTCATCCATTTGTTTGACTTGGAGCCCAAGAAAGTATATATGTTCACCAACAAGACTCATTTCAAACTCAGATTGCATCTTCCTGACAAAATGTTGTACCATCTAGTTTGACATCCCTCCAAACACAATGTCATCAACATATATTTGAGCTATCATGAGTTTACCATGCTCTTCTTTAACAAATGGTGTTTTATCTGTTCCTACATTCCGGTATCCATTATTAACAAGGTACTCAATGAGCCTTTCATACCAAGCCCTAGGTGTTTGCTTTAATCCATAGAGAGCTTTCCTTAGTTTGTAGACATGATCTGGAAAGTTGGGATTTATGAACCCATTGGGTTATTCAACATAGACTTCTTCATTCAATTACCCGTTTAAAAAGGAACTTTTCACATCTATTTGAAATAGTTTGAATTTAAGGAAACAAGTCACTCCTAACATGAGTCTCATTGACTCAAGGTGAGCAACATGAGCAAAGGTTTCATCAAAATCAACCCCTTCAATTTGAGTGTATCCTTGAGCAACAAGTTTGTCTTTGTTTTTGGTTACAATCCCTTTTTCATCAGATTTGCTCTTGTATATCCATTTTGTGCCAATAACATCCATTCCTTTATGTCTAGGAACTAAGTCCCATACTTCATTTCTTATAAACTGACCTAATTCCTCTTGCATTGGATTGATAAAAAATACATCAGTCAAGGCTTCCTTCACATTTTTTGGTTCAAACTTAGAAACAAAGAAATAATTTGAGATCACATCTTTAGATCTAGTGGAGACCCCTTGTAACACCTCAAAATTTGCCCTCCTCTCTTGGGACTAGCATTAACATATTTGCATATCATTTTAGGTCATTAGGCATTGCATATTGCATATCATGTGGTTACATTGTGCAAGCTATCTTCCCAAGTCTTGATCAGAAGATGAAGAAGTCAAAGTGCAAGCCTAGGGTTTACTGACTGGTCATGGCCATCTGAGGATTGGGCTGTGAATTAAGGTTTCATGATTCTCAATGGATGTTGGTCTTCATCTTGATTGCAATGATACATCATCATCATCATGGTTGGATGTCATCAGAAGATTGAAGAAGATTCCTTGAGATTAGGGTTTTGACCACTGGTCAACCCTAATCAGCTGCATTGGGCCAATCAGGGCTTAATCAGGAGATGGGGTTTATGATGGTTATGGGGTTCATTATATGATTATATTGAGCTTATTGAGGCTAGGGTTTCACCCTTGAGCCATTTCATCAGGAGAATGGAGCTCAGATTGATTTATGCATTGCCAGATTCATCTATCAGATGAAAAGTCAACTGTGGTCAACTGTACATGATTTGATGGATTTGGAGGTGGAAATGAGTTGAAGACACTTCATTCATGTTGGAACAAGTGTTAAATGACATCTCCAAGCTTAAAAATGAAGAAAATCAAGTCAGGACAAAAACTGCCAAAAATAGCAAGTGACTTGTAATTGAAGTTTCCAAAAATGGAAAGTTTTGGACCTCAAAGCCACGTGTCCAAGGAAGCTTCAAATGAAAATTTGTTCAACATGAAAGTTGTAGATCTTGTTCTCACCTTTCCAAAAAGTCCGAGAACTTGAAAATCCAATGTATGGTTGGAAAGTTATGGCTCAGTGAATTTCAAAAATGACCCGTAATCAGGAGGCCATAATTACCACATACTTTGTCCAAATTGCAAGTTCTTTATATGCACAAACTCCATTTGACATGTACTTTGAGGGTGCATCATTGGATTTGTTCAAAAATGGCCAAGGCAAAAAATCACTTTTCAACTGGACAGCTGAATTGGACCAGGGGCAAAATTGTCCAAATGTCAAAATAATTGGAATTTTTGAATGGGACTTTTTCCAACACCTCATAAATGGAATTTTAAGCTTGTTTGAATCATCACTTTGTGGCCAAGGCATTTGGTTTGGAATGTGGTTTGAAAAATGAAATGGTGAAAATTGGACATTTTGCATACACATAGTGAATTTGAGAATGGAGCAACCAATAGGCATGGGACAAGTTTCTACAGTTCACATATGATATTTAGAAGGTGTATGTGCTGTCACTGAGGTGGCATGAGCTGTCTAAAGGAATTGACAATTTTACCCTTCATTTGCAAAATTACACTTTCATGAACAAATTCATTTTTACTAATTAATATGATTAGTGATGGATTAGTGCAAGGTATATAAACAAAAACACTTCCTAATCATAACAGACTCTCACAATTACCAAGATTGGATCTGAAACTTCTTCATTCTCTCAAGATTGCTCAAGAACACCAAACCTTCAACTTCACAATTCTCCCTCAATCTTCAACCAAATTTGAAAATTCTTGTTGCATTCACTTCCTTTAATCATCTTCTCGAGCTGTTTTTGGAAATTGAAGAGAGGAGAGCTTGGAACCGCGACTGTTCATCATCACCTCATCCATGGCAAAGTCGAATTGAGGACTCTAGGAGCAGAAGCAATCGAAGCTAGCATCTCCTATCACCTTCTATATCCTTCTACTGTTGCTGTTTTGAGGAATTAAAGCCAAAGCCACGCGCATCACTACTGCCATTTCCAGGTTTGAGCAAAATTCGACTTTCACCAAATGCTTCATAATTATATGCGTTTGAAAGGCCTTGTTATGTAGATCATGGATATGTGTTTGGTTTTGAGAATGATGTACCATAGCCTGAGAAATCTGGAATTGAAATTATGAATGCAAACCCTAAGTGCTTCGATTCTCTTGATATAGGAACAATTAGGACAAATAGAGTGCATATTTGGATTGTGTGTGGAGAGACCTTTCCAACGACTATAAGCTTGCTAATTTCCATTGAGATTTCGTGTTCATCATTTTTTTCAATTTTCTGGAAAATTCATGGCTGGAACGATGATAGGAAGCTTGCTAGATCCAAAATCCTGTTCAAATTTTCAAATAACAAGTTTCCCTCCCGCGCCAAGCAATATTACAAAAATGCCACTGTGTAATTTAAATTATTTTAATTAATTCTTAACAAATTACAAACACATTCAAAAATTCATAAAAAATAGTAGAAAATTCAGAAAAATGTGGAAATTTTTTCTATGACTTCCTAGTTGACTTTAGGTTTTTTTTGACCTATTGGTCAAAGTTGTGCTTGGTAGAATTATCATTTGGCTTAGGCTTGTTTCACATGTATCCATTTTTGACACCTTGTACCATTTGATTCATGAAATTCTCATAATGTTAAATAAATTCTTGAAAAATTTTGTGATGATTGTGGACTCATTGATGTTCATTTATATGTAAATTTCATGCATTTTTGATACCTGGTCAATGAGCAGCAAATTCTGGAACTTAGGTGTGACAATTTGTGTCACACCTCATTATGTCAACTTGCTGGATTTTTTTGATTGGCTTATACTTGTTGAAATTGATTGAAATTTTGCATGATGCTTAGTTAACATGTTAGGAAGCTATGAGAATTTTTGTGGAATTTTACACTGCATTTTCAAATTGATTGTGAATTTTCCTTTCTGGTGGTTGAATTTGCAAGCTCATGTGACATAGGTTAGTAGAATGATTGAGAAATGCTCATATGGTATTGTATGATCATGAAATTTAATATGCTTGTAGTAGACACATGTTAGGACCTCCCTGTTTTGGTCTCATCCATTTCTTTTTTGTTTTCATTAAGTTATGAATTTTTGAAGTGGATGTATGCATTGATGTTGTGAATTGAAGCATGTAATTGTGTCTGTTTTTGTTGATTTTCATTGACATGGTTCCATTTGCCCAAATGAGCTCAAATTTGACATGGTAGACCTTGGTGATCCCCTGTTTAGGTGTAATTAATTTGAGAATTTTTGGATTTGTTTTGATGTGGATTTGAATGCAATAGTTCTGTTTATATGCTTGGTGCTTCATTTGAACTAGTTTGCCTTATTTTGTGCATAACATGAGCATAAGGAATGATATAAACATGAGACCAATGATGTTTGCTCTTGTTTGACTTTAATTTGAGATTGGTTTGTGAATGCCTTGCTGTTTAAGGATTTTTTCTTGTTTTGGACCCTAGGCTTGGCCTAGTGGTCTAGTTGCTAATGTTTGCTTGATTTTTCAGGATCAAAGGCATAATGCACATGGAGAATGATCCAAATCAATTTTAAATGATGTGGTTTGATGTTTGTACACTAACATAACGTTGTTTTGTAGGTGGTAAAGCTTAGGCTTAAGCTTTGAGTTTGCTTTGTTGTGCATTGCTTTGTATAGTTTGATTGATTGAACACTTGCTGTTTGGTTTTGTCTGTCTGAGTACTAACTGTGTTGGATTGTTTCCAGGTACTTTAGTTGCTCAGTTCCTTGTGAACTTTTGCTTTGCGTTGCTTAAGCAACTCGCATTGAGGTAAGTCCTCTTGACTTCATGTAGTCTGGAGACCTGGCTGTTACCGGGCCGGGCAAATAAATGTCTGAAGTCCTCCTTAAGAGGCAATGATTGTGGTTGTTTATTTTTAAGCCCAAGCAGGTGAAAGTCCTTTAAATAAGGCAATTGGTGGAAGGTAGGGGTATGCAGTCTGTCCCCCACTATTCTGTGAGTCTTCTCCTTGCTCCCATTACATGGTTGTAGCATTGAGATCAAAAGCCCAAGATCCTGTGCAGTGCACATTGTGTCAGTGTCTTCGAGTATAGAAGGGTTCCCCCATTCTGGACCCATGCTCATTTGTCAGAAGCTCTCCCTGGTTAGGGATAAGAGCTGTGAGGTCTGATCCTCACTTCATCCTTTCATCTGCTTCACCTTAGCCTCGTAATGGCAAGGTTAAGAGCAAACACAACCCGTACAGACGACTTGCTGAGGCAGTCAAACCTATTGTGTGAGCCCCTTGTTTGGCTATAGTGCGTGATACGTGGATATCTGATTGACATGCTTGTTTGAGATGCTTGTTCTCATTTGATGTATGATATTACTCTGTATGCTTGTGTGCTAGCTTCTTTCCTGGTTAGGATAGGCTTGTTTATGCAAGTAGGATAGAAAACTGAACTTAGGGTAAACGATGCATGACAACATTAGGCTCGAGTCTCAGCTCCCTAGTTGTGTGTCTTTCCCCGGTTTCTGGTTAGCAATTTAGTCCCTTTCAGGGGAACTACATCGCCCTGATCCTCGTTCCAGACGAGGTATGTAGGCAGGTGGTCGCGCGAGACCACTCCGGGCAACCTTTTTCTTTTTTGTGTGTGTTAACTTGTTATCTGACTGTTTGTGTTGGTTCGGATGCTGACGTAATTCCATTAAGTGGTTGTCGGGCTCCAAGTTTGCCATTTTGTGTCAGTTGGTTCGGATGCCGACGTAATTCCATTAAGTGGTTGTCGGGCTCCATGTTTGCCATTGTGTTTGTCTGCTTGTTTGGCGTGCGTAAGCCGAACTACGGCGGCTCTGATTCTCATGTTCAGGTGAGATACGTAGGCATGAGGTGCGATGCCTTATCGAGCCCTTCCTCTTAACCCCACCTGTGTAGTCATTTTGGCGTGCGTGTGTATGATGCTTGTGTTCTGTGTTTAGCAACCTATTCTTTATTTTAGAACGTGGATCCCTAGGAGTACCTAGGACGTGAGGGGTGCTAATACCTTCCCCTCGCGTAACCGACTCCCTTACCCTTTCTCTCTGGTCGCAAGACCATTTCCTTTCCAGGTTTCTCTGAGCGTTTCCTTTCCCTATTTTGGGATAAATAACGCGCAGTGGCGGCTCTGTTTGTTCTTTTTATTTGAGTCCCGCCGGTTGATTTTTCGCAGGATGCGACAGCTGGCGACTCCACTGGGGATACTGCGATGTAGACCTATGCTGGTCCATCGTCCCTAAGCGAGTCTCTCCTAGCGTTCTAGGATTAGTTTAGGTTGCTAGTGTGTGTTATTTATTGCATTTATTATTCTAACCAATGTATATATTTGCATTAAATGTCTGCATGCATCATACTATCATGTTGTTGCCGTCCTCTATGCAGGTGGTTCCTCTGTGTGGGGTGGGTGTTCTGAGTGGGGCTAAAACCCAGGCCCGAGTATACACCTAGGACTAGTGTGGTCTCATGTTCCTCATTTGCTGGATCAGCATATTGTTGCAACGTGACATACCACAAGCCAGACGAGGTTCATTTGATAGTGCTTTCCATTGTGGAACATTTCACTTTGGCTTAGTTACTTCTTCTGAGCTATTGACTCTGGTGACCGATCATTTCCCGGATCTTTGGTTTAGACGATCTTAAGAGAGCTGCAATGGCACACCCGAAAGGGCAAACCCATTGAGTATCTCCGCCCGATTGTCGAGACTATTATCCGCCTTAGGATAACCTGTTTAGAATTCACCTGTGAGGGGATGGTGATTCTTTCAGATGCATAATCAGATGGTGACTTTTTGATCAGTAATTCAGAGACATATTTATAAGTCGGATTTATGGTCATTTATTGTCGTGACGCCGGAGTGCTGTCCGTGATTTATCAGTGGGGATCCGTTTATTTCGGATTCCCTGGGCCGATTCAGATGGTGATGGTGTGTCTGCTCAGAGACCAGTGGTGATGATGATGATGTATCTGTCTTCCGTTTATTTCGGAACCCGTGGGTCAGAATTGTGTTTGTTCGTTCCTCAGATGGTTATGATCAGTTCAGAATCCAGATTCAGTGCAGATGATCAGATGGCTTGGAGGATGGCAACGCATTGCATTCATTCATCAGCATCATTACATTTTGCATTAATTGCATCTAACTCATGTTTATCCATATGCAGGGACATTTTCGATCGAGATTCTGGTTGAGAGACTTTCTGTTCAGAGATGAGGACCGGCCTGAAAAACAACATTGCTTACAGTTTCTTCGATCCAGAGATTAGTGTGCTGAAGGAGTTGATAGCATTGATTACTCCCGACTATGTGGGGATGTTTAGAGAGGCATACGGTAGTATTCTGAAGATGGTTTTCAGACTCACTGATAGTGACAGAAGTGCCATTCATACTCTTCTCCAGTTCTATGACCTGGGTCTGAGATGTTTTGTATTCCCGGATTATCTGTTGGGACCTCTGATGGAAGACTATGCTAGCATTCTGGGTATGCAGATCCGAGATCAGATTCCTTTATGTGCTATTGAGAGAGAGCCAGATGTCCTTGGGATTTCCTATGCTCTTTATTTGAGTCCGGAAATGGTCAAGGAAGGTTTGAAGGAGAAGGGAAAGTTACCCGGTTTTCATTTGAGTCTCTTGGAGGCTAATGCCAAGGAACATGCTGCTATGGGTAACTGGAAGACGGTGTGCGCATTGATTGCTGTGAGCATTTATGGGATTATCTTATTTCCTAATCAGAAGAATTTTGTGGACCATAATGCTATCAGACTGTTCATGCAGAGAAACCCTGTTCCTACACTGATTGGAGATGTTTACTACTCAGTGCATAACAGGAATGAGAAGAGACGTGGTGGTCTGATCAGGTGCTGCTCTCAGTTGCTCTTCAAATGGTTTATAGGATATTTGCCTTCCCGAGGTGCCTTTGTTCAGATTGATCCCAGTGTCAAGTGGTCCTTCAGATTGATGGGTCTGCGGGCTGATGACATTGCTTGGACTCATAATGGCTTGGCTGGACAGGATTTCATATATAGCTGTGGGAGATTCCCCAATGTGCCTCTCATAGGAGTTCAGGGTTGCATCAACTACAACCCGACGCTTCTCAGGAGGCAGATGGGGTTCGCCATGGAAGTTCCTCCTCTTGAGCGGGAGATTCAGGAGTCCTTTTACTTCTCAGCTGAGGGCGATCAGGCCAAGCTGGTGCAGGTGTCTGGGGCATGGCGCAACATCCAGAAAAAGGGCAAGGTTCCTTATGGTAAGGTCAACTGTCGGTATTTTCCTCTTTTTGAAGATTGGTTGCGGAAGAGGATTGAGATCACATATCTACCGTTTCCTGGAGGTGACTCTGTGTGTCCTAGGATCGGGGGACCAAGTTCTTCTGTCAGCATGGAAGAATTCCTCGAGATGAAGAGGGCCAGAGATCAGTTACTTATGGAGAAGGCGGAGTTGGAGATGACTGTTGCTCGGTTTCAGGCAGCTAATCAAGAGATCAAAGTGAAGATGGAAGATCAAGACAAGCGACACGCCTTGGAAGCCAAACGCTTTGAGATGGATACGGCCTACTATGGGAAGATCAGCCAAGCTTTAGCATCATCCAACAGGGAGCACGACATCACCAAGGAGAAGCTGTCCAGAGCGTCACAGGTCATTGAGGATGGGAAGAGAAGGCAAATCCTAGTGAGGGATCAGAGAGATGAGAGAGCCAGAGTCCTCGCCGCAGAGTGGGAAGCGGAGAAAGCAAAGCTCAGGGCCGAGAGAGATCACTACATGTCAGAGAGAGACCACTACTTCAGGCAGATGAAGATTCATCAGAAAGAAGTGGGGAGACTACAGCAGGAGAACATCGAGCTCAGGTTCGCCGCAGAGTTCGCGAGGATGGAAGATGAGATAGGGCCATCTGTGGGACCCTCCTCGAGCTAGATCTTTCATTTGTGTTGGATTACCGTCAGGCTTGTTGATGGAATTCACTTGTCTGTATTTCTTTCCTACTCTGGAGGATTGTATTTGATTTTATCTGGATGTATGACTATGGCACTTACTGTGCACTTTTGGTTATGTGATGGTAATTTTCATTCAGTGATTGATCTTCGAGCTTTATTTGCTTTACCGTATGCACTCACACAAGCACGCACATGGTTGGGGTATTCGTACTAAATCATATATCTCTGATATGAACGGGGAAGTCAAATGCTGAATGTCAGAATATTGCCGCCGGATTATTATTTGTCTCAATGAAGCCAGGATCAAGAGACAAAGTGTTCCTCATGTGGATGGACATTGCATTCATGCATAATAACTTGTTTTCTATTTTGCAGGTGTCAGTTTCTAACCTGTTTGATTGACACAGGAATGATGAATCCGTCCAACGCCGACGTTCTCGAGCTGAAAGAGAAGATGGGAGAGCTGATTCATGTCATGCAAGAGTTCGCCTTGGGGCAGAAAATAATTGCCGAAAAGGTGGGGAGGATTGAAGACTGGCTGAAGATGGGGAACATGCAAGGAAACGCTTCGTCATCTGGACCGAAAAAATCCTTTGGTAATGACCAGCACAAGGATGAGGGTGAATCGAGTGCTGTGTACGCCCAGAGAGGACACGGTAGGGGTCGTTACTACCAGCACACTGCTGCAGTAACCATCCCTGCTGGTAAACAGTGAGTCCGACAGCAACCTCAGACAACTCCACAGAAGATACAGGGAGCTGGGAGTCAAGTGAAAGGAAAGGGGGTTGATCGTCATTTTGACAGGCCACCCGTGACATATGCTGTTCTGTTTAAAGAGTTGATGGATTTTGGGTTGGTTCAGCCGAGGGCGATGGTTCCGATGAGAACAGATCAGAGGCCTCCTAACTATGATGAGAACGCCCAGTGTGAATTTCATTCTGGAACACCGGGGCATAACATTGAGGGCTGTAGAGCATTCAAGAATGTTGTCCAGGACCTGGTGGACTCCAAGGCTATTAACTTTGCACCGTCTCCAAATGTTAATGCTAATCCCATGCCGGCACATGGTCAGGCAATGGTGAGTGCAATCGCTGAAGATTCGGATCACGCCTGTGGGATGGGTGAAGAGATTGACAGTAACTGCAAGTTCAATAGTTGGATAAAGCCGTGCGTACCAGGAAGCTGGAAGGCTTAACAGATCGGCACTGACACTCATCCTGAAGAGTAATAATTTCCTGTTTTGATTTTATCTGCATGAAAGCCATACGTGTTGCCCGACACGTAATGGCTCATTGTAAGGGCCACCTCATGTTTAAATTGGCATTTTCTGCATCATTAATAAATGGATGTTTTTCAGTCAAAAAGCGGTTTTCCCTGTTTTTCATTTATTTTTGCAGTTTAAAAACAAATAAAAATGGCAATGTTTATTTTCATTTTTCTTTTTTTTGATTTGTCTCGTCCCAAAGTCGAAAAAATAAGTTTCCGGATCTCGTTGACAACGATTTGGTTACACCTCATATGACTTCGACAAACCGATCTATCATGCCGAAGAAGAAGGCGAAGAAGATTGTGATCTGCTAGAATTAACCAGATTGCTAAAACAAGAGGAGAAGGTGATTCAGCCGCCCGAGGAGCGGGTTGAGATTGTTATTCCACGCACCGCCGAGGTCAGGAAGGAGATGAAAATCCGGGCCGTTTCAGAGGCAAGTTGAAAGCAGGATGGTAGGCTTGTTGGAAGAGCATGTGGATGTCTCTACCTGGTCATGTCAGGGTATGCCGGGACAGATACCGATATCGTTGTGCACAGGCTACCATGGAAAGGAGACTGTCCTCTAGAGAAGCAAACGCCAGTGCCTGTATCAGAGAGCCATGGTGACTTTGTTTCATGATATGACTCATCATGATATCGAATGCTATGACATGATAGCAAAGTCCCAGTCAGAAGTGGGGCATCTGGCGGACCGGGGCAAGTTGTTTGACCGGTTGAAACAATTCAAACTGAGGTTGAATTCAAGTCAGTGCACTATCAGAGTGCAATCCGGTAAATCGTTGGGGTTCATTGTAAAAGAGGAATTGAGGTTGATCCTGCTAAAAAATAGAAAAAAAAAATAAGAAAAATGCCTGAACCGAGAAAAAAAAAAAAAAAGAGGTTCGTGGTTTCTTAGAAAGATTGAACTACCTATCATGGTTCACATCTCATCTAACAGCCATGGGTGAACCTATGCTCAAGTTGTTAAAAAAAAAAAGAGATCGAACGGTCAGGTGAAATAATGATTGCCAAGGGGCATTGAAAGAATAAAAGAAAGTTGCAGGAACCTCTGATTCTGATACCTCCTAGGAAGGAGTGACCATCAATTCTGCACTTGACGGCCTTCGAGGGGTCTACGAGGTGTATTGGGTCAGCATGACGCGTCTTGTCGAAAAGAGCATGCAATTTACCTTAGCAAAAAGTTTACCGACTGTGAAACAATACATTCACTGTTCGAGAAAACTTGCTGTACTTTGGCATAGGCTGCTCGCCGACTGAGACAGTATATGCTGGTTCATACCACTTTGTGGATTTCCGAGATGGATCCGATCAAGTATGGGTTTGAGAATCCAGCATTAACCGGACGGGTTGTGAAAAGGCGAAAGGATGTTGACTGATTTGTGATCCGCTCAGAAAGCAATCAAGGGGTGTATTGTCTGATTACATCTCTCTTCAACCCGTTGAGGTTATCAACCGATGAAGTTTGAGTTCCCTGATGAGGACATCTCGAGGTACTCAAATCGAAAGATTGAGAGTGACCGATCCCGGAGGAGGGGCCTGACCCCAAATCCGAACGGATTCTGATGTCTGATGGGGAGGTTAAGGAGAATAAGATTTTGTTGCCCGGATAACGTTGAATACACCAACGACGGTGTGATTGAGTAGGAAACTGGTATCCTGGGTATTGATCTTCGGTACATCTACTGGGGCAACTCCTTTCTCATTGGTATATGGGATGGAAGCGGTATTACCTGTTGAGGTTCAGATTCCCTCTTTGAGAGTCCTGATGGACGTCAAATTGCAAGAGGTTGAATGGGTAAGGACCCGGTATGAAGAGTTGAGCCTGATAGAAGAGAAGAGGCTAGCAGCCATCTGTCCTGGGCACTATACCAGCAAAGGATGAAGCGTGCTTTTGACAAGAAGGTGCGACCTCGGGTATATCACGTGGGTGATGTGGTGCTGAAAAGGATCCTTCCTCCTCAAAACGATCGTAGGGGCAAATGGACACCGAATTATGAAGGTCCATTCGTGGTCAAGAAGGTTTTCTCTGGTGGAGCCTTGTTGTTAACGACCATGGATGACGAGGATTTTCCATCCCCTGTGAATGCGGACGCAGTTAAAAAATACTTCGTGTAAAGAGACCCGCTGGACGAAAAGAATAAAATAGTCCAGGCAAAAATGGGCATCCCGGCGAACCAAAAACAGAAAAAAGGTTCGGGCAAAAATTAGGGATAAAAGAAAAAACTGTACACCCGGCAAGTCGAAAACCTGAAAAGGCGACTTGGGCAAAAAAGGGTATCCCGGTGGACTGAAAACCCGAAAGGGCGGTCCAGGCAAAAGAGGGATTGAAACGAACAACTGCGTCTGGCATGATCGTTTGCGCTTTGGTTGAAGCATCATGGATAATACCCGGTAGGGATCAGTCAGAAACGTCTTGTTCAGAAGGCAGAAAGCACGGAGAGTCTGAGGACATATGGGGTGTAACCGAGTTGGAACTCGATGAGATCACGGGTTTCACATTGCCATTAGGATAGATTTTTCCTTTTGTGCGCAGTTACCTCTTTTCAGGAATTGCTTCCCTTTGTATTGCTCGATTTGAGCCCCACACTTTTTCAATCAATAAAATGCATATTCAGTCAAATAATTTTGTTTTTGTTTTTCATTACCGCTTTGATTGCAAAAACATCCAATATTTTTGATAAAGAATCTTTGCATTTTAAGACATATAGGTTCCTTCCAAGGCATGTTTATAAAATTGAAGCTTGAAATCTTATTTGGAAGGTTGAGTGACCCAAGTGTTGAAATCTTGACACGCCTGGGGCACGGTTTTATCTGACGATCTGTTTTGCAGGTACTGTTAGGTATTCGTCACTCACTTGCAGGTTGTGATGTGGAAGCTTTGTAACAAATCCCCAGGGAGTCCAGTCAGGGACGAATGAATGTGAAGGGATGACGGAGAGACGTTGAGACGTACGACGATCCTTGATGTTGATCAAGAAGACTCTTCAAAGTCGAAAGACTTGAAAGTATGTAATTCCCCGCAGAGTTCGATCAGGGACGAGTGCACGAAGAAGGGCGACGAAGAGACGACGAGAGACGTCCGACGACCCTTGAAATTAATCAAGAAGACTCTTCAAAGTCGGAAAATTGAAATTTCTGTATAATCCCAGGAGTGCGATTTTCGCCGATCGCGGCGCGACCTTGGAATACAAGATGATGGAGCAGAAAAGGTCCAGACGAGTCTGGGAGTTCTCAAAAGTGGAAAGCTGATACGAGATTGGGAGGTGGATACCATGGTTCGACGAGTCGACGGGTGTTCTGTGCCAACTTTTCTCATTTCCCAGCGTGGTCCCCAAGCAGAAGCAGAGGACCTAACTCCCCAGCAGATCCAAGGTCTGTGAATTCCCCAGCCGAGTTAAGATGGTTATCCCCGGCAGGTTTACAACGATGTTTCCTCAACGGCCAGGCCAGAAGGTTGCTATTCCCCGAGTGGAGCGGGTCTTTTTCAAAGAAATATATCTCCAGCAGTTCCCCGAGCGGAGCGGGTTTCAAAGAAATATATCTCCAGCAATTCCCCGAATGGAGCGGGTCTTTTTCAAAGAAATATATCTCCAGCAGTTCCCCGAGCGGAGCGGGTTTCAAAGAAATATATCTCCAGCAGTTCCCCGAGCGGAGCGGGTTTCAATGAAATATATCTCCAGCAGTGTTCATCCTACCAGTGGATTGAACAAGTTCCCGTAGTGGACGAATTTCTGCATCCCCAGCTGTGATGATTATACCTATGGATTGCATGGGTTGTCCCAGCGGAGTAGTATGCGGTTTCCTAGCAGGGTCAGGATGGTTATCCCCAGCAGGTTTCAGATCGATGCTTTCCCAGTCGTCACGACTGGAGGTTGCTGTTTCCCCAGTGAAGTCAACGGGTATCTGTGAGGGTTTTCCCGAAGTGGAGTCAGGATTGATATTCCCCAGCAAGTCAAAGATTGTTGTATCCCACAGAGTGCATTGGTGGTTCTTATCCCCAGCAGTTTCTCGAGTGGATTGGGTGCAAAGGAGGTTTCCCCAGCAAGGGATGCCTATTTCCCAGCAGCAGTGCTATTCCCCAGCAGGGTGGAGTTGGAGCAATGGCGAGTTCCTCAGCAGAGTGTCTCGTGCTTCCCAGAAGAGTCCCTTGAGGGGGATATTTCTTTTTATGCATTCATCATGTAAATAAGCATATCATATTGCATAGAAAAATAAATAATCGCGTAGCATTTCCATAATTATGGAGCATTACGCAGAAAAATCAATCATGCATCATTGCAAGCATAGGCTAATCTCAAGCCGTGGTTACCGTTTGAGATATGGTTCTGCCAGTGGGTGAGGATGCAACTCGAGCCGTGATTACCGTTTGAGGAGTGGTTTCACTGGTTGGAAGATCAACATCAGCATTGCAAGCATCAGTTACTCGGGCCGTGGTTACCCCTTGAGATTTGTTGTACCCCAGTAGTGCGATACTGGAGGAGCTTTTCCGTCGGACAGAGATGGAAATGTGACGCGATCAGCGCGATTCAAGCCGTGGATACCGCTTGATATTTGGTTTCACCGGATGGTGAAGATGTTACTTGGATAAGCTCAACATCATGACGCGATCAGCGCGATTCAAGCCGTGGGTACAGCTTGATATTTGGTTTCACCGGATGGTGAAGATGTTACTTGGATAAGCTCAACATCATGACGCGATCAGCGCGATTCAAGTCGTGGGTACAGCTTGATATTTGGTTTCACCGGATGGTGAAGATGTTACTTGGATAAGCTCAACATCATGACGCGATCAGCGCGATTCAAGCCGTGGGTACAGCTTGATATTTGGTTTCACCGGATGGTGAAGATGTTACTTGGATAAGTTCAACATCGTGACGCGATCAGCGCAATTCAAGCCGTGGATACCGCTTGATATTTGGTTTCACCGGATGGTGAAGATGTTACTTGGATAAGCTCAACATCGTGACGCGATCAGCGCGATTCAAGCCGTGGATACCGCTTGATATTTGGTTTCACCGGATGGTGAAGATGTTACTTGGATAAGCTCAACATCGTGACGCGATCAGCGCGATTCAAGCCGTGGGTACAGCTTGATATTTGGTTTCACCGGATGGTGAAGATGTTACTTGGATAAGCTCAACATCGTGACGCGATCAGCGCGATTCAAGCCGTGGATACCGCTTGATATTTGGTTTCACCGGATGGTGAAGATGTTACTTGGATAAGTTCAACATCATGACGCGTTCAGCATGACTCAAGCCGTGGTTACCGCTTGAAGGTTTGGTTTCACCAGATGGTGAAGATGTTACTCTGAGGAGTCTAGCATCATGACGTCAGATCAACAATGTTCCCCAGTAGTGCGATACTGGAGGAAAGGTTTCCGTCGAACAGAGATGGAAGTAAAATCAGAGGACGTTACGCGATCAGCGCGGTTCAGGGGTTCAAATGCAATGATTGGGGATCATTGGCGCAAGCAATTTTCCGGAGTTCAGACCGAAGCGGAGTTCAGACCGAAGTGGTGTTCAGACCAATTTTCCGGAGTTCAGACCGAACCGGAGTTCAGACCGAAGCGGAGATCAGACCGACGTGGTTTTCAGACCAAGAAGAAGAAAAGAAAATTTCGGGGTTCAAGAAAAAGGAAAAAAAAGAAGAGAGAATAATGATCCCGAGTGGATGTGTGGTGTTCAGGCCATAGTTATCCTTGCGTTACCATTTATTTTGGTATCCAGGTTGACGTTTTTCGAGTTTGTTTCTTCGCCGATGCTGACAGGCGCTGTTAATTATTCATCCCATCAGAGTGCAAATTGTTCGTCTGTTCTTGGTATTCAATCACTCTTCATCCTGATCATCCGAAAGCCGAGGCTATTTCGTATCGACAGGTTCACAGTGGATTGAATAGGGGCAGCTGTAACACCTCAAAATTTGCCCTCCTCTCTTGGGACTAGCATTAACATATTTGCATATCATTTTAGGTCATTAGGCATTGCATATTGCATATCATGTGGTTACATTGTGCAAGCTATCTTCCCAAGTCTTGATCAGAAGATGAAGAAGTCAAAGTGCAAGCCTAGGGTTTACTGACTGGTCATGGCCATCTGAGGATTGGGCTGTGAATTAAGGTTTCATGATTCTCAATGGATGTTGGTCTTCATCTTGATTGCAATGATACATCATCATCATCATGGTTGGATGTCATCAGAAGATTGAAGAAGATTCCTTGAGATTAGGGTTTTGACCACTGGTCAACCCTAATCAGCTGCATTGGGCCAATCAGGGCTTAATCAGGAGATGGGGTTTATGATGGTTATGGGGTTCATTATATGATTATATTGAGCTTATTGAGGCTAGGGTTTCACCCTTGAGCCATTTCATCAGGAGAATGGAGCTCAGATTGATTTATGCATTGCCAGATTCATCTATCAGATGAAAAGTCAACTGTGGTCAACTGTACATGATTTGATGGATTTGGAGGTGGAAATGAGTTGAAGACACTTCATTCATGTTGGAACAAGTGTTAAATGACATCTCCAAGCTTAAAAATGAAGAAAATCAAGTCAGGACAAAAACTGCCAAAAATAGCAAGTGACTTGTAATTGAAGTTTCCAAAAATGGAAAGTTTTGGACCTCAAAGCCACGTGTCCAAGGAAGCTTCAAATGAAAATTTGTTCAACATGAAAGTTGTAGATCTTGTTCTCACCTTTCCAAAAAGTCCGAGAACTTGAAAATCCAATGTATGGTTGGAAAGTTATGGCTCAGTGAATTTCAAAAATGACCCGTAATCAGGAGGCCATAATTACCACATACTTTGTCCAAATTGCAAGTTATTTATATGCACAAACTCCATTTGACATGTACTTTGAGGGTGCATCATTGGATTTGTTCAAAAATGGCCAAGGCAAAAAGTCACTTTTCAACTGGACAGCTGAATTGGACCAGGGGCAAAATTGTCCAAATGTCAAAATAATTGGAATTTTTGAATGGGACTTTTTCCAACACCTCATAAATGGAATTTTAAGCTTGTTTGAATCATCACTTTGTGGCCAAGGCATTTGGTTTGGAATGTGGTTTGAAAAATGAAATGGTGAAAATTGGACATTTTGCATACACATAGTGAATTTGAGAATGGAGCAACCAATAGGCATGGGACAAGTTTCTACAGTTCACATATGATATTTAGAAGGTGTATGTGCTGTCACTGAGGTGGCATGAGCTGTCTAAAGGAATTGACAATTTTACCCTTCATTTGCAAAATTACACTTTCATGAACAAATTCATTTTTACTAATTAATATGATTAGTGATGGATTAGTGCAAGGTATATAAACAAAAACACTTCCTAATCATAACAGACTCTCACAATTACCAAGATTGGATCTGAAACTTCTTCATTCTCTCAAGATTGCTCAAGAACACCAAACCTTCAACTTCACAATTCTCCCTCAATCTTCAACCAAATTTGAAAATTCTTGTTGCATTCACTTCCTTTAATCATCTTCTCGAGCTGTTTTTGGAAATTGAAGAGAGGAGAGCTTGGAACCGCGACTGTTCATCATCACCTCATCCATGGCAAAGTCGAATTGAGGACTCTAGGAGCAGAAGCAATCGAAGCTAGCATCTCCTATCACCTTCTATATCCTTCTACTGTTGCTGTTTTGAGGAATTAAAGCCAAAGCCACGCGCATCACTACTGCCATTTCCAGGTTTGAGCAAAATTCGACTTTCACCAAATGCTTCATAATTATATGCGTTTGAAAGGCCTTGTTATGTAGATCATGGATATGTGTTTGGTTTTGAGAATGATGTACCATAGCCTGAGAAATCTGGAATTGAAATTATGAATGCAAACCCTAAGTGCTTCGATTCTCTTGATATAGGAACAATTAGGACAAATAGAGTGCATATTTGGATTGTGTATGGAGAGACCTTTCCAACGACTATAAGCTTGCTAATTTCCATTGAGATTTCGTGTTCATCATTTTTTTCAATTTTCTGGAAAATTCATGGCTGGAACGATGATAGGAAGCTTGCTAGATCCAAAATCCTGTTCAAATTTTCAAATAACAAGTTTCCCTCCCGCGCCAAGCAATATTACAAAAATGCCACTGTGTAATTTAAATTATTTTAATTAATTCTTAAAAAATTACAAACACATTCAAAAATTCATAAAAAATAGTAGAAAATTCAGAAAAATGTGGAAATTTTTTCTATGACTTCCTAGTTGACTTTAGGTTTTTTTTGACCTATTGGTCAAAGTTGTGCTTGGTAGAATTATCATTTGGCTTAGGCTTGTTTCACATGTATCCATTTTTGACACCTTGTACCATTTGATTCATGAAATTCTCATAATGTTAAATAAATTCTTGAAAAATTTTGTGATGATTGTGGACTCATTGATGTTCATTTATATGTAAATTTCATGCATTTTTGATACCTGGTCAATGAGCAGCAAATTCTGGAACTTAGGTGTGACAATTTGTGTCACACCTCATTATGTCAACTTGCTGGATTTTTTTGATTGGCTTATACTTGTTGAAATTGATTGAAATTTTGCATGATGCTTAGTTAACATGTTAGGAAGCTATGAGAATTTTTGTGGAATTTTACACTGCATTTTCAAATTGATTGTGAATTTTCCTTTCTGGTGGTTGAATTTGCAAGCTCATGTGACATAGGTTAGTAGAATGATTGGGAAATGCTCATATGGTATTGTATGATCATGAAATTTAATATGCTTGTAGTAGACACATGTTAGGACCTCCCTGTTTTGGTCTCATCCATTTCTTTTTTGTTTTCATTAAGTTATGAATTTTTGAAGTGGATGTATGCATTGATGTTGTGAATTGAAGCATGTAATTGTGTCTGTTTTTGTTGATTTTCATTGACATGGTTCCATTTGCCCAAATGAGCTCAAATTTGACATGGTAGACCTTGGTGATCCCCTGTTTAGGTGTAATTAATTTGAGAATTTTTGGATTTGTTTTGATGTGGATTTGAATGCAATAGTTCTGTTTATATGCTTGGTGCTTCATTTGAACTAGTTTGCCTTATTTTGTGCATAACATGAGCATAAGGAATGATATAAACATGAGACCAATGATGTTTGCTCTTGTTTGACTTTAATTTGAGATTGGTTTGTGAATGCCTTGCTGTTTAAGGATTTTTTCTTGTTTTGGACCCTAGGCTTGGCCTAGTGGTCTAGTTGCTAATGTTTGCTTGATTTTTCAGGATCAAAGGCATAATGCACATGGAGAATGATCCAAATCAATTTTAAATGATGTGGTTTGATGTTTGTACACTAACATAACGTTGTTTTGTAGGTGGTAAAGCTTAGGCTTAAGCTTTGAGCTTGCTTTGTTGTGCATTGCTTTGTATAGTTTGATTGATTGAACACTTGCTGTTTGGTTTTGTCTGTCTGAGTACTAACTGTGTTGGATTGTTTCCAGGTACTTTAGTTGCTCAGTTCCTTGTGAACTTTTGCTTTGCGTTGCTTAAGCAACTCGCATTGAGGTAAGTCCTCTTGACTTCATGTAGTCTGGAGACCCGGCTGTTACCGGGCCGGGCAAATAAATGTCTGAAGTCCTCCTTAAGAGGCAATGATTGTGGTTGTTTATTTTTAAGCCCAAGCAGGTGAAAGTCCTTTAAATAAGGCAATTGGTGGAAGGTAGGGGTATGCAGTCTGTCCCCCACTATTCTGTGAGTCTTCTCCTTGCTCCCATTACATGGTTGTAGCATTGAGATCAAAAGCCCAAGATCCTGTGCAGTGCACATTGTGTCAGTGTCTTCGAGTATAGAAGGGTTCCCCCATTCTGGACCCATGCTCATTTGTCAGAAGCTCTCCCTGGTTAGGGATAAGAGCTGTGAGGTCTGATCCTCACTTCATCCTTTCATCTGCTTCACCTTAGCCTCGTAATGGCAAGGTTAAGAGCAAACATAGCCCGTACAGACGACTTGCTGAGGCAGTCAAACCTATTGTGTGAGCCCCTTGTTTGGCTATAGTGCGTGATACGTGGATATCTGATTGACATGCTTGTTTGAGATGCTTGTTCTCATTTGATGTATGATATTACTCTGTATGCTTGTGTGCTAGCTTCTTTCCTGGTTAGGATAGGCTTGTTTATGCAAGTAGGATAGAAAACTGAACTTAGGGTAAACGATGCATGACAACATTAGGCTCGAGTCTCAGCTCCCTAGTTGTGTGTCTTTCCCCGGTTTCTGGTTAGCAATTTAGTCCCTTTCAGGGGAACTACATCGCCCTGATCCTCGTTCCAGACGAGGTATGTAGGCAGGTGGTCGCGCGAGACCACTCCGGGCAACCTTTTTCTTTTTTGTGTGTGTTAACTTGTTATCTGACTGTTTGTGTTGGTTCGGATGCTGACGTAATTCCATTAAGTGGTTGTCGGGCTCCAAGTTTGCCATTTTGTGTCAGTTGGTTCGGATGCCGACGTAATTCCATTAAGTGGTTGTCGGGCTCCATGTTTGCCATTGTGTTTGTCTGCTTGTTTGGCGTGCGTAAGCCGAACTACGGCGGCTCTGATTCTCATGTTCAGGTGAGATACGTAGGCATGAGGTGCGATGCCTTATCGAGCCCTTCCTCTTAACCCCACCTGTGTAGTCATTTTGGCGTGCGTGTGTATGATGCTTGTGTTCTGTGTTTAGCAACCTATTCTTTATTTTAGAACGTGGATCCCTAGGAGTACCTAGGACGTGAGGGGTGCTAATACCTTCCCCTCGCGTAACCGACTCCCTTACCCTTTCTCTCTGGTCGCAAGACCATTTCCTTTCCAGGTTTCTCTGAGCGTTTCCTTTCCCTATTTTGGGATAAATAACGCGCAGTGGCGGCTCTGTTTGTTCTTTTTATTTGAGTCCCGCCGGTTGATTTTTCGCAGGATGCGACACCCCTTCATTAAGGTTTCCAATAATGAGATATGTTGGATGATCTTTCTAAATTCTGATGGAGGGACATTTGTTGACTTGGGAGTTGTCTGGTTCATTGCCTCCTGATTCACTGTTCGACTCAATAACTTCCTCATTTTCAGGTGAGTTAATCTGATGAGATGATGTCCCAACATCTTCCTCAACATCAATCCCTTTTTCTGAGAGATTGTCATCCACTACCACATTGATGGGTTCCATCATGACTTTGGTTCTGGAATTAAAAACTCTAAAGGCTCCGTTGTTTGTAGAGTATCCCAGAAATATACCTTTGTCACTCTTGGGATCCATCTTTCTTATTTGTTCACGGTCAGCTAGGATGTATCATTTGCTTCCAAAAATATGAAAGTATTTGATAATGGGCTTCCTTCCTTTCCATAATTCATAAAGAGTAGCTGAGGTACTGGTTCTTAGAGTGACTCTATTATGAATGTAGCGGGAATTATTCATTGCTTCAGCCCAAAAATGATAGGGTAGATGCTTGGCATGAAGCATGACTCTAGTTGACTCTTGTTGAGTTCTATTCTTGCATTCAACAACCCCATTTTGCTGAGGGGTGATATGAGAGGATAACTCATGACCAATACCTTCAGAGGAGCAAAATTCAGCAAATATGCTATTTTCAAATTCCTTCACATGGTCACTTCGAATCCTGATAATTTCACTTTCCTTCTCTCTTTGAATCCTTTGACATAGATCTTTGAACACCTCAAAGACGTCTGATTTTTCTTTGATGAAGTTCACCCATGTGAATCTTGAAAAATCATCAACAACTACATAGGCGTACCTTTTCCCTCCAAGGCTCTCAACCTGCATATGCCCCATTAATTCCATATGAAGAAGTTCTATAACTTTTGAAGTCGTCTAATGTTGTAACTTTGGATGTGACATCTTGGTTTGCTTCTTAATTTGACACTCACCACAGATTTTACCTTCTTCAATCTTGAGTTTTAGAATACCTCTGATGGCTTCTTTTGACAAAATACTTTTCATGCCCTTCAGATGTAGATGTCCAAGTTTCTGGTGCCACAGGTTAACTCCGTCTTCTTTGGATATCAGGCATGTAGAAGTGTAGTTTGTTTCTTTAGAAGACCATAAGTAACAATTGTCCTTAGACATGCACGCTTCATTAGAACTTCAATTTTCTCATTAGTGACAAGACACTATGGTTTTGTGAAGTTAACTTTAAGACCCTCATCACACAGTTGACTAATACTAATCAAATTAGCAGTCAAACCTTTTACCAACAAAACATTATCGAGACTTGGGAGTCATGTACATGATAGTTTTCCAACCCCTTTAATTTCACCTTTAGCACCATATCCAAACGTGACATACCTAGTTGAGTATGACTTGATGTTTTCAAGTAATTTCTTGACACCTGTCATGTGTCTGGAACATCAACTGTCAAAATACTAGTCTTCTCGAGCTGAAGCTCTAAGAGAGGTTTGAGATATAAGGCTGGTGTTGAAAGGCTTGGGTATCCACTCTTTCTTTTGATTAACCCTGGGTTGTGTTGGATACTTGGGATAGCCATACCATTTGAAACAAAAGGGCTTTCTATGGCCATATTTTCCATAGTAATGACATCTCCAGCATGATAACTTGCCTTTAGTTTGGGAGTTTTGATGACTGACATGATATTGAGCTAGAGGATTAGACATTACAGGTTTGGACTCCCTCCCTGGAAGAACAAAGTTGGTCACAAATGATTTTCCTTGGTTGTGCAGAGATTGATTTTTAAAGCCAATCCCTCTCAGATCTCCAACTGCTTTTCCAATTTGCAAAACTTCATCTAACATATTAGATCCCTTATTTAGCATTCTTACAACTTTTGTCATGTTGTCAAGCTTGGAAGTCAACAATATCACCTCATTTTGGGGATCAGAGATGACGAATTAAAATCCTTCTTTTTCAGCCTGCATTTGAGATATAGTTTTCTTTAGTTTTTCTCCCAGCTGGCACACTTCTTCACTTCTGATGCAAATTTCTCTGTAGGATGCAACTAGTTCCTCATAAGATAGTTCTTCATCACATGAACCTTCATTAGATTCATACCTTCCAGTTAGAGCATTAACATGTTTATCAACTTCATCCTCAGGTTCACTTTTAGAGTTATCCTCATCAGACCAATAGACGAACGATCCTTTTTTTCTTCTTCTTGAGATAGGTAGAACATTCAACTCTAATGTGTCCAAATCCTTCACACCCGTGACACTGAATTCATTTACCTTAATTGGATCTCTCTTCAATTCTTGTTCTTTTATGGAAATCATTATTATTCTTGATGTCAAAAGGGATGTTATTGACATTTGGTATTGACTTCCTGTCAATTCTCTTTAGAAACTTGTTGAATTGTCTTCCCAGAAGAACTATAGCATTGGTCATTCCTTCATCAGTGTCCAAGTCACATTGGTTTTGTTTATCTTCAGTGTTGGATACAAATGTTATTCTCTTGGTTTTCTTTTCAAATATGTCATTAACACCCAACTCAAAAGTTTGGAGAGACCCAATAACTTCATCTACTCTCAAGGTGTTGATATCTTGAGCTTCCTCAATAGTTGTGACCTTCATGTCAAAAAAATTAGGTAGATACCTTAGAATTTTTCTCACCAGTTTTTCTTTTGACATCTTTTCTCCCAGAGCACTAGATGAATTAGATATTTCAAGAATACTCATGTGAAAATCATGAATATTCTCATCATCTTTCATCTTTAGATTCTCAAATCTGGTGGTGAGAAGCTGAAGCCTAGACATCTTCACTTTGGATGTGCCTTCATGAGTATTTCTAAGGATTTCCCAAGCTTCTTTAGCTACAATACATGTATTTATCAACCTGGATATATTTTTGTCCACCCCATTGAATAGGGCATTCAAGGCTTTGGAATTTCCAAGAGCCAATTTGTCTTCTTCCTTAGATCAATCCTCTTCAGGTTTCAGTTCAGTAGAAGCCTTCCCATCTTTGTCATTCACAACAGGATATTCTCATCCTCTAATGACAACTTTCCATGTCTTTTTATCCATGGATTTTAAGAAAGACATCATATTTGCCTTCCAATAGTCATAGTTGAATCCATCTAAGGTGGGTGTCTTCTCTAAAGCAGGATGCCTTCTCTAATACCAATTGAAATTCTGCCAAGCATATCCCTGATGTCGTGCACAATGTCACGACCTCAGAGTCTTCATATTATCACACCACAAACAATAACAAGATTAAAATAACAGTATGACAATAAATAACACAATCAGTTGTTAACCTAGTTCAGTGCAACGTCACCTACATCTAAGGGCTACCAAGCCAAAAAGGAAATCCACTATCACAAAATTAGTTTGAAGTCCTGAACATCCTCGGATTTTACAAACTTCTCACTTAATATCTCCTCGTGGAAGTTTCTATCTAGGACACTCCTAGATATGAGACCCCTCTCACTTCCCTCAACCACACGATAACAAAAAACTGACAAACACGGTCCACTCTTGTTTAAAATATTCTGAGGGATTGTTATTTACAACTCAATACAACCAGTCTAATTCAAGTATCAAGGAGATATTCGAATGGATCACATAAAGCACACACACGAAACCCTAATGATAACAATATATTGCACTGCTTCGATACCTTCGTAGGTTTAGAACTACTCTATAAATAGTAGTGAAGAGACATAGGCTTTGGTCTTGATTTGCAGCAGATCCAAGATCTCTACACAATCTTTTGAAGATATGATCTCAATCAAATAATATGTTTCCTAAAATGTATTGACATTGTTACTTCATAAATAAGTCAAGACACAATATTCTTCAGGTACCAGGAAAACTCTCAATAATATACATGAACTAAATCTTCAAAGAATATTTAGATGAAACATTAAAGAGACTAAATCTCACAAGATGCTTAAGCTCGATCACGTTGTAATGTTGAAACAACATGTCAGGACATCTTGTTTAACATCTATCAAAAATACTTGTTTTTCCAAAATGCAGCCAATCATAATATGTCAGACCTAACACACATTAACCTCTTTGAACTAGTGAAAAATTCTTCTGTCAATGGCAAGAAATATGGTTTAGTCACTGTTGATGACTACAGCAGATGGACATGGGTAAAATTCTTAAGACACAAGGATGAGTCACACTTTGTGTTCTCTACCTTCTACTCATAAGTGCAAAACAAGAAAGACTTTAGAATTGTTAAAGTCAGAAGTGATCATGGTGGTGAAATTAAAAATAAATATTTTGAAAAATGTTTTGATGAAAATGGCATCTCCCATGATTTCTTCTATCCTAAAACTCCATAGTAAAATGGATTTGTAGATAGGAAGAATAAGACTTTGCAATAAATGGTCAGGAACATGATCATTGAGACTAATGTGGCTAAGCACTTCTGGGCAGAGGCAGTTAATACAATGTTCTATATTTAGAAGAGGATCTCTATAAGACCTATTCTGGGTAAGACTCCTTATGAATTGTGGAAGAATAGAAAACCCAATATTTCATATTTCCTTCCTTTTGGATGTAATTGTTTTATTATGAATACTAAGGACAATCTGGACACATTTGATTCTAAGGCACAAAAGTGTATAATGTTAGGATAATCTGACCGCTCTAAAGGATATAGAGTATATAACACCGAAACACGAATTGTTGGGGAGTCAATTCATGTCAGATTTGATGATAACCTTGACTCTGAAAAGTCAAAGTCAGTTGAGAAGTTTGGAGATGCGGAGATTACATATTCAAGCTCTAAAGGTAAAGCTTCAGAAGCTAAAGATGTTGAGGAAAAAGACTCATAAATTGTTCAACCAGAAGTTGTTGAAGTTCAGACTCCTCTGAGGAAGCACAAACAAAGATCTTCATATTTTGAAGAATTGATTATGGGAGATAAAACCGAACCAGTTAGAACCAGACCCTCATTTAAACCTTCTAAAGAAATGCTTATGGGTTGGATGTCCCTCATAGAACCTACATTTGTTGATGAAGCGCTTTTGGACACTTAGTGGATTTTGGAAATGCAAGAAGGATTTAACCAATCTCCAAAAATGATGTATGGACTCTTGTGCCTAGACCCAAAGGAATTCATGTCATTAGGACACAATGGGTCTTTAGAAACAAACTGAACGAAAAAAGGAGATGTGGTAAAGAACAATTCCAGGCTGGTAGCACAAGGTTATAGTCAGTAAAAGGGGATTTACTATACTGAGACCTTTGCACTAGTTTCTAGGTTAGAGTCTATCCGTCTCTTAATTTATTTTGTCGTTAATCATAACATCATCTTGTATCAGATGGATGTTAAGAGTGCATTTTTGAATGGTTACATAATTGAAGAAGTGTATGTACACCAACCTCTTGGTTTTGAAAATCACAAAAATCTAGATTTTTTTTTCAAACTTAAAAAATCTTTGTATGGTCTAAAACAAGCTCCTAGAGCATGGTATAAAAGACTAAGCAATTTTCTTTTAGAAAATGATTTTACTAGAGGGAAGGTTGATACTACTTTTTTCTGTAAGACATTCAGAAATGATATTTTAGTTGTTCAAATTTAAGTGGACGATATCATATTTGGTTCTTCTAATGCTACCTTATGCAATGAGTTTGCTAAGTCAATGCCGACAAAGTTTGAGATGAGTTTGATGGGAGAAATCAAATTCTTTCTAGGAATCCAGATTAATCAAAGTTTAGAAGGAACATATATCCATTAAAATAAATATACCAAAGAACTTCTAAAGAAGTTTGATATGTCAGAATGCAAGATTGCTAAAACTCCAATGCATCGTACGTGTATTTTAGAGAAGAGTGAGGTAAGCAATAAGGTAGAGAAAAAGGTATATAGAGGTATGATAGGTTCTCTTTTATACTTACTTGCTTCTAGATCTGAAATCTTATTTAGTGTTTGTTTATATGCTCGCTTCCAATTAGATCCTAGATAATCCCACTTAACCACTATTAAGAGGATCTTCAGGTGTCTGAAAGGTACACTAACCTTGGCTTGTATTATAGAAAATTAAAAGAGTACAAGCTAGTAGGTTATTGTGATGCTGATTATGTTGGACATAAACTAAAAAGAAATAGCACTTTTGGAAGTTGTTAGTTTTTGGGAGACAACTTGATCTCATGGTCCAGCAAGAGGCAATCAACAATTGGACTATCAACCGCTGAAGCTAAATATATTGCAGCATCTGGATGCAGCACTCAAATCCTCTATATGAAAAGTCAAATAGAAGATTATCAGATATATAAGAGTAACATTCCTAATCTTTATGATAATACGTCAACTATTTGTTTATCTAAGAATCCCATGTTACATTCTAAAGCTAAATATATTGAGATTAAACATCATTTTATACGTGACTATGTTTAGAAGGGAATTTAAAATTTTTAATTTATTGATACAGACCATCAATGGGTTGATATCTTCATGAAACCCCTTACTTAGGATAGATTTGTTTTCATTATGAAAATTTTGAAAATGGACTTACGTCCAGAATGAAAAAAATGTATATCTCAAAATATTTAAATTCTCATAATGATTAAATGAGATTCTGATATTTTTGGCTCTGAACAATAAGACTTCTGAAGTGCAAAGGTTTCATGGTTTAGAAGTACCCAGTCAGAACCTCTTTGTAAAATGTCTTGCCTTTTGGATTCTGAAGAGTTGCTATTAATCAGCTGTCATCAACCCTAAGCGTCTGATTTAGATTAAAGACAACTGCCTTAAACTGAAACGCCTCTAAACGGTTGAGGGACGCATTGGAAGAATATATTTCTTGGGAATAAAAAATCTCTTTACACCTTCCCCTATGTCAGATTTGTTGGACTGTTCAAGATTGTGTCATCATTGCAAAACCTTTATAAAACTCATTTCACTCACAACTCACACACTTACGCCACTCACACTTTTTCAAACCAATTCTATGCAACCCCAAAACCTTTCTTTCCCATGGTTGATTCTTAACAACAAGAAGAAGAAAAAGTTTGTCAACAACAAAAACAACATACTAATCAAGATCAACAATCGTCCCAACAACAAGAACAAGTGAAAGAAGAACTTCAAGAGATTACTCTTTCTACTCCAGTGAATGAATTAGAATTTCTATATGAAATGATCGTAGATTTTGACAACCTTAAGGATAATGGGTTTGATCTTATTGAAGGTGTGAAATCTCAAGGATGGGAGGAATCTGAAGAATATGTCTTTGATACCTACTTTTATTAATCTTTCTGAAGCTCTGGATATGAATGTTGTTGCCTCCAGAAGACTTCCTATTGATGATTATCCAATCTTCACCAAGGAGGATCCCATAGAAATTATGGAATCCTACATTGCTAATTGTTTGGCTACAGGTATCACGCAAGTAGATTACTCCTATAATGAGCTTCCTAAAACTTATCCTAGTGTTTTTCCTCTCAAGGGGAAGAGGAAGTCTAAGCAGACGGGTGATGGACCCTCTAGAACAGTCAAGCCTCTAGCCAAGTGTCGCATCTCGAAAAATACGATTCCTCACGATGGTCGCGGAAAAAATTATGTTCGAACAGAGTTGCCACCGAACTTTATTTATCCCAATAAAGGGATAGGGAAATATCGATAAAACCTTTAGGAAATGGAATAATGGTCGTCGCAACCATATCTAGGTTCGGGAGTGGATTACGTAAGGGGAAGGTATTAGCACCCCTTACGTCCGTTGTACTCAACGGGAACCTTTTAGTTCTAATGTGCGTTTCGAGTGTTAATTTATGTTTGTTTGTTATCTTTGGGTTATAAAATATTGAAAGTAGAAATGGATGAGAACTTCAGAAAGGAGAAGGGGGATGTTTTTTATTAGTGTGCTCGCGAAGATACAACAATCTCTTGCCTACGTATCCTTATGATATAATAAGGAAATCAGAGTATTCGTAGTTCGGGGAACTACGGTTGGTTGGTGTCTTTTACCGAACAACTATTTAGATCGCGTTCTAAAGGCTAAACGTTGTGTCTACTCTCAGCGGAGGCTTAAGCACTAGTTTGTTGTGCGGATTAGAAAGGATTAAACAATGTTCTTTCTGAAAAGAGTTTTGGTCACACGGGGGTGACAAGTAGAGTTATTGTGTTTGATGTTTTGTTGGATTGTTTTCAATCGCACGGGGCGAGGACATATAGATTTGATGTGTTGAGATATTTTTGGTATGATGACGATTACTCGGATAGTCGAGTACGACAACTCGTATCCTAATAGTCGAGAAAGGGAATAGAAGACTCTAGACCACATTCTTTTTCATCCTTAATTATAAAAGGGTTTAGTAATAATTAAGGTATTTTGACTGGATGACAATTACTCGGATAATCGAGTAAGACAACTCGTATCCTAATAATCGGGAAAGGGAATAGAAGACTCTAGACCGCTTTCTTTTTCCTCCTTAATTGTAAAAGGATTTTAATGATGATTAAGGTGTTTTGAATGGATGACGAATACTCGAATAGCCGAGTAAGACAACTCGTATCCTAATAATCGGGAAAGGGAATAGAAGATTCTAGACCACTTTCTCTTTCATCTGAGTGATTATGAAAACAGGTTTATGTACGATTGATGTATTTTAGAATGAACGACAAGTGCTCGAATGGCTGAGTAAGATAACTCATATCCAAGCATTTGAGGAGAGGAATCGAAGGCTCAAGACCATCTCCCTTTTCATTATGAAATGATTTGATTAATTTATTAATTTGCGGAAAAATGACAATTGTTCGACTGACCGAGTAAGAGAACTCGTATTCAAACAATTGAGGAGAGAAGTTGAAGGCTCAAAGTCATCTCCCTTTTCATTTAGCTTATTATAAGAGTATTTCGATTCGATTGTGCTTAGGTGGATAGAAGTGACTGTAGCACCTCAAATTTGCACCTCACATTCATGCATTCATTTTTAGGTCATTTAACATTTCATATTGCATTTCATCATGTCAATCAGAATTAGCTCCAAGAAGCTTGAATATCATCCAAGACACTTTGTGAGTTCTATCTGGGTAATCAGTCAACACAAGGGAATGACTTGAGTTACTTCCAACATGTTCAAATGGGGTCCATTCATCATGCAAAACGCCAATCTGGAAGGAGCAAAAGTTTGTTCCTGAGCTGTCATGCTCGCTAGGCGAGCAGAGTGGGTCGCCTAGCGAATCTCAGATGTCATGCTCGCTAGGCGAGCAAATTCTTTGCTAGGCGAAGACCACGCGTTTTAAAAATATAACAGAAAAATCTTGGACTTGGACCTCTCTCATTTGAGCCCACAAAGCCACGAAAAACAGGTTATAAATTCTGAAATTTCAGTAGAACAAAGAAACAAAAAAAGACAGAGAATTGGTGAAAGCTGAAAACACTCTGAAGTTTCCTTGGAACAAAACCCTAGAGAATAGCTAACAGAATTCAGAGCAGCCTCCAGAGACCGAAGGGAACTCATCTGCAAAGAACCAATTATATCTCATTTAAACCCTAAGATCGTTCCGCAAACCCAAAGGTGCGATTCAATTTCAACCGATCTCGCCAATCAGGTTTGCCCTATTCCCATTACTTTACGCCTTCAATTTGAAATTTCTAAATATATGAGGCATTTGGGTTTAGATGTGCATGAATGTGTAAAATAATGCCTTGAATGTTTAACCTCTTCGTTTATGAGATGGATACCGTAGGGTTTGGGATTTCGGAGATCATACTGTTATCAAGGAAGAATCCAAAACCCGCAGGCATTCGCTAGCACCTTCGCTAGGAGAATCTGCAGCGAAGCTTCGCTAGCACCTCGCTAAGCGAAGCAGTAGCGAGCGTGACAGTAATTCGTTTTTTCTGTTTGCCCTAATCTGTTTTGTGTTTGTTGTGACATGTTTTCTCTTGATTGCATCTTGTTATCCTAACCTGTTTGTTGAGTTTTTGTGAGGGCTCACATGACTCCTGAAGAGATAGTTCACTTGGCATTCCACTTTATTTGTGGGATACCATTTGGAGATTTATTCCGATTACCTGTGCTGACTTGCTTTCTTTGATGGTATCAGCTTGAGAGATCTCTGGGTTTCTTGTTTCTTTAGTTGTTGTTACTTCGGATCTTTATCCGTGGGGTAGATCTCCTGATCCCTTTTACATCTTTCCCGCATTTTACCGCTTTCTTAGCTGGAAGACCTCGATAGGAGGCAATGTTTTGTGTATGTTTACTTTGTGCCTAAAGACCTCCATGAAGAGGCAATTGACGGATAGAAGGGATTAGTAGTCAATCCCCAGTTATTCAGTGTGTCGTTCTTTATGCCCGCACTACGTATTGATGCTTCAGAACAAAAGCCCAAGATCTTTTGTCCGGTCGGTCAGTGGAGAGGGTTCCACCTTTCTGAATCCCCACTTTTTGTCATGAGCTCACCCTGTACAAGGTTAAGAGCTATGAGGTCTTATCCTCATTACCCTTTTGATCTGCTCACCCTGAGCTCACCCTGTACAAGGTTAAGAGCTAAGAGCTATGAACTCTTTATAATTCTCAATACCCTTTTGATACGAAGACTCTGATTCTCATATTCAGATGAGATACGTATGTAGTGGATGCGACATCCGTGCGAGTAATTTTCTTTTGACCCTTCATTTAGTAAATAGTACATTAGATAAACCCACACCCTTTAAACAAGAACAACAAGAGTGGATCCCGTAGAGTACTACGGATGCGTAGGGGTGCTAATACCTTCCCTTCGCATAATCGACTCCCGAACCCAAGATTTGGTTACGAGACCTTGTTTTTTCCTTTCCTTTTTCCAGGTTTACTTCGAGCGTTTCCTTTCCCTCCTTTGGGATAAATAACGCACGGTGGCGACTCTTCTGTCATTTCCTTCTTTTTTTTACCGGTTGTTTCTTTTCGCATTTTAGGTTGCGACAGTGACAACTATTTGACTAACCGAGTAAGAGAACTCGTATTCAAATAATCGAGGAGAGGAGTTGAAAACTCAAAGCCATCCCCCTTTTCATTTCCAAATGGTATTTAATTGTGATTAGGCATTTTAATTTAATTTTAAAAATACTCGATGTTGGATCGAGGTTTGAATTTGTGTTTTTTGAATAGGTCGAATTTTATTTGGTGAATCAATCATCTACTCGATTAATTAATAACCGAATAGGTCTCATTGTAAGAAAGCCCAAGAGTAAGCTATGTGAGGTTGACGACGATGCTAAAAGCAATCGGCTTACAATGGTGTTTGAAAATGGGCTCGACTTTGAATGGAGAATTACGCGATTTATTTGTGCTTTTGGATTGATGATGACATGGGGTGGAATCGAATTTTTAATATGAAAATATGGTGGAAAAGAAATCGACCACCCTTTGATTATTAATTTATCAGAATTTGATTAAATCGATGAATTGAATTAATTAAGATTAATTATCAAAATTATTTAATTATCTCCAAATAATTAAGTTAATTAAAATTAATAAATTAAAATGAATTAATTAAATAAAGTTCAATGAATCAACTATGAAAATAAGTGACAATGTTGATTTACTTAATTGAATCGGTGTGCTCAAACCAGTTTGTGCAAAATAACAACGATTAATGTTATTCGCGAACTCATAACTCGGTGAAATATTCCATTGATGTATTGTAATATTTTGACGGTATATCGACACATAATTGTCGAATCCGTGAATAGAAAGAATTTGATTTACCTAATGTGGCACGATGAAATAGTAAAGGATCACAATTATATTATATTTACAATGTTTACTAAAATACCAACATGCAATAGTTGAATAGGCACCTAAACACATAATAAAAAACAAAGTGAGACTTAATGCTTAATTCAAACAGTATTCAAGAATGAAAATATGCAAATAATATTTAAACCTTTTTGACTTTTCTAACTCCCTATATTAGATTCACGTTCCATAAAATTCAGGTCAATAGCAATGAATGCTTCATTATTTTATGCTCTTTTTCACAATCTTAATCAATTATTCATCCGACCGAGAGGTAGCATACGAATAATCCTACTTCAATTTCATGAAGAATTTTGAACATGGACCTGAACATCACTCTGCTGAATCGACTCAGCCACAAAATAAACACTAACACCAAAAAGCATAATTTTAGTGATGGAAAATTCTACAAACAGAAAGCAACCAGGTACAAAAACAAGCAATCCAAATACCAAAGATTAATAGCCAGGTAACAAGTCCTGATAGAAAACAAATCAGACTTTGAAAAAGAAACAAATTGTTGCTTATCTGTAACAACAAACGTGCATCTGGCGTCGTCCCGAAAATGACCAATATCTTGGAACAATTTACAACAGCAAAACAGTAAACACAACACCTTGAAACGATATCCGAAATGGAAGAAAATAATAATTTGAACAGCCAGACACCACTTAGTATGTATATGCAAAAACTTAAAAATTATACCGAAATAGGAAATCAAGCTCCAAACAGAATAACCGGATCGCGTGTCGAATAAACCGAACCTCCAAGAACAAAGCCGCACTACTGTTTAAAACACCGATGGGGTATGCGTTTCGCCTGTGGTGGGGATGACCGATAGGGAAATATCGATAAAACCTTTAGGAAATGGAATAATGGTCGTCGCAACCATATCCGGGTTCGGGAGTGGATTACGTAAGGGGAAGGTATTAGCACCCCTTACGTCCATTGTACTCAACAGGAACCTTTTAGTTCTAATGTGCGTTTGGAGTGTTAATTTATGTTTGTTTGTAATCTTTGGGTTATAAAATATTGAAAGTAGAAATGGATGAGAACCTCAGAAAGGAGAAGGGGGAGGTTTTTTATTAGTGTGCTCGCGAAGATACAGCAATCTCCTGCCTACGTATCCTTATGATATAATAAGGAAATCAGAGCATTCGTAGTTCGGGGAACTACGGTTGGTTGGTGTCTTTTACCGAACAGCTGTTTAGATCGTGTTCTAAAGGCTAAACGTTGGCTTGTCTACTCTCGGCGGAGGCTTAAGCACTAGTTTGTTGTGCGCATTAGAAAGGATTAAACAATGTTCTTTCTGAAAGAGTTTTGGTCACACGGGGGTGACAAGTAGAGTTATTGTGTTTGATGTTTTATTGGATTGGTTTCAATTGCACGGGGCGAGGACAGATAGATTTGATTTGTTGATATATTTTTGGTTGGATGATGATTACTCGGATAGTCGAGTAAGGCAACTCGTATCCTAATAGTCGAGAAAGGGAATAGGAGACTCTAAACCACATTCTTTTTCATCCTTAATTATAAAAGGGTTTAGTAATAATTAAGGTATTTTGACTGAATGACGATTACTCGGATAATCGAATAAGACAACTCGTATCCTAATAATCGGGAAAGGGAATAGAAGACTCTAGACCATTTTCTTTTTCCTCCTTAATTGTAAAAGGATTATAATGATGATTAAGGTGTTTTGAATGGATGACGAATACTCGGATAGCCGAGTAAGACAACTCGTATCCTAATAATCGAGAAAGGGAATAGAAGACTCTAGACCACTTTCTCTTTCATTTGAGTGATTATGAAAATAGGTTTATGTACGATTGACGTATTTTAGAATGAACGACAAGTGCTCGAATGGCTGAGTAAGACAACTCATATCCAAGCATTTGAGGAGAGGAATCGAAGGCTCAAGACCATCTCCCTTTTCATTATGAAATGATTTGATTAATTTATTAATTTCCAGAAAAATGACAATTGTTCGACTGACCGAGTAAGAGAACTCGTATTCAAACAATTGAGGAGAGAAGTTGAAGGCTCAAAGTCATCTCCCTTTTCATTTAGCTTATTATAAGAGTGTTTCGATTTGATTGTGCTTAGGTGGATAGAAGTGACGACTATTTGACTAACCGAGTAAGAGAACTCGTATTCAAAGAATCGAGGAGAGGAGTTGAAAACTCAAAGCCACCCCCCTTTTCATTTCCAAATGGTATTTAATTATGATTAGGCATTTTAATTTAATTTTAAAAATACTCGATGTTGGATCGAGGTTTGAATTTGTGTTTTTTGAATAAGTCGAATTTTATTTGGTGAATAAATCATCTACTCGATTAATTAATAACCGAATAGATCTCATTGTAAGAAAGCCCAAGAGTAAGCTATGTGAGGTTGACGGCGATGCTAAAAGCAATCGGCTTACAATGGTGTTTGAAAATGGGCTCGACTTTGAATGGAGAATTGTGCGATTTATTTGTGCTTTTGGATTGATGATGACATGGGGTGGAATCGAATTTTTATTATGAAAATATGGTGGAAAAGAAATCGACCACCCTTTGATTATTAATTTATCAGAATTTGATTAAATCGATGAATTGAATTAATTAAGATTAATTATCAAAATTATTTAATTATCTCCAAATAATTAAGTTAATTAAAATTAATTAATTAAAATGAATTAATCAAACAAAGTTCAATTAATCAACTATGAAAATAAGTGACAATGTTGATTTACTTAATTGAATTGATGTGCTCAAACCGGTTTGTGCAAACTAACAACGATTAATGTTATTCGCGAACTCATAACTCGGTGAAATATTCCATTGATGTATTATAATATTTTGACGGTATATCGGCACATAATTGTTGAATCCGTGAATAGAAAGAATTTGATTTACCTAATGCGGCACAATGAAATAGTAAAGGATCACAATTATATTCTATTTACAATGTTTACTAAAATACCAACATGCAATAGTTGAATAGGCACCTAAACACATAATAAAAAACAAAGTGAGACTTAATGCTTAATTCGAACAATATTTAAGAATGAAAATATGCAAATAATATTGAAACCTTTTTGACTTTTCTAACTCCCTATATTAGATTCACGTTCCATAAAATTCACGTCAATAGTCATGAATGCTTCATTATTTTATGCTCTTTTTCACAATCTTAATCAATTATTCATCCGACCGAGAGGTAGCATAAGAAAAATCCTACTTCAATTTCATGAAGAATTTTGAACATGGACCTGAACATCACTCTGCTGAATCGACTCAGCCACAAAATAAACACTAACACCAAAAATCATAATTTTAGTGATGGAAAATTCTACAAACAGAAAGCAACCAGGAACAAACACAGGCAATCCAAATACCAAAGATTAATAGCCATGTAACAAGTCCTGATAGAAAACAAATCAGACTTTGAAAAGGAAACAAATTGTTGCTTATCTGCAACAACAAACGCGCATCCGGCGCCGTCCCGAAAATAACCAAAATCTTGGAACAATTTACAACAGCAAAACAGTAAACACAACACCTTGAAACGATATCCGAAATGGAAGAAAAAATAATTTGAACAGCCAGACACCACTTAGTATGTATATGCATAAACTTAAAAATTGTACCGAAATAGGAAATCAAGCTCCAAACATAATAACCGGATCGCGTGTCGAATAAAGTCGCGCTACTATTTTAAACGCCGATGGCGTATGCGTTTTTCCTGTGGTGGGGATGACCGAAAATAATTGTTGGATTTGGCGGTGATGTTTTGAATCAATGTTTCGCTTCGTGAGATGTTTGGCCCGTCGATGGTGAAGGCGTTGTCGGAAATGGAGATTCGGCCGGCGGTAGGTGTGATGCCGGTGTTTTTTCGAAGGTTGAAGATGAGGACGAACACAGCTGTTCGCGGTGGCTTCGAGGCGGTGAAGTTGTGTCATGGTCGGAGTTGTTGTGAATATGGAAACGGATTTATGGTGTTGACATGGAAGGAGATCGGATCTGGGATGTAGCGATGAAGAGCGATGGAGGATCGGAATCATGGATGTTCGACGGTGAGTATTTGGTTTGTGTTTTGGGGGAGATGAACGGCGGAGTCACAGTGGGCTGGACGGAGGGTCGTCGCCGTGTGAGTGTAGCGAGGTCTTTGTTTATGGGTGGTTCGCGGTGGTTTCACGGCGAGCGGCGGAGAGGTGATAGTGATGTTGGCGTTGGCGTGGAATGAATTTATGGAAGGTTGGAGAAGGAGAACGGGGGAAGGTTATACGGTGAGCATGGAGGAAGGTTGTGGTGAGTTGTTTTAATAGAGGTGAAGAACAGAGGTAGTACGGTGAGAGGTTTGGTGTTAGAAAGAAGAAGAGTCAAGAAAAAAAATCGTTTTTTATTTTCCTCCGTATTTTTAGAGAGAGAAGGGAGTGTTGGCAGTTTAGTGAGGGATGTCCTTGTATGTGTTGTCAAGAGAAGAGAGGTGTTGTCTTTTTATTATATTTTTTCATCTTACCGTTGGAAGCGATGTACTGGAGAGAGAGAGAGAGAGAGAGAGAGAGAGAGAGAGTTTTTAATTTTATTTATTTTCAGATTCTCTTAAATAATAGTATTAATTAAATCCTAATTTTTGATTGGATAAATGAGATAAATGTGGATTGCTAATAATAGCCACTGATTAATTTGAACCAATGGCTTGGATTGAATTAAAGAAACACACCAAGAAACACGCACTATTTAAATAAATCAAAATGCATATAATGCCTTCTTTTAGATGAAGTAATCGATTTAAAATAATTTTAATCAATTGAATCAAATAAAATTCACAACTTTTTAAATAATCATGATAAAATTAAAATAATCACATGGAAAATTCTATTTATTTAATCTGACTATTTTGACGAAAGAACACAATTAACACGACTAAAAATGAATAAAAGTACGGAGAAAATTTGCTCGAAAAATTAAATCGGATGCATGAAAATGATCAGTGCGAAATATACTTATTGAAAAAATACAGCGTTTCTTTAAATTTTGAAATAAATTTTCATCGGTTAAAAGGCTCAAACGGATTAAAATGCAGCTGAAAAAGTTGTCAAAAAATATAACGAGCACACCAGGCTGAACTACGCGGACCGTAGATTAATAATACTGGTGTTTGTAAGTTTAATTTCGAAACTTTTTATCCGCTGATTTTGCACGTACTTGAGGAATGATTTAACCAAATTGTCTGTATTTTCAAGAATTTATTCCGACTAATATTTTAGATGTTATTAATAATGAAATGCATGTCATGCTATACATATGATGCAAACTGGAATTAAAAATCGAATTTATAAAAGAAATTAAAATGCCCAGAAAAAATTGGGGTATGACAGGTGCCCATATTTAATTACCTCGAACCAGAAAGTAAGAATGACAGCAGTCTTCGTGCATTCGCGGTGGGAGATAATTAAATACAAAAAGACCAAAATTTTGTCCTAGGACATGCAAGGAAGAAAATACAGGAAGAAAATGCAGTGAGAAATGGTGAAAGACATTATCCTACAGTAAAATGGAACAGTCAAGACTTTCTGGGAGTCGTCAGAACGGTATCTTGGACATCTCAGTCGAGATATGTTAGTAATGGAATGACATCCCTAGCTAAATCTTAAGACTTTTCCAGGATGCTAGCATAGTATAAAGAAAATCTGGCATGAGACTCTTCATTTTGATGAAGTAGCATCTCGAACAGTAAAAGTGATATTCTCTGTATCGAGTCGAAACAGCATCTTATCTGATAGAATTAAGATATTCCAGCAAGGGAAAAATACCTTAATTGAATCTAAGACTCTTCGAGGATATTAGAGCAGTATCTTTAAAAAAAATAATCCAAAATGAGACTCTTCATAATGATGAAGCAGTATCTCAAACAGTAAAAATGAGATTCTCTGTATCGAGTCGAAACAATATCTTATATGATAGAATTAAGATATTCCAGCAAGGGAAAAATACCTTAATTGAATCTAATACTCTCTGAGGATATTAGAGCAGTATCTCTAAAAAAATCTAGAATGAGACTCTTCATATTGATGAAGCAGCATCTCAAATAGTAAAGGTGAGATTCTCTGTATCGGGTCGAAACAACATCTTATATGATAGAATTAAGATATTCCAGCAAGGGAAAAATACCTTAATTGAATCTAAGACTCTCCGAGGATATTAGAGTAGTATCTCTAAAGAAACTAAAATGAGACCCTTCATATTGATGAAGCAGCATCTCAAACAGTAAGAATGAGATTCTCTGTATCGGGTCGAAGCAACATCTTATCTGATAGAATTAAGATATTCCAGCAAGGGAAAACTATCTTAATTGAATCTAAAACTCTCCGAAGATACTTAGAGCAGTATCTCTAAAAAAATCTGAAATGAGACTCTTCATATTGATGAAGCAGCAACTCAAACAGTACAAGTGAGATTCTCTGTATCGAGTCGAAACAATATCTTATCTGATAGAATTAAGATATTCCAGCAAGGGAAATATACCTTAATCGAATCTAAGACTCTCCAAGGATATTAGAGCAGTATCTCTAAAGAAAATCTGAAATGAGACTCTTCAGATTGATGAAGCAGTACCTCAAACAGTAAAAGTGAGATTCTCCGCATCGGATCGAAACAGCATCTTATATGATAGAATTAAGGTGTTCCAATAAGGGAAAAATACCTTAATTGAATCTAAGAATCTCCGAGGATATTATAGAAGTATCTCTAAAAAAATCTGAAATGAGACTCTTCATATTGATGAAGCAGCATCTCAAACAGTAAAAATGAGATTCTCTGTATCGGGTCGAAGCAGCATCTTATATGATAGAATTAAGATGTTTCAGCAAGGGAAAAATACCTTAATTGAATCTAAGACTCTCCAAGGATATTAGAGCAGTATCTCTAAAAAAATCTGAAATGAGACTCTTCATATTGATGAAGCAGCACCTCAAACAGTAAAAGTGAGATTCTCCGTATTGGGTCGAAACAGCATCTTATATGATAGAATTAAGGTGTTCCAATAAGGGAAAAATACCTTAATTGAATCTAGGACTCTCCAAGGATATTAGAGCAGTATCTTTAAAAAAATCTGAAATGAGACTCTTCATATTGATGAAGCAGCACCTCAAACAGAAAAAAATTGAGATTCTCCGTATCGGGTCGAAACAACATCTTATATGATAGAATTAAGGTGTTCCAGTAAGGGAAAAATACCTTAATTGAATCTAAGACTCTCCGAGGATACTTAGAGCATATTCTCTAAAAAAATCCAAAATGAGACTCTTCATATTGATGAAGCAGCATCTCAAACAGTAAAAGTGAGATTCTCTGTATCGGGTTGAAGCAACATCTTATATGATAGAATTAAGATGTTCCAGCAAGGGAAAAATACCTGAATTGAATCTAAGACTCTCTGAGGATATTAGAGCAGTATCTCAAACAGAGAAATAAGATTCTTTAGATAAATGAAGCAGTATCTCGGATATTCGTCTGTTGGGAGGAATTTTTAAGAAAGGACTCCTTTTGAGGCAGATTTACTAGAAATGCTCTGCAGGGGGAAAAGCTCATAAGAGGCTTTTTAGGGTAACCTCTGCTTTGGGGAGCAATGATTGTAAAGAAAAATGTTGGGAATATCATTATTAATCATAAAGTTGAAAAATGATTTGCTGAGAAATAATCCCACGAGCATATGCAGGATAATAACTTCATTTGGAAATGAGAAATGTCCAAGATACACATGAATGACCTTTGATCCTGATATTTTACTTTTGAGTTTTATATGATGTTCCACTTTAGGTGGGAATACCATGCATGGGATGCTGCATGAGATGCATGCAAGTATGCAATTGCTGGGGATATTTGGCTGTGCATGTAGGAATGCGAATGATTTTTATTTTGTTGAAGTTCCCATTTTGTGGGAGTGTTATGCATGAGTATGTTGATGGTTGATATGACTGTGTTTGATGAATCTTCCTGTTTGGCAGGAAAATTATGCATGAAATGATGCATGTGAAGCATGTGGGAATGCAACTGGGTAATTGTGCTTTTGTAGGGTTTTATTCTTGATTGCCAATGAGATTGGACTTTAAATAGGAATTGGCAAATGAGAATTGGTGAAAAGGATTGAACTTCCAGATGAGGACAGACTTGAAGGATATGTTATCAGACGCGAACTGGTGAAAATAATTGAAATGTCAGACGGGACTGAATTTGTTTTTGTTTGTCAGACAGGAACTGATTTTTAAAGTAGGCTACCAGACGAGAACTGGTGAAAATAATTGAATACCAGACAAGAACTGGTATCGAAATAGGTGACCTACCAGACGAGAATTAGTATTAAGATATAATTTACCAGACGAGAATTAGTATTTGGCAAATGATTTGTCATACAAGAACTGATTTTTGATATAGTTTGCCATATGGGAACTGGACTTTGGAATAAGTTGCCAGACGAGAACTGGACTTTGAAATAAATTGCCAGACGGGAACTGGGCTTTGAAATAAATTGCCAGACGGGAACTGGTTTTTTTGAAAAAGGTTTTCCATACGGGAACTGGGCTTTTGAAATAAGTTGCCAGACGGGAACTGGACTTTGAAATAAATTTCCAGACAAGAACTGGACTTTGAAATGGCCAAGTGACTTTGGGCTTTGGTGTCAGATTTTGTGTTTCAAGGCTTTTTGATTCCAGGTTCAGGTTATGGGGTTAGACCCGATGACTTTTATGATATGCATGGTTTTATCTTAGAGCAAAGTGACATGACTAATGCATGATGATGATTTATGTAATGATTTGCAGGTTTTCAAAATGCCCTTGCGTGGGTATTGGAAGAGAAGGTTCTTTGCAGAAAGGCTTTTGTCTGTCAAAAGGTTTTTTTTTGTGGTAGCATGATTCCCCGACACTCATCTTGAACTCTGCATTTGCTGACTTGCGAAAAAGCTTTTTCTTGAACTATTTGAAAACATGGAGAGGACTCACTCCTGTATGGCTCATCTTGCCCCAATGTGATGGGTCTATGCAAAATGTTTACCTCGAAAGGATTTTGAAAGCAATTGCACCATAATTTGGAAATGGATTGCCCCAGAATTTTGATCCATGAAAGGATTTATCCTTGGTTAACCGACTCTTGGAGTGGTTGACTTTCTGTGCTCTTGAGGTAGCTTTCCCCGGTATGAGCGTTGAAGCGACTTAACTCACCCTAACTGAACATTGAAGGGGTCTGCCCCTGGCCACCAAAACCTCTAGGTGATCTTCCCCTAATTAATGGAGTCCTGAGATGATTTGCTCTGGATCAACTGATTCTTGAAATGATTTGCACATTTATTAACAAATGTTGGAGACTGTTTAAGACTGACCAATTCTTTGAGCAATTTTCCTATGATCAACTTGATGTTTTGGGTGGCATGCACCTGATTCGTGGGTTATGAGGTAATCTTGATTCCGGTGAACAGTCAAGTTCCACTGGTTGCTCTTTGTTTAAATTTCAATGATGTCGAGTACTGAATTGCAATTAAAATTGTTCACTTATAAATGGTAATTTTAATGCGATATTCATGCAAGTTTTGAAAAAGAATCATTTATTGGAATGATGTGATAGTGTGTGACGAGTGGACCATGAGTCCAAATGTAATGTTGATTTAGCAATTTAAAGTGTGAAAGACACAACGAGAATAATGACATCGATGTTGAAGATTAGCAAATCTTTAGGAGTCAGTTTACGCAACCTTGCTGTAGTATGCTTTCGGAATAAACCTTACTTCAATTAGGTCTTTTAAGGGTTGTAACATGGCTTGGTTCATGGTCATTGAAACAAAGGATGTAAGGCTCAAATTCTGTTTTAACCCACCCGTTCTTCACGATGATCTCCAATCCTATGCTCAGTTAATTCAACATACACATTCGTCTTTTTCGAAGGTGTAAGGATAAAGATGATGATTCAAGGTCTCTTGAAATGGCAGTCACCTTATTTCATTTTCTGGATGTCGGTGACCCTTTGATTCTTGATATGGTGGTCACTGAGTCTTCTTCTGTTGAGGGTTTTCATGACCTCTTTTTGATTTTTGTTTTGATCCCTAACTTTTGCATGGACCGCTTTTTTGAAGCTTTAGTCCATCGGGTTGCCCCTATTTTTTCCTAAGTCATATCTTTGGGTGTTCGACTTAGAGGGCTTTTTTATTTTATTTTTTAGAATTATGGCTGCCAAGTCATTGGTCATTTGAAGAAAAATCCAACATAACCTTTGGATTTTGCATGGTTCCTTCTATGCTTCGGGATTGTGCAAATAATATCATGTGGTTGATCTACAGACGGGATGCTTCGTCTTGTAATTTGAATGTGTAGTCAGATTAACTGAACACTACCCTGCCCCAGGTTTAATGTAAGGTTTTTTTAGATCCGAAAGAAGCTCCTACTTTTAGGCTCGAAGTGGTTGACTAGGGATTAACTCCTTATCTCTCCAGTGTTTGGGAATTTGAAACAATGCCTGTACATCATCAGCAGGATTTTATCTGAAAGCATATAGTCAGCAATTATGGGTATCTTGTTTTCGTCATCCTCCCTCAAATCTTTGCTAAAACAAAAGTTATGGTAAAGAAAAGTGAATGGGAGAAACACTTATGTACTTTGTTTTTGATATAAGAGAAGAAAAATGAGCGAATGCGAGATAATTAATTCAAAACATGCATCATTACTTCATCAATATTACCATTAAAAACAACAATGTTTAAACACAAGCAGCTTTTAACAACAAAGAAACTACAAATGCAAAAATAGAAACAAATCAATCCAACGATTGCCAGTGTTGAGGATGTCTTCCTGTCTGAACTACTGGCATTAGGAGATACTCTATGAAATCTTTGAACTCATTCTGACGAGAGGTTAACATGCACCAACAGGCTTCCTTCTGAAAAGGATATGTACCTTGTGTCGATCAATTGTTGCACTTTAGCCTTGAAAGCATTGTAGTCTTCAGTTGAATGCCCTATTGTTCCGACATGATATCCACATTGCACATCAGGATCATATCCAGGTGGGTATGGTTCTGACAATGGCCTGAGAGACTTGGGCTCCACTAGCGAGCTTTGAATCAGACATGGCAAAAGTTGACTGTATGACATAGGGATTGGATCGAGAGGAGCATTCCTTCTTTCTAGATTGTTTCGAGGCCTATGCTGGTTCAGATGCTGATTCTGATATCCTTGACCACGAGATCTTTGATTTGTATGAGGAATAGTCCATGGTTGCTTGAATGGTGCTCTAGGCCTTGCCGGTTGCCTATAAGGATAACATGGTGTTGGAAATGGTGATTGCTGAGAAGGTGAAGAACTATAAGGTCTGGCCGGTGCATCGTGAGAATACCCAACATCTACCATGACTGCATTTATTTCATCATCCTCTTCCTTTTGGGAATCGCTGAGGGATTCTGTCTCGCTAGCTTGGTTGCTCGAGGCACCTTGGATTCTTCCACTTTTTAGGGCACTCTCGACGCGTTCTCCAATTGTCACTAAGTGAGCGAAGTCTGATGTTGCGCTACTAATCATCCTTTCGAAGTATGGACTTTGCAGGGTGTCCCTGAATAATTCCATCAATTCTTTGTCTAAGAGTGGTGGCTCAATGCAAGCCGCTAACTCTCTCCATCTTTGGGCATACCCTCTGAAGGATTCATTGTCTTCCCTAGATATGGCTCTTAGCTGCATGCGGTCGGGAGCTATGTCCATATTATATTTGTATTTCTTAAAGAATGCGTTAGCCAGGTCCAACCATGATTGAACATGATTCCTTTCTAACTTCATGTACCAACTTAATGATGCCCCAGTCAAACTGTCCTGGAAACAGTGAATCATCAACTTATCATCGTGGGCATGAGAGGTCATTTTTCGGCAAAACATCACCAAATGGTGCTTTGGACAGCTATCCCCTTTGTACATCTCAAATTCTGGTACTTTGAATTTTGCGGGTACAACCAAGCCAGGTACCAAACACATGTCTAAGGCATTAAGTTCAACAATATCTTTTCCTTTTATGTCCTTGAGTCTTTTCTCTAGCACGCGGCATCTTTTAGCAATCTCATCATATTGTGGTTGTTCAACATTAACCACTAGGCTTGTTCCATGGGAATCTGGCACGGAGAGTGCAAAACTGTGATACTCAACAGCATCATGACGTGAGGAATCTTGAACAACATGACGTTCTTGTACAGTAGAGTTATCAACTGGGGTTTGCATAAGCTGAGGTTGGGTAGCTAGCATAACATTCTCAACAACTGCAGTCTGCTGAATGATGTCTTCCTTCTTTGCTAAAACTATCATAGCTTCCACAAGTTGGTCTAGCTGATTTTTCATCGAGTCCACATCTCCTCTAATGCAATATGGCTTTGCTCCAACAGATCCATGATCTTTCAAGAGCTACTTCAAGTATGGTATTAGTATCGGGAAATCAACTGCAGGTTATGGACGAAGGATGGATGAGTTTTTTGGTATTTATTTTTTTTGGTGAAAAATGATATGGAATGTATGATGATGAATGAAAATGCAATGATATGTGTATGAATGTAGTGACATGTTTAGGATCACAGGTTCAAAGTGTTCTCAGATGGATCAGCATAACGGGTAAACGACATGTATCTCTGATTAATGGAACCCCATGGGTAGGCTCTACAGTTGGTAGGCTCCTAGAGTCACGGATATTTCTTGAGAACATCATTGTCGTGACGAAGACTCGCCGGACAATAATATCCTTAAGAAGATCTCGTCTAGGTGAGGTCTTTGTATTGTCCCAACAAGGAAGGCTCCATGGGGATTCTTCTACACGACTCTCGAGTCCAAGGTTCTAACAAGGTTCTCAGAGTCATAAATCGAGGTTGGGAATATTACTGTAAGATAGTTATACGTCCAAGGGATCTCATCTGATTGGGGCTTTCGTATTAACCCAACAAGTCTGAAACTTCGTAGGTTAATACTACATAACCGCCGGATAGAGTGGGTTAAAAGGTCCCTAGAGTCATTGATCCAACTTGAAAATACTATCGTCGTGACGAAGACTCGTCGGACAATAATATCTCAAGAGAATCTCCTCTAGGCGGGGTCTTCGTATCTTCCCGACAAGGAAGACTCCTTGTGGGCGTCCACTATGCAACCACCAACTTAAACTTATGGTTTTTCTCAGACTCGGGTAGAGAGCCTATCTCACAAAGCACCATTAACAGAAAGCCCCAAATAAGACATAGTCAATAAATGACAATACAATAATTATGATAGAATAATAATAACAGAACAAAAATAACAATCAAACAAACAAGATTAACACACAATACAGAAACTTAACTAAATTAGGCTTCACTCTTTTTTGCTTGGAGCTAATCCCCAGCAGAGTCGCCATCTGTCGCATCTCGAAAAATACGATTCCTCGCGATGGTCGCGGAAAAAATTATGTTTGAACAGAGTCGCCACTGAATTTTATTTGTCCCAATAAAGGGATAGGGAAATATCAATAAAACCTTTAGGAAATGGAATAATGGTCGCCGCAACCATATTCGGGTTCGGGAGTGGATTACGTAAGGGGAAGGTATTAGCACCCCTTACGTCCGTTATACTCAACGGGAACCTTTTAGTTCTAATGTGCGTTTCAAGTGCTAATTTATGTTTGTTTGTTATCTTTGGGTTATAAAATATTGAAAGTAGAAATGGATGAGAACCTCAGAAAGGAGAAGGGGGGGGGGTTTATTAGTGTGCTCTCGAAGATACAACTATCTCCTGCCTACGTATCCTTATGATATAATAAGGAAATCAGAGCATTCGTAGTTCAGGGAAGTACGGTTGGTTGGTGTCTTTTACCGAACAGCTGTTTAGATCGCGTTCTAAAGGCTAAACGTTGCCTTGTCTACTCTCGGCGGAGCCTTAAGCACTAGTTTGTTGTGCGTATTAGAAAGGATTAAACAATGTTCTTTCTGAAAAGAGTTTTGGTCACACGGGGGTGACAAGTAGAGTTATTGTGTTTGATGTTTTGTTGGATTGGTTTCAATCGCACGGGGCGAGGACATATAGATTTGATATGTTGAGATATTTTTGGTTGGATGACGATTACTCGGATAGTCGAGTAAGACAACTCGTATCCTAATAGTCGAGAAAGGGAATAGAAGACTCTAGACCACATTCTTTTTCATCCTTAATTATAAAAGGGTTTAGTAATAATTAAGGTATTTTGAATGGATGACGATTACTCGGATAATCGAGTAAGACAACTCGTATCCTAATAATCGGGAAAGGGAATAGAAGACTCTAGACCACTTTCTTTTTCCTCCTTAATTGTAAAAGGATTTTAATGATGATTAAGGTGTTTTGAATGGATGATGAATACTCTGATAGTCGAGTAAGACAACTCGTATCCTAATAATCGGGAAAGGGAGTAGAAGACTCTAGACCACTTTCTTTTTCATCTGAGTGATTATGAAAACAGGTTTATGTACGATTGATGTATTTTAGAATGAACGACAAGTGCTCGAATGGCTGAGTAAGACAACTCATATCCAAGCATTTGAGGAGAGGAATCGAAGGCTAAAGACCATCTCCCTTTTCATTATGAAATGATTTGATTAATTTATTAATTTGCGGAAAAATGACAATTGTTCGACTGACCGAGTAAGAGAACTCGTATTCAAACAATTGAGGAGAAAAGTTGAAGGCTCAAAGTCATCTCCCTTTTCATTTAGCTTATTATAAGAGTGTTTCGATTTGATTGTGCTTAGATGGGTGGAAACAAAGTTCAATTAATCAACTATGAAAATAAGTGACAATGTTGATTTACTTAATTGAATCGGTGTGCTCAAACCGGTTTGTACAAAATAACAACGATTAATGTTATTCGCGAACTCATAACTCGGTGAAATATTCCATTTATGTATTGTAATATTTTGACGGTATATCGGCACATTATTGTTGAATCTGTGAATAGAAAGAATTTGATTTACCTAATGCGGCACAATGAAATAGTAAAGGATCACAATTATATTCTATTTACAATGTTTACTAAAATACCAACATGCAACAATTGAATAGGCACCTAAACACATAATAAAAAACAAAGTGAGACTTAATGCTTAATTCGAACAATATTCAAGAATGAAAATATGGAAATAATATTTACACCTTTTTGACTTTTCTAACTCCCTATATTAGATTCACGTTCCATAAAATTCACGTCAATAGTCATGAATGCTTCATTATTTTATGCTCTTTTTCACAATCTTAATCAATTATTCATCCGACCGAGAGGTAGCATAAGAATAATCCTACTTCAATTTCATGAAGAATTTTGAACATGGACCTGAACATCACACTACTGAATCGACTCAGCCACAAAATAAACACTAACACCAAAAAGCATAATTTTAGTGATGGAAAATTCTACAAACAGAAAGCAACCAGGAACAAACACAAGCAATCCAAATACCAAAGATTAATAGCCAGGTAACAAGTCCTGATAGAAAACAAATCAGACTTTGAAAACGAAACAAATGGTTGCTTATCTGCAACAACAAACGTGCATCCGGCGCCGTCCCAAAAATGACCAAAATCTTCGAACAATTTACAATAGCAAAACAATAAACACAACACCTTGAAACGATATCCGAAATGGAAGAAAAAAATAATTTGAACAGCCAGACACCACTTAGTATGTATATGCATAAACTTAAAAATTGTACCGAAATAGGAAATCAAGCTCCAAACAGAATAACCGGATCGCGTGTCGAATAAATCGAATCTGGAAGAACAAAGCTGCGCTACTGTTTGAAACACCGATGGCGTATGCGTTTTTCCTGTGGTGAGGATGACCAAAAATAATTATTGGATTTGGTAGTGATGTTTTGACGCAATGTTTCGCTTCGTGAGATGTTTGGCTAGTCGATGGTGAAGGCGCTGTCGGAAATGGAGATTCGGCCGGCGGTAGGTGCGGCGTTGGGGTTTTTTCGAAGGTTGAAGATGAGGACGAACACGGCTGTTTGCCGTGGCTTCGTGGCGGTGAAGTTGTGTCGTGGTCGGAGTTGTTATGAAGATGGAAATGGATTTGTGGTGTTGACACGGAAGGAGATCAGATCTGGGATGTAGCAATGAAGAGCGATGGAGGATCAGAATCATGGATGTTCGACTGTGAGGATTTGGTTTGTGTTTTGGGGGAGATGAACGGCGGAGTCACAGTGGGCTGGACGGAGGGTCGTCGCCGTGTGAGTGTAGCGAGGTCTTTGTTTATGGGTGGTTCGCGGTGGTTTCACGGCGAGCGGCGGAGGGGTGATAGTGATGTCGGCGTTGGCGCGGAATGAATTTATGGAAGGTTGGAGAAGGAGAACGGAGGAAGGTTATACGGTGAGCGTGGAGGAAGGTTGTGGTGAGTTGTTTTAATGGAGGTGAAGAACAGAGGTAGTATGGTGAGAGGTTTGGTGTTGGAAAGAAGAAGAGTCAAGAAAAAAAATCGTTTTTTATTTTCCTCCGTATTTTTAGAGAGAGAAGGGAGTGTTGATTGCTAATAATAGCCACTGATTAATTTGAACCGATGGCTTGGATTGAATTAAAGAAACACACCAAGAAACACGCACTTTATAAATAAATCAAAATGCATATAATGCCTTCTTTTAGATGAAGTAATCGATTTAAAATAATTTTAATCAATTGAATCAAATAAAATTCACAACTTTTTAAATAATCATGATAAAATTAAAATAATCACATGGAAAATTCTATTTATTTAATCTGACTATTTTGACGAAAGAACACAATTAAAACGACTAAAAATGAATAAAAGTCGGGCAAAAATTTGCTCGAAAAATTAAATCGGATGCATGAAAATGATCAGTGCGAAATATACTTATTGAAAAAATACAACATTTCTTTAAATTTTGAAATAAATTTTCACCGATTAAAAGGCTCAAACGGTTTAAAATGCAGCTGAAAAAGTCGTCGAAAAATATAACGAGCACACCAGGCTGAACTACGCGGATCGTAGATTAATAATACTGGTGTCTGTAAGTTTAATTTCGAAACTTTTTATCCGTTGATTTTGCACGTACTTGAGGAATGATTTAACCAAATTGTCTGTATTTTCAAGAATTTATTCCGACTAATATTTTAGATGTTATTAATAATGAAATGCATGTCATGCTATACATATGATGCAAACTGGAATTAAAAATCAAATTTATAAAAGAAATTAAAATGCCCGGACAAAATTGGGGTATGACACCAAGGTGGCCAAGACTTCTGATATCTTGAGAAGTACTCTGGGACCAATACTAGAATCATAAGTTGTAGGCTCTGGGATTTCTAAGCCAGTTGAAGTATCGACTGCTCAAAATAAACCACATGGGAAGTCTTATATAGTTGAGACCTATTTTAATTCTAATAAACTTGTTAATACTACTTCATCTACTCCTCTCCAACCTACCACAAGACCTTCTGAATCCATACCATTTGGAACCATCTCCACCCCCAAACAAAAATAGTCTTCTGAAGTTGAGAAAACTACAACTGATGTACCTGAACCAGACAAACAACCATCTAACCCTAAACCATATGAAACCATTATATCTGCACCACGACAAATTCCAAAAACACTTCTCTCACAAATTCTAAACCAACTTGGAAATACATTATTTGAACATCCCACCATTACAACCATTGAAAAACCAACTGAACCTAAACAACCTTAAGTTACTAAAACAGTCCCTACAGAACCTCAACCAAATCAACAAGAAAATCCCCCTTCTGAAACTATCCATTCAATCTATACATCCTTCAACATTGTTATTCCAGAAGCCCGTGCCTTTCCAGAAGACACATAAACACCATTCCCTCAACCTAACAACATAGATGAACCTATTGTTGACACCTTTATGGAACATATCCAAAATAATGAACCCTCAACTTCCGATTCCTCATATCAAACCATTAACATTTCTTCTAATACTAAGAAAAAGAACCTAAACCTGAACTTGTCATTAACTGTAAGGAAGTTGGTGAATTAGTTAGGAAGTTTGAATCTGAAGCAAATAAGTGTCTCCATTCTGTGACGTAAGACTGCACAAATTATGTAAATCCCACTGAGAGTGATTCAGTCTGGGCTAACTTCAAAAGATGGATGAATTCTCGTTCTTAGGAGCTGAGAGAACTCTGTTACAAAGTTGCTGGGAAAAGATTTCATGACAAGAATCTGAGAAATAACTTATGGGGTCGTAGAGCCACTTCTAGAGATGTTCATTCCAAAACCTCCAACTACACAAAAAGTTGAAGAAGAAATAGTAGTCACTCCTCCCCTAGAAATTAAGACTGGAAATGTATCTGGAATGAAGTTCGTGGAAGAATCTAAACCCATTCCTATTGTGCTGAAGACCTTGGAAGAACTCAAGAAAGAGAATGAAGATGTTAGGTCTCACCTGGACAAGCAAGAAGACATGTTCAAGAAACAGGCTCATACTAACATGAATATTGAAGGATTACTTCAAGTTATCTTGTCAAGACTGCCACCCCTAACCTAGAAACCATTTTTTTAAAATGTTATTTTCCTTTGTTTTTTATTTCTATCTTTTGATTTTGTACCTTTATCCTTCTGAGCTAAATGAAATTTCCTCTGTCTTTATCTTTTTGATTGATGATGAAGGGGATAAGAATGGATACGATTTTGATATATTTATTTCCCTTCTAATCCCAAACATTTCTGACTATGATACTTCTTTCTAACATCTAACTCTGATTACTAATTTGGAAACTTTGATAAATTTCACCAATGTTACTGAGAATATCCTCTTCAGTCAAGTTAATCAGACTATCCAGAAGTTTAGTTAATCAGGTTATCCAGTTTTTAGCTTCATAATTGACCAGACATTAACCAGGATGATATGACCTTTAACCAAGCTCTGATACAAGCCAATGTCTAATCAGGATCTAATACAAGGAATCAATAATTTCTAACCAAGCTCTGGCACAAGAAATATGCTTCATCAAGATCTAAATAACCAAGACTCTGATATAAGACAGGTTCTTGATAACCATACTTTCTGATGCAACACACTCTGATACATGAATTCAAGGAAGTTCAATTCAGAAGAAATTTTAACCAGGCCTTCTCATACAAGGAAGTTATTACTTTCATTCTGATTGAAATGTTTTATATATTAAAATCATTTTGAGTCTTAAAATCAGGGGGAGCTTGCAAACCTAACTCTTAAGTTTTAAGTTGAGAAATATTTTTTAATAGTATAAAACTCAGTGGGAGGTTACAAACCTCATTGTGACATGTTTTTATGTGATTAAACCAAGTAAATATTGTTCATCAAAATATATGGTTTTGTCATCTTCAAAAAGGGGGAGATTGTAAGAGCATGATTTAGTTTTGCATTTGGCCTTATGTTTTCATGATAACAATACATAGACTCTTAGAGAACAGTTTTTTACCCTAATGGTTTTGTTAAGTGTGCAAATACTAGATATAAATTCTGACTCTGAAAGAATAATGTGTGACGCCATCAGATTCTGAACCTAGTGCACTCTGACTCTGAGATGTGTGTTCTACAAGATAATCAAGCTTTGGAATACTCGACGCTTTTGAACATTGCTTATCCAAAGCTTTATAACACTAAATCTTCTGGCATTGTCAAGCTCTAAAGTCTTGCACTCAAACAACTCTGATGAACTATGTCACCAGACTCTGAAGACCAAGTTCTGATGAACTGGATCAAGACTCTGAAGACCATGTTTCTGAAGTGTCTCTTATATTGACTCTAATTATTCTTCTATGCATGATTCATCAACTCTCTATTTAAAGCCCCTAAATATTTGAAGATAAGATAAAAAAAAGGTTTTACGTGAGAAAATAGTACATAGTACAAGATCAAATATTCTTTCCACTACACTGATTTTATAGAGAATGGATTGTACTATTGTATAATTGTGTCTCCAATTTTCACATACCGTTATGCAAGAATAGAATTACATCTGCGTATTCCATTTCTACCCTCTAACGGTTTTTTTATTACCTATATAAAGGAGTCTTGGAAGAATGGAACACTAACTAAGTGTCAACGCTAAGAGAATATCATTTACGTGAATATTGGATGTTATGAATATTTTTTAGAGAAAGAGAAACAAACACACAAGGAATTTTTGTTCATATTGTTCATAGAATATATTTTGTGTGAAATACTTTGTAATTCATTTGTGTATTCTGCTTTCTTAGAAGAATTTTGTAACACACTTTGTATCTCAATCTTTGTGATTGCATTTCCTTGAGTGACTAATGTTTAGTCAGAATTACTCAAGAAGACATTGACAATTAGTCTTTGTGATTGTAATCAAGTTAGGTTATAGTGGATTAAGTCCTTGTGATAAAGTGAAATCACATTGGCGGATGGACTGGAGGTAGCTTCGTTAACAACGAACCAGGATAAAAATATTTGTGTTTATTATTTTTGTTCTAAGTTCTCTGTTTTTATTTTTTTGTAACAAAAGTTTTCATTCTTGAAACCCAATTCACCCCCCCCCCCCCCCCCCCCCCTTTCTCGTGTTTCCATTACTTTCGACTTTCACTTTCATCACTTTCTTCGTCTTCATTGCCTTTGTCTTTACTTCTCAAATCATACTAGATATTTATAATTATGAGTACAATGAATAATGCGTTTAAAGGAGTGAAGATAGAAATAAAGGTTGGAGTTTAGTCTAAACATGTGTCTTTTCGCTGTCGGGAGCGGCATTTGGTTTCTTTTTCCTTGTCTTCTTTTGACTTGGAGCAGTAGTTGTGGAAGTAACCATTCTACATGGTAAATGTAAAGTGTTGGTCGAAGACTCCAAAAAATAGATGGAATCTATAAGCATATAAGGGTTATACCTAGATCTGGCCTTCAACAGTTGAATTAATTCATAAATACCTTACAAGTTTGTGCTTTCTTCTTTTCTACTATCTGAAACCAACTAAGATAAGCATCATTGTTGATGGAAGGAGAAGAATAGAACACACGGTTGGGATATTCCTTGAACTCCAATTTAAAGCTTTTATCTTAAAATGCACAAGGTTTGGTTGATGATGAGCAGGTGAAAAAGATTTCCAGTTTGTTTAGTTTCATAAAACATCTGGGTAAAGGGCCTAGAAATGCATGAACATAATTGTAAGAGAGAATGGGATTAATACCTAGGATGCCCAAATAACATTTTTCTCTTTCTCCATTGGAGGCTTTGGAACATATCTTCGATTGTTAATGAGGATGAGTCCTTAAAGATCAGCAGTAGAAAGAATTTGAAGTTGCTTTGTCATGCAAGAAGAGGCAAACATCATTCTTAGAATGTGAATAGAAGGAAGAATGATGAAAAGTTGTAGGAGAACAGAAAAATGAAAGTTGGTTCAGAGAAGAAGAAGTTGCGAAAAGGAAAAATGAGACAATTCGAGCGTATATATAGTTGTGGAACCAGACTCTTCATATTTTCTCTAAAAATCCACTAACATTTTAAATTTTGGATTAAAATTAATTAAATGGTTTTCTTATAAAACGATTAGTTTTGTGGCCTACAACGGCCTTGGAAGTTGAAATCATGATGGTGGGTACACGCATGTATGTTGATGTGACAACTAAGTGGTAGAGATCATGATGAGAATGACGTATGCAAACTATTTTGAACAGTGTCGAGAGTGTACTAAAAACACAAAATTTCTTCCATATTGCAAGCATGATCGAAAGTGGTATTTTTGGGGGGCATCTGTTAGACTGAGACTTTTAACCCAGTATGTGGAGGTGAGATGAAATTCAGGCTAAGTATATATAGCTAAATAATATTTTTGACATCAAAATCACAAGTTTCGACATAGAGGATTCTCGATAAGGCATTTGGAAGACTTAAAGATATTTTCGACAGAAGTAGCAGTTTTGTAGTAGTTCAAGGATTGAAGACACATGGAAGCAATGGAGAGGACAAAAGGTCGCATAGTAGTGTACATATCATTTTCTAGAGAGTTATCCGTTGTCGACAGTTACTGATGTATGTGTATATAAGTCGATTTAGTCTTTGTATCAAGGGTTCATATTTGTCATTGTTGTTCTCTAAAGAATTCAAACATTCAAGTTACATAGATCATAGAATTTGTGAGAAATGTATGAATCTGCGCCTCAGCTTTTAATCTAAGCATTTTACTTGATTCCCTTTTATGATTTTTCTTCATTTACTTTATCTTTTCAAATAATTTTGCACTTTATTTCTTGTAATTTTATCCAAATATTCTACTTTCAAACTTGAAGTTATCAAGCATGAACACACTTTCTCAACATTTATGTACAATATGTCCTTAGGATTTTTTCGAGTTTAATCCTATAAGTGAATTAAAACTTGTGATTTAATTTACTAAAAACAACAGTAAACACCCTGATAAAATATATATTTTTTAATAAATATGCATTGCGAATGATAAAGCCTCTGACAACTTTACTATTTTTACAAGGAGTTTTACCCCTACATAAACTCTGACTTGCATATATTTTCCTTGTAGTGTGCGACTATTAAGTATTAAATGTAATTTTATAATATTAATATGTATGTATTAATTTTTTAAATTTATTATTTAAATCATTATTAATTTTAAGAATAAATTAATATAAGTTTTAAAGATAAAATGTAGGTTTAATTATTTATATATAATAATGTAACATTTATATTTATTTTTTAAATGTTAATTTAAAAATATTTCTTAAGAAAAATGTAGTTTAAAAATAAGTTAGATTGTATACTCCTTCCATTTTAAAATAATTATCGTTTTAACAAATAAAATTTATGTTAAAATAATTATCATTTTTATTTTTTTAATATAGCAATAATTACAATTTTTTCAATTATATTCTATAATTATTATTATATATATTACTTTCAATATTTTAATAGGATTAATTTAATAAAAATATAATATCTTGCGACAATATTATTGTATTCTTTAATATTTGTGAAAAAATTTAAACTAAATGATTTTGAAACGGAAAAAATATAATTTAAATATCACTTTCAACCGGATCCGAGGCACAACAATAGAAACAATCGAAATGAACTTTACTTTAAGGGCGGGTACTTGTAAGTTCGTTGCACCAAACACATGCTGGAGAATAATTTTTTCTTAAACTAAGATTTTTTAACTAATTTATAAAACATTATTTTAAGAAAAATACCTTTATTATTCAATTAAATTCTTATCATTTTAAAAATGTCGAATATTTAAGGCAAAGATGTGGATGATTTTGAATTCAATGCATTTGAATTATATCCATATTTGAGCGTATCTCTCATTTTATTTTATTCTCATGAGATTCAAATGTAGTGAATAAAAAAATCCAATGATTATCTCTCTTTGAGAAAACCGAAACAAAACTCACACACTAAATCAAATACAAAGACGAGTTTCAACATTTAGACACAAAAATGCCAGCCACGTTGTCCTCTGTTTCCAACACCGTGGACAAGGAGTTCCAGTCTCCGCTCTTGCCGCCGGGCGATGAATCCCTACCGGAGAAACTATGCGTCGACGAGATGCTTCAGAGTTACTGCGGAGAGTTTGGGCGGTGGCAGCTGAAACATTTCGTCCTGACGAGTCTCGCGTGGGCGTTGGAAGCTTTCCATACCATGATAATGATATTCGCTGACCGTGAACCGGAGTGGAGGTGTCTCGATGGTGCTGCCGGTTTGGGTTGTGACCCTACAGCTAAGAGTGTGTGAATTTAGGGGATCGAGGCCTAACTTTTAAGGGCCCAAAATATAGGAGCCCAAAATTTAAAAAATAAATGAGCCCTAAAATATATAGTTCCTATAAACTAAAGCCCCATAAAATTCAAGTAAAGTTCTAAAGCCCTATCATTTTTTAAAGAAAAAAAATTGACTTTTTTTTTAAAGAAAAAATTATTTCATTTTTTTATTTTTATAAAAACTATTTTTTTCGAAAAATATCAACTTTTTTATTTTAGGAAAAATTTGATTTTGTTTCAAATAAAATTAAACTTTTTTATTTAAAAAAATCGATTTAATTTTTTGGAAAAAAATGAATTTTTTTATTTTTGATTAAACTGACTTTTTTATTTTTTATTTTGAAAAATACTTTTTTTTTCAAAAATATCAATTTTTTTAAAAAAAACTAAAAATTTTAATACTTTCAAAAAAATGGATTATGTTTATTTTTTTAAAAAATTAATTTTTTTATTTTAAAAAAGTAAGGTTTATTTTCGAAAAAAAATCAACGTTTCTTTTTTTTTCTGAAAAAAAAATTAATATTTAAAAAAGATAGTTTTCAAAAATATTTATTATTTAAAAATATATATTTAAAAAAATAAAATATGTTGTTTCAAATAAATTATATTTTGAGCCCCTCATTTAGGCCCTTTAAAAAACAAAAATATGAAGGGGCTTAAAAATAAGAGGCCAAACAGTTATTGATTTAGTATGGGGCCTAAAAAAAATGAGGCCAAATAGGGAACCTAATTGTTAGGGCTTTCTCATTTAGGGTTTTCTCATTTAGGGGTTCTTTGACCCCTCTACTTATGATGACTTCAATTATTCTCGTAATATAAGGTCAGACACATTCTCCCATGATCCATGATTGAGGAGTAAATAATTGGTTGGCCAAGCTATTTGAGGTCCAACTAAAATTATTTGAGTTCACAATCTCTCAAACAAGAGACTTGGAAGGACGGTGTGACCAAGGTAAAACATCTCAATTTCACGATCCTCTCAGCACGAAGTCTAGAAGGAGATCTGATTAAGGCAAGACATTCCGGTTCAATTCCAATAACAAAATATCACTATTGCAAACATCTAGAGAGATATAGAGCTGATTTGTTTAAAAATTCCCCGTTCTATTAACATTAATTTTCTTCAAAAACATATCAAAATGAAAAGCCAATCGGGCCAATAGTTGAAATACCACAACATTAAGAGAAAAATAACCTAAAAGCTACATCAATTAACTTTAGTATACAACTTAAACAACCAAAATGAAGAAATGAAGAGAACATTTCCATGACTGGACTGAACCAAATTATATTTAAGGGTTGAGACATCAACAAAACAGGTAATTATAATTTGCCATCTACTAGCCTGAAGTTGTAACTTATGATGATATACAATTACAATTTGATAAAATAGGTAGTATAATTTGGTGTGGCTCCTTATTATTTGAAAGATAAAACCTTCCTACTAGAGCCTTACTTCATATCTGATGCCCGGATCCCATAGCGCTTGAAGATTTCTCTAAGCCCGTAAACACTGATATCGTAGTTGAACTGCAATTGCACACAAGCAAATGGAAGTATGAGATTATTAAAAATATTCAAAGCCAAAGCCTTTGACATATGTCATAGAAGTTCAAAAATGTTTGATAGGTTTTACAGCCACTTTTACTGATTACAAAACTTTTAGTTGTTTAGCAGCTATTAAGAGCTTCTCAATTTCAACTATGCCACATAATATTTAAGCAACTCAATATACATTTTGCTCCATTGATATAGTAATCTTTAAGCAATCTTGCAATCTACACTTTTATACTTTCTAATTATTAATTAATTTTGTTTCAAAATGAAATATCAATTTTAAGTAAGAAAATTTATTTTCAAATGATAGGAAATGGCTCCTTGTACATGGAATGGAAGAAATCTTAACTTTGAGGAACCCTCCATGGCAAGTAGACAAATTTCATTGGTAAAAACTTAAATGGCTTCATATCAAGAAACTGTTGGATTTATTAATCCAACATCATCCTTAGGGATTCGATGGGTTTAACATCCCAACCCATGGCGTTTAGTATGGGCTGGGCGCAGCCCCCTGAGGGCTCTATGCTATAAGAAAATAAAGGTGCGCCCTCATTAACAGCAATTGCTTTTAGCCTAGTGGTTAGCGCTTGATCCAAAAGAAACATGTGCTTAAGTTGATCTTAGTGGTTGATTACTATATTTAATACCTGGGAAGGGTACATTTTCAGTATTTGATATTTTCTTAAGGGGGATTGTTCAAAATACAAATAATCATGGCCGATATTACATGCTTTACAATTTTCCTGAAAAGCAGGAGGAGGGATACTTACAGGCATGACTTTCACATTGTATTTAGTAATATTTGGATCAGCTACCCTACCCTGGTTAGCCACCTGTAAAAAGAAACACATGTCTCAAGTAACTACATTTCCATTGAGTCAATGAAAAGATCAACCAATTACTAAAAACCAAATTATTGTCATAGAATTTGTGCTTCTTGGGTTTACTTAAACATGCCATCAGAAGAAAATTTATTATAATTTTATCCTATTAGCAATTTAGGCACTGAGGTTAAGAGGCTTAGCAAACAGAAAGGAATACCATACATGTGTTGGACTATGAAATATTTCCATGAATGGGTACTCCTTTTTCTGCCGACTTATACAAAACCCAGGATACTTTGGACACTCAACCTGCAAAGCACAAAAAATTATCATGTCATCATCAATGTGGAATAGAAACGCTGCAGAGTGCGTAGACAATAACAAGCAATAAAGGTACAGAAAAAGGAACACGATAAAAGATAAATTCTACTGTAAGCCTAGTGCCTACTTTCCTATTAGTAAACTCCAACTCATTGCAAAGTAATGAGCACATTTGTGTATGCTTTTGTGACTCTATCAGACTAGACGATTGCAATGCTTCATCGTGAGTAAAAATATACATAGGTATGACTCCCAAGTGCCAACACAAACAAGTAGTAAGAGATCATTAATAAAATAACTTACACGCATAAATTTTACATGTGGATAAAACTCAGAAGCAACTTCTTCTAATACTTTGTCAAGATGTTCTGTGTAATTCCCCCTGCATTATAGAATAATAAGAAGTCATTCCTAAATTAATTCATTTTATTTCTTTTCTTTTTCATTCACACCTAAATAAGCTTCAGAGTAAGAGTATTCAAGAGCTGACTCCAACCGGATCACCTGATAGTAAAAGCAACAACCACGGGAAACCCTTCATGAAGGAGATTGACAAACTCACGCTCGGAGGTGAAATGAACAACCCGTGATGGTCCAAGATCCTTTGAATAACCAGTATAGTACCTAATATTATCAAAACAATTCCAACAAATTGATATTTCCCATTAATAGACAGCATGGGATGAGGTGAATTTCCAAGAATAATGCACCAGGGAATTGTGCAAAGTATCTATCATCTAAATTATATCATGCAAATTGCAAAGTATGCTACCATAGTACGGGTTACTAAACTTTGTCGTTAATATTCAATTATTTGAAATGAGATTCCATAGACTTATCGATATGACTAAACAATTCTTCAATCAAATGACAATAATTAGTTTCTAATATTTAATTAACGAAAAAAATGCCTAGAGAAAAATAAGTATTGCAGTACAAAGAATTATTGTAGTTACTACAGAATGATAGAAAATAGAATCAGTAGTAAAGATTAATAAATCTACAATTCAGAGAAAATGACACCAGTAGTTAACATGGACATACTTGCAAGTTCCCCGAAGATGACCAATCATTCGGTCCAAAAATGACGATTCTTCCATTCCACAGAGTACTTCAATAGGTGAACCGTATATCTAGTACCTGCATCATGAACAAATTTTACTTCTAGGAGTTGATTACGATAATCTCATCTACTCTCTCATACATAGATAATAACCAACTAAACAGCAGGTAAAAATCTCACAATTTACTTTGCATCACTAGCTCAAAATCAAATAACCAATTAAGCAGGCAATAGTTATGACACTGCACTATCAATGTCACTAAAACTTATCTTGGTTCATTTCATCTATGACAAGTGTTTCTTATTCACAAAGTTCGGTTGAAGCATTTTATCAAACACAAAACAAGCATTACACCATGAGACACAACAGCAGCAAAATCATTCAGTTTTATCAATGGAAACATCTTAACAATGGAAGAATTCAAATCAAAGCTTTGTTACTAATGCATTATCAAGACAAATGAGAAGCACTTGGTTGAACACTTCATGGCAACAAACTAAAACAAATGAGAACTCAAATGGAAATAAGACAAATAAAAGCTTCATTATCATAATGAGGATTGAAACCCACTGTGGGGAAATTAAATTACCCTTAAGCCTTGGAACCGAGCTTCAATGGCGGAGGGAAAACAGAAAAGGAAGAAGAATGGATTCTGTGTTTTATGAGAAAAGGAAAGTGGAAAGGAATTGCATACGAGAGTGAACAAGACGGTTTTCAATACCCAATACCGGGTTTGTGGTTCGATTGAATTAGTTCGTTTGAACCGGTTTGTTCTATTTTCTCTCGGTTTACTTTGTGATTAGGAGTAAGCATGATTAACGGTTCACTATTTTTAACTCCCCAAATTCAAATTCAAATTCTAAAATAATCTATATTTTTGTCCCAATTTCATCAAAAATAGAGAATTAAAACTCAAACAAATTGAGGTTGGGTATTTCCGCTCCGACATCATTTATTTAATAAAATTATTTATTTAAAATTAAATTACATTATAAATAATAAAAATAAAATTTCATACATATATTTCAAATATTTTAAATAATAAATACAAATCAAAATATCAAAACATTAATAATATTTAATATTCTAAATTATCAAAACTAAAATAATAAAGTACATAATAAAATAAACAAAGTCGGTTCGAAGACGAGTTCAAGGTGGGTACTAGGGGTGTTCAAATTCAAACCGATCCAAATTTTAAACTGCAAATCGATAAAAAAAAACTGAAAACCGCAAAAAAAATTAATAATATTGGATGTTGTCATACGGTGAACTGACTTGGGGTATTTTGCTTTTTATCGCAATGTCGCGGATAGCAAGAGTCGCCACCGACTTTTCTTTTATCCAATAAGGAAAGGTGGAAAAGAACAGGAAAGGCCTCAATAGATTTTGGGTTCGGGAGGTACATTATACAAAGGGAAGGTATTAGCACCCTTTGTATCCATGGTTATCCATGGGCTCTTAATTGCTGGATCACTTATATTTTTGTCTGAAAAGTGTTGGTGAATTGTTTAAAAATGTTTCGAAAAGAGAGTTTAACTTTGTAATGATTCTCGTATGAATGTATACAAAGGATTTATCTCGTTTGATTTTGAAAAACAGTTTAGAAAAATATAACTTGGTAATGATTCTAGTATGAATGTATACCAAGTGGTGATTTTCTAGGACTTGCAAAGTATGAGGGGTGAAAAATGTTTTAGGTTATGATCCAGTAATTGAGAGTTATACCTTCCTAAGGTCGTTATGGGCATTTCCTATCCTTATGAGGGTAAAACTATCCTTACTATTGAGAAGTAAGTAGTTTTATCCTTTGGATGTAAAAGGGTCATTGTAGGGTCATCGATAGGTCATTGAAGGCAACAGTTGTGAGGATACCTTAGCATTCGAAGGGACTATCATCATTTAACCGTAGGCTACACCGAAGGGTCATCGCGGGACAAAGGCAACATTCGAGGGACTATGATGATTTAACCGAAGGGTCTTTGCTAAGGGTATCCCCATATTCGCGGGACATGACCGTAATACCGAAATCGTGGGGTAACAAAGAGAGGTCCAAGATCACTTATTTAAAGGCAATGTGTTGTAATTACTTAGATAGCCGTAATCAATTAGGTAATTAGGTCCATATTAACATTAATACATTAAGATCAATTAAGCCATTAGGGTGGATCTTCGCCATGAAATGAATACATTAAAATCAATTGAGTAATTCAGGGTGAATCTCCATAAGGATCTCCCACACATAAAGTGGGATACCTAGCCGGCCGTTTCCTCGGGAATATGTAAACCTTTGCACAATTCAACACACGGGTTAGAGCATCAAAGTAAAGTACAATTGAAAATTGCACTACAACACAACAGTCATAATCTCAGGCCAAATGATGCAGAATTATAATAAGTCTTGGTTAGATAGACATAAGGCATAATAGAAAAGAAACAAAGCAGCCACTGTCCCGTTCGCCTCTGCTTCGCCTGGCGAAGGCTCAGCGAATGCTCGCTACAGGCTCGCTTAGCGATGTGCTAGCGAGCGGCCACGGGTTTGGAGTTTGACAGCAGCATGACCTCCGAAAACCTGAACTTGTATGGCACTTGATTACAGGAATAGCATGGACAAACATTCATGATATTCAAGCATATTTAAATTCGCATGTGAAATCAAATTACATATTCGAAACTTCAATCATGATGCTTTATGTATATAGAGATTACCGATTAAAAGCATAAAACAATAGTGATGCGCAAACCTGCTTGCAACTAAGCTGCTATGTTGAAGAGACTGATCGCTTTTGGTATCGGATGGAGTTGGGCGGCGGTAGCTTCGGAGCGGAGGAGCGGCCTTCAGGGTTTCTTCACTCGGAACTGTAGCACCTCAAATTTGCACCTGTCATTATACATACATTTTCATGTTAGGTCATGGCATATCATAGTCCATTGCATAGCATTGCATTGTCCCTCAGTTGCCTCAAGAGCAAGCAATCAAGAATTAGGTCAAACTAATCTCCTGATCAGTCAACCAAGCAAGCAAAGGAATTTCTCATTGAATCAAGGCCTTGGGGTTTGTCCAACAAGTTCACATGGCTTGGAGGTCTATTTGAAGTGTTTTGTACAAGGGTTGAAGACTCAGAGGTCAGCAGTTCATGCCCAGACAGTCAAAAATCCTAAAAAAGGTCAACTGTCAGTCAAAGCAGTGGATGGTGGTCATTCTTGTGGAATTAGGGCACCATGGTCAATAATCAAGAGTTCATATAACTTGGGACATCATTTGAAGTCAAGTTCTCAAGGAATTAGGGTTTTGAAGTCATCAGTCAATGCACAGACAGTCAAAAACCCTAAAAGTCGACTGTTGGTCAACTGTCCATTTAATCAATGACTGGGTGACTGGAATGGGTTTGTGAGAGTTCATTCATGTCCAAATAGTCATCATACATCATGCCAAACACCATCATGGAAGAATTTGAAGCCAGATCAAAATTTCCCAAAATGGAAACTGGGCCTGTAACTGAAACCTGCCATAAATGGAAAGTCTTGATCCTCAAACTTACATTGTGATACAAGCCTCAAATGAATTTTTGCCCAACATGAAAGTTGAAGATCTTGTTCTCCCATTTCCAAAAAGTCCTAGAACTCTCAATTCCCATGTGTGGTTGGCAAGTTATGATCGAATCGATTTCAGAAAATCTTGAACTTCAAAGGGCCATATCTCCCAAACCGTTTGGCCAATTTTGATGGGGTTTTTTCCTACAAGTCACATTTGATCCCCTCTTTCCAAAAATATAAATTTCATGAGCCAAAACTTCACCAATCAAAATGGCATATTTTGACCTTTTTCATTTAAATGAAAGTTTGACCAAGAGTTGACTTTTTGATTTAAACATTTTTTCAACATTTGGCCAATTGGGACAGCTCATAAATATCATTTTAAGTGTGTTTGCAAGCTCAATTATGCAGTACATGAAGCCATTCTTCAACTTGCTTGAAATTTGGATAAAAGTACAATTACACCATGCCATCCATACTTGCATTTTAGCCATGCCTTGTACTCATCAAAACAGAGTTTTTAGAGGCCATTCTCTGTCATTTAGAGCCTCATTTGCAGCCTAAAAAACCAGTAAAAAAAGGCCATGCTTGCTTGCTTGATTTTGGAGAAAAAGTACACTTTGCAACCATATCTCTCCACAAATCCATGGGCCATACCTTGTACATCAAAACAGAAGATTTTTACATGATTTTCTGTCATTGTGAACCAGAATTAGAGCCTCTAACACAGCAAAAAAAACCAGTGTGCTCTCATTCTCAAAAAACACTTCATTCTTGCATTTTCCAATTTTCTGTCCAAGAACTCAAAGAGAACAAAGCCTTGCATTGTTATTTTGACTATCCATTCATCATTTGAAAACCACTAATAGCAGCCACACTTTGGATAGCAAAAAAAAAAAAAAACCATTGTTCTCTCATTCTCTCAAAAATCACACTCTTAGCATTTTTACAAAACAGTCAAAGAACTCCAAAGAACAAAACTTGGCCTTGCATGAAACATCATCAAAACAACATATGGAGCTCATTCAAACATGGTTTCTTCAACTGTAAAGCTTCATTCCCGACTGTTTTCTACATGAACTCAACAATGGCAGTCCGAGTTCTAGACCTTTTCAAGTCGTTTCAAGCCAAACTCTTTCATTCATTCATCATTGGAAGGCTTATGGAGCATCTGTTTTAGGCCAACAACATCAAACAACAACTGTACCACAACTGTCCATCAAATTTGGTAAAAATTCGATCTCCCTATTTTGTGAAATAAATACATGCTTTAAAAAGGTCTCTTAATGCTGAGTTCAAAGAGCTTTAGATCACTAAAAATGGTTTGGTATTTTGCAAGTTATGTTGAGTTGAAGTTTCACATCCAAACTTGTTTTTGATTATTTCTCTTTGTTTAACTTGATTTGATGAAAATGGATGACATAATGTTGATGAGCAAGGCAAGAGGAACGCATTGATATGTTGTTTGTTGAATTTGGTTAACAAAAAAAAAAAATCTTGTTTACTGTAAGTATTTTTTCTTTTTTTCTTGGATGACATACTGTAAGTATTTTTTTTCCTGCAATGTGTTTACTGGTGTGTGTAAATTGCCTTGCCTAAATGTCAAAAGGCCTGGGGCGAGGGGGATTCGAACCCCAGACCCCTGCTTCAAATACCAAGTGTTTTACCACTGGGGCGCGATGCCAATTCAATTATTAAATGCCTTCTAAAATATATATTTAAAAAGGAACGCTGCTACTGGGCGCGTTGACCGGGGCGTTGACCCCCCCCCCCCCCCCATTGTTTCTTTATTTATTCCATTAATCCATTTAATTTTCAATTTTTATTTCATTTAATCACTCAAACTTACAAAAATCATAACTTGTTCATTTTTAATCCAAATTTAATGGGATTTTTTGTGTTGTGTCCATCTTGATCTCTAGTTTTTTGTCATATATTTTCCAGAATTTTTTCATGGTCGAATTTTAAATGGTGCTAGGGTTTCTGACATGTGACCAAATTTTGTACACTTTGCCAAATCAATTGTGAAATGATGAGAATGTATCCAATGGCTCCCAAATTTTTTGTTCTTAAACTAGACACACTCATGGTGATTTTGGTGTAGAGTTTGTGAATTTATCATTTGTAGTTTGTGAGATATGATTTTTTGAATTAGGGTGTGACAATTTGTGTCACACCATTGATGTCCAACTTCATGATTTTCATTACCATGCTTCTTGACCTCTAAATGGATTGAAATTTTGCATGAGCCTACTCTTGTATGTCTAGTTGACTTGTGAATTTTCTTGGATTTATTTGAACTATTTTCCTAATTGTTTGAGATTTTATCCCCTGCCTAGTCAATTGTTGACTTTGTGTGACACATGTTCCCACTTCATTTGTGAAATTCTCATACTTCATTAGATGGACATGAAATTTTACATGAGATAACTAGACATCCTCATCTTTGCCATGGTTTTGATCCCATTCATTTATCATACACCATCTCTGACTTATGATTTTTCTAAGTTGATGCATGTTTGGTTGACTTCCTTGAGCATGTTCAAAATTGCTTTGACTTTCTGATTTTCATTGACTGCCTTCCACTTGTCCAAATGAGATGAAATTTGACATGCTTACCATGCTATGGGTTTTGGTTTATCATGATTTATTTGATGATTTTTGGGAATGTTTAAGATTGCTTTTGAGTTAAGTCTTGCTGTTGACTTCTGTGAGCTTCTAAATGCCATGTTTCGACCTAATTGGTTCATGAAATGATGATAGTGATTGATATGAGTGTGAACCCAATTGGTTTTGTTTCTTGATTGTTTGAAAATGATTTTGGATACTTGCCCTTTGCTGTTTTAACTTTCTTATTCTCTTTTGACCCTAGGCTTGCCCTAGTGGTCTTGGTACTCACTTTTGAGCTTATGTTTTCAGGTTAAACACCAAATGGCCAATGAGACCAATTCTTTCTGATTGAGCTTGCTTAGATATCATTGACTAACATGTCTGTTTTGTAGGTTGCTTGGCTCACATGCCTTAAGCCTTGTGCCTTGCACATTCACTTGCTTGTGTTGACTGGTTGATATCTGTTTTCATTTTGATGTAACTTTGACTTGTATACTAATTGTGCTTGACTGTTTCAGGTGCTTTAGTTGCTTAGTTCCTTGTGAACTTTTTGCTTTGCTTTGCTTGTATAAGCAATTTGCATTGAGGTATGTCTCTTTTACTTCATGTAGTCTGGAAGACCTGGCCTGTTACTTGGCCAGGCAACTGTCTGAAGTCCTCCTTAAGAGGCAATGTTTGTGGATGTTTAACTTTGTCCTTGCATAGAGTCAAAGTCCTCCTAAGTGAAGAGGCAATTGGTGGAAGGTAGGGATATGCAATCTATCCCCCACTATTCAGTGTGTCATCTGCTTTGCTCACACCACTGTGTTGATGCATTGAAGATACAAACCCAAGATCTTGTACAAACTGTACAGTTGAGTCAGTTTTAATGTGTAGAAGGGTTCCCGCTTTCTGAACCCACACATTCTTGTCTTGAGCTCTCCCAGGCCAGGGATAAGAGCAGTGAAGTCTTATCTTCACCCACCTTTCATCTGCTTCACCTTAGCCCCTCAATGGCAAGGTTAAGAGCGCATTCACCCAGTTCCAGAGGTTTGTTTGTTGAGGTTGATATGACCCCTTGACTAAAACCTAACCCTTGTTTGAGCCACTTGTTTGTGTATAGCGTGTGCTATCTGTGCTTGTAGGATTGTTTGACTTGCTTCTTGTGCAAGATAGGATTGTTTGACTTGCTTCCTGTGCAAGATAGGATTGTTTGACTTGCTTCCTGTGCAAGTTAGGATTAGTTTAGACTTGCTTCCTGTGCAAGTTAGGTTTTGCTTGGCTTGCTTCCTGTGCAAGTTAAGTGTGTGTGGCTTGCTTCCTGTGTGAGCCATGCTTAGGATAGGTTGGCCCTTGTGCCGTTTAGCTAGAAACCTTAACTTAGGGATAAATTTGCATGATAACATCTAGGCTCGAGTCGTAGTCTCCCTAGTTGTGTCTCCCTCTGTTATCTGGTTAGGCTAGTCCTTTATCCCTGCGTAGGGGAACTACATCGCCCTGATCTTCACACCAGATGAAGTATGTAGGCAGGAGATTGAGCTGATCTCTCCGGGCGCCTTTTCTTTCTTTTGTGTGTGTTGCCTGACCTTTGCTAGGCTCGAGTCTGTGACTCCTTAGCATTTGCTGTCTGTCTGTTTGTGTGTGCTTGACAGTTATAGGCTGAGTCCCCGACTCCCTATTAACCTGTTGTGTCGTTGTGTGCTTGGAAGCTGATGTAAGTCCATCGAGTGGCATTTGGGTTCCAGTGTGCGTGTGTTTAGGTTCGGATGTCAATGTAAGTCCAGTGATTGGCATTTGGGCTCCACGTTTGCCTCTTTGTGTGTGTTTGGTTCGGATGCTGACATAAGTCCAGTGATTGGCAGTCGGGCTCCGCGTTTGCCTGTGTTTTGTTTGGTTTGTGTGCGTGTCAGCCGAGCTACGAATGCTCTGATTCTTCTCTCGTCCGAGAAGATACGTATGCATAGGATGCGATATCCTAGCGAGCATGTGTTTTCCCCAGTCCAAACTACTTCGACTCTGATGTCTATGCCTGATAGACTAAGTAGGCCCAGGACGCGACATCCTGCCGAGTCAGTTTCAGTCAGTCTCTCTTGTCTCTTTTCAGCCAGTGTGTGTAAGTGTGAGCAATGTTTAGCAACCAATATTCCTTCCTTTTGTGCGTGGATCCCGTAGAGTACTACGGATGCGTAGGGGTGCTAATACCTTCCCTTCGCATAACCGACTCCCGAACCCATACTCTTTGGTCGCGAGACCATGTTCTTTTCCCAGGTTTACTCTGAGCGTTTCCTTTCCCTCTTTTGGGATAAATAACGCACGGTGGCGGCTCTGTTGTTCTTCTTTTCCCGCCGGTTTTTCGCGCGATGCGACAGCTGGCGACTCTGCTGGGGATAAAAGAAGTTGACCTATGCTGGTCCATCTTCCCTGAGCGAGTCTCTCCTAGCGCTCTCTAGGTTAGGGTTTTGGTTGCTGTTTGCTGTTGTATTTATTGCATTCATTTGTATATATGTGCATTTATTGCTTGCATTTATTATTTGCATTAATGTTTGCATTTCATTCATATTCATTATTCATTACTGGCTGGCTGTCTGTTTTTCTCTGTGTGGGGGGGGAGTCAGTTGAGGTAAAAGGTCCAATACCCAGACCATGAGTGAAATCTAGGAAACCTAGGAATAGAGTGATTCATGGGAAGCGGGTGGTATGGCGCCACTTAGCGGAACATTGATATCACGAGCAGTTCAGACCCTGGTGGGATATTGTCGTTACATACTTCAGGTGTGTATATGATGGTATTCTGCGAAAGGTTATTTATGCTGCGTTTCTCTTCGACTTTACCCTGGCCTAGATAACACCCGTGAGTGGGGAGGGTTTGATCATTACAGGTACAGTTGCTGATTGGTTGGTGTTTTGTTGGTGACTCCTGGTACTAATGGTGACTATGGATTATGGGCATTTATTTCTGGGACGCCAGAGTTCTGTCCGTTGGTTTATCAGCGGGTTCCGTTTATTTCGGACCCCCGGGCTGAGTTGAGAGTACTTGTTCAGAGGATCCGTTTGTCACCCGTTTCAGTGGTTGTTCCTGTGAAAATAAGTGATATAATCTCCGGTTCCGTTTATTTCGGAACCCCCCAAGTTGGATTTATGGTGACTTGATCCCACAGATTGACTGATTCAGAAAAGCAGAGGGCCTACAGTTGACTTGGTGGCACAAGGGCCTGCATTCATGCATTTGCATCATATCATCTCGCATTCATCTACATTCAACTCATGTCTGTCCGTACTCAGGGTCCATTATTTTTAAATAAAAACCCCGGTTGAGAGACATCCAGATGTCAAAATGTTGTTGATTAAATTTTATCTGTCTCAATGAAACCAAAAAAAAAGAGGACTGAATATTCCTAGTACGGAAAAACATTGCATGTGTGAGTCATACTAACCCGTTTGCTGTTTTGTAGGTTTCAGTATTCAACCGGTGCGCATAGCTTGTCTGTTCGGATAACCTGCTAGGGGTCAACAAATCCAGGCTGATGGATCTTCTTAACGCCGATATCCTCGAACTGAAAGAGATGATGAGGGAGTTGTTCAGTGTTGTGCAAGGACTTGCCTTGGGGCAGAAAGCCATGTCTGAAAGATTGGAAAGGATCGAGAAATGGCTGATAGTGGAGAAAGTCCAGGGGAAGGCTCCGTCCTCCGAAGTGAACAAACCTTCTGGTACTGTAGCAGAGAAACCCTCCGACAGTGGTCCATTCAAGAAGAAGGTTGAGCCAGTTGGTGTGCCCGCAAAGAAAGAACGTAGCAAAGATCGTTATCATCCTTATGCTGCCACTGTAACCACTCCTGTCAGCAATCCACCTGCTCAACAGCAACAACTGCCACCTCAACAGAAGCCACCGGGAGTTAAGAGCCAGGTGAAGAAGAAGAAAGAGGATCGTCGGTTTGAGGAACCACCCGTGACTTACGCCCTTCTGTTCCAAAGGTTGATGGATCTTGCTTTAGTACGGCCAAGGATATTGATTCCCATAGAACAGCAGAAGAGGCCACCAAACTATGATGAGAATGCCAAGTGCGAGTTTCACTCTGGGGCACCCGGACACAACATTGAGGGCTGTAGAGCTTTTAAGCATGTCGTCCAGGACATGGTGGACTCCGAGACCATTAACTTGGCCCAGATTATGAAGGGGGATGTCAACCCTGCGCCCAGAAGGGGTCCTGTAAAAGTCAAGATGGTGAAGAAGGCCAAGAAAGGATTGGAGATGACTGAGGAGGATCGGCTAAAGGTTCCAATGCCCGTGGTCCCAAAACTTCTGCTACGGGATGGAGCCTTCCCTGCTGTTGATAATGCTTGTGCGACTGTCACTACAGAAGAGCGTGTGTTGATGAAAGACACGACCCAGAAGATGAAGAAAGCAGAAATGGACAATGAAAAATGCAAAGTACCCCGTCTGGCAGTTGGAACCGCCCAGGTAGAGAAGGCCCTTGTTGCTGAGAAAGAGAAGAAGTTGTCCATTTCTTCTTATAAACAAGCTCTGGAAGTGGTGAAAAACAAAGGTGCGCAAGGCTGGGGAAGGGTTATTGACATCGTGATAAAAGCAGACATGTTTGGGGTCGGTTATCAGCCGGGTCAAGAGTCGTCTAGACCAAATAGAGGATGTCGCCCACCATACACCTTCGTCAGTGCAGGGATGTTGGATCCTGGTCATGCCCGTTCAGTGGGTGAAGATGTTGACAGCAACCGCGAGCTTGAGGCGTGGATAAAGTCGTGCGTACCAGGCAACTGGAAGGCCTCCAAAAGCATCATTGCCACTCATTCTGAAGAGTAGTATTTCTGTTTTTCAATTTTTGTTTGCATGAAAGCCATACGTTTTGCCCGAAACGTAATGGTCCATTGTAAGGGCCATCTCATGTGTTTCATTATGCAACATTTTGCATCAGTAATGAATGGATGTTTTTGTAGTTAAAAGCGGTGTTCCCTGTTTTTCATTTAATTTTGCAATTTAAAAAAAAAAAAAAAAAAAAAAAAAAAAAAAAACGTTTTTTATTCTCTTTCCTTTTGATTTTGTCTCGTTCCAAAGTGATTACTCTCCTGATCTCACCGATAACGATTTGGTTACACCTCTATATGACTTCGACGATCCAAGCTATCATGCCGAGGAAGAAGGCGCAGAAGGTTGTGATTTGCTGGAATTAGCCAGGTCATTGAAACAAGAGGAGAAGGTGATTCAACTACACGAGGAGCGATTCAAGATTGTTACTCCAAGCTCCGCCGAGGTTAGAAAGCAAAAGCTGAGGCCGACAAAGGATGAGAAAGAGAGAAGGTGTGAATAGATTATCAAGATGCGAGCAGAGCTAATCTGAAAGATGGATTCCCGGTACATCACAATGAGGTATTGGTTGATCATATGGCTCAGGTCTCAGTGTTTATCTTCATGGATGACTTCTTGGCCAAGACCAGATTGAATTGTTGCCAGATGATATGAAGTAAACCAGGTCCATCACACAAGGGGCACCTTCTTGTTCTAAGTTAATGTCGTTCCGTCACATGAGGCCGGTGCCACGTATCAGAGATCTACGGTGACTTCGTTTCATGAGATGATTCATCGTGAAAGCAAAAGCCATGTTGATGACATGATGGCAAAGTCCCAAGCAGAACAGGGGCATCCGGTAGACTTGGGGCAAGTTGTTTGACCAGTTGAGATAACTCATACTTTTAAGTCTGAATCAGTGCACTTATGGAGTGTTGTCCATCAAGCTACCGAGGCTTGTTGTGAGCGAATCAGAGGAATCGAGGTCAATCCTGCTATAAAAAAAAAAAAAAAAAAAAAAAAAAAAAAAGAAGAAGAAGAGATAAATTGCAGGAACCTCTGATTCTGATACCTCAGTGAAAGAGATAACTGTTAATCCGGTACTTGATAACCCTCGAGGGGTCTACGAGGTGCGTATTGAGTCAGCATGGCTAGTCTTGTCGAAAAGAGTATGCAATTTACCTAAGCAAAAAGTTTATCGACTGTGAAACAATACACTCACTGTTCGAAAAAACTTGATGTACTTTGGCATAGGCTGCTCGCCGACTGAGACAGTGTATGCTGATTCATACCACTTTGTGGATGTCCAAAACGGATCTGATCAGATATGTGTTTAAGAAGCTAGTAACAACCCATGGAAAGGTTATCAACCAAGGAAGTTTGAGGTCCCCGATGAGGACATCTCGAGGTACTCAAATCGAAAGATTAAGAGTGACTGATCCCGGAGGAGGGGTTTGACCCCGAATCCGAACGGATTCCGATGTCTGAGGGGGAAGGAGATGAGGTGAACAAGGTAGTGCTTCCCGGATCACAGTTGGTTGCACCAACAATGGTGGCTGAACATAAAGTCTGTATCCTGGATATTGAACCTAGGGATGTGTATCTACCTGGGGCAGTGTCTTCCTCGAGAAATATGAGAAATCAGAGAAGCCTGAATGGATAAGGACTCAGAATGACACGTTGAGTCCAACTGAGGAAGAGGGCTGACAATTACTTGCTATGGGACGGTTGTACCCAGGGAATGAAACGTGTTGTTGACCGAGAAGTGTGACCTCGTGCATACTATATGAGAAAATTGGTTGAAAAGGATCCTTCCTCCTCAAGACGATTGTGGGGCAAATGGACAAACAGTTATGAATGTCCATTCGTGGTCAAGAGGGTCCCATCTGACAGAACCTTGTTGTTTATGACCACGGATGACGACGATTTTCCATTCCCTGTGAATGCGGACGCAGTTAGAAAATACTTCGTGAAAGAAACCCGCTGGACAAAAAAAAAAAGAATAAGGAGTCCAGGCAAAAAATGGGCATCCCGGCGAACCAAGAAAAAGAGAAAGGTTCGGGCAAAAGTTAGGGATAAAAATAAAAGAAAAGAACTGTACACCCGGCAAGTTGAAAACCCGCAAGGGCGACTTGGGCAAAAAAGGGTATCCCGGTGGACTGAAACCCGAAAGGGCGGTCCAGGCAAAAGAGGGAATGAAACGAACAACTGCGTCTAGCATGATCATTTGTGCACATGATGACTTGGATAATCTCCGACAGAGACCGATCGGAAGCGTCTTGTTCAGAAGACAGAAGGTGCGGAAAGTCCTGAGGACATATGAGGTGTAACTGAGTTGGAACCCGATGAGATCACAGTTTCACGTTGCCATTAGGATAGATTTTTTTCTTTTATGTGCAATCACCTCTTTCCAGGGTTTGCTTCCCGTGTGTTGCTCAATTGTGAGCCATCTTTTATTCCAGTCAAATAAAGCGTGTGTTCGGTCAAATAAATTTCGTTTTTGTGTCATTACTGTTTTGATTACGAAAACATCTATTCATTTTGATAAGAATATTTGCATTTTTGAAACATAGAGGTCCCTTCTGATGCATGCTTGTGAGATTGAAATCTGGAAATCTTACTTGGAAGTCTGAGTGACCTAAGTGTTGAAATATCAGAACACCTGGGGCATACCTGGGGCACGTTTTTATCTGACGATCTCTTGTGCAGAGCCTGATTAGGGGCAACGGATAGTTGAGCGGTGAAAAGACGATGAAAGTTACGACAACGATCCTGGAAAGTTAATCAAGAAGACTCTTCAAAGTCTGGTGATTGGAAAGTATGTATAAATCCCAAGGGTTCAACCTCCGTGAAGTACGGACGAGTTGGAAATACAAGATGGTGGAGCAGAAAAATCCAGAAGAGTCTGGGAGTTCTTAAAAGTGGAGAGTCAACACTGTGGGTGGATGATGGATACCAGTGTTCGACGAGTCGACCGATATCCCTGTCAAACAAGCTGTATCTCCCCAGAGGATTAAAAGTGTGATCTCCCTGGCAGATTCGAGATCGTTGTCTCCTCAGCAAGCCTGAAGGTTATCACGTCCCCAGCCCAAGTCAGTATTGAAGTTATCAGAGTTATTTCCCCTGCAGAGATGCCTGTAGACAGTACCTTCTTTCCTCAGCAGATCTAAGGATTGCTTCCCCCCAGCAGGCCTATGCTTGCAGATTTCCCCAGTTAAGAGCCCCCGCTGAGCGCCTGGCAGTTATTTTACTCAGGAGCACCCCAGTGGAGTTTATCTGTAGACCGTTGGTGTGTTCCCCAACAAATGGTTTTGTGATGTTATCATCTCCAGTGTGGCCGTGAGTGCTTATCCCAAGCAGGTTTGTGGGAATTCATCTCCAGTATGATATGACGTGCCATCATCCTCAACAGAGTTGTTACTCTATGGTTGTCCTCTCCACTAGGTTTGTTCTCCTCAGCAGAATGGCGTGGTTTTTCCTCAGCAAGTTCCCCGAGTGGAGCGGGTATCATGAAATACATCTCCAGCAGTGATTCTCCTACATATGGATTGGTTGGGTCGTCCCTAATGGAGTAGCATTTATTTCTCCAGCAGAGGTCATCCTACCAGTGGATTGGATGAGTTTCTGTAAAAGACTGATATCTGCATCCCCAGCTGAGTTGATTCTACCCATGGATCGCGTGGGTTATCCCTAGCGGAGTAACAGACATTCTCCAAAGCAGGGTTTATCCTATCTGAAGATTGGTTGAGTCTTCCTCCCAGTGAAGTCGCTTTACCATTCCCCAGCACAGTTCCTGGAATTCCCCGGTGTTGTCTCTGAAGGAGACGTGTGTTTATGCATTCATCATTTAGATAAGCATAGCATATTGCATCATTAGTGCATAGCAGTTCCATGATCATGGGGCATTGTGTAAAACAAGGAAAAACTCATGCATCAACATAGCAAGCATATCCATTAGCCCTAGGCCGTGGTGACCAGCCGAGGTTGGGTTGTTGGAAAGAGTTTAGCATCGCGCCACTGGATCGGCTTCAGAATCGGGTTCATCAGCATGGTTGAGAGGTTGGTGTTTTCCCAACGAGTGACTCCTCAGTCGAGTGGGTATCCCCAGCAATGTTACTCCCCAATTGTTGGCATCTTGCCAGCTTGGGTCTTTTTTCCTTAAGCAGATATGGGTGTGTCCGATCTCTCCATGTAGAGTCTACCCCTTAAGCAGAAAGTGTCAATCTTTTCCTGCCATTTCCCCACTGAGATACGTCCTCGTGGATGACGGTTGCTTCCGTTCCCTCCCAACACACATTGGGATGGGTTTTCCCTATTGAGTTCTTTCCTCATTAGGATGAGTCTTGTTTCAGTCTGCCTTTTTGGATCGATCCTAAATTGGCTTCCTGTTGGCTGTCTCCTATACTTCCCTGGGGCATAAATGAATAGTCGCTCACTAACCGACACTCATTCATCTTATCCTCAGCGGAATTTGTTTGGCCTCTACCACCAAACCGGTAGTTGTAAGTCCTATCTTTGTGGTTTTCTACCTACTAATCGGTAGTTGTAAAATCCCACTTTCACCCCTTGTTGAAGTTAACCGTTTGTGCTCATCCTATCGATGACTGGTTACCTTTCTGTGGTTTTCTGCCTACTAACCGGTAGATGTAATCCCCTCTTTGCAGTTATCAGTATCCGGTTTGCGGTGTTGATATTCTTTTCCCCTCTGGATACTTGTCTTGATCAAGCAGTATTGTCCCCATTGGGTCTTCCCCTTCTTTTTGGATATTTGCTCCGAGTAAGCAGCTTTATCCCCTTTTGATTGGTCATCTTTTGCATACCTAGTCTGGTACCCAGATGCCTTTCTTTTCGGTCGATTATTCATTTAACAACCTACAACCCGGTTATGGATAATCTTCCATGCGAGTGTATTATCTACGTTTTGACGGCTATAGATAATATGTACTTATGATTTTCCGGTATTCAGACCGAAGGAGTTTCCGACGATCAGGTCGATGTACTCATGGCACAAGGCCAATTTTCCGGTATTCAGACCGAAGGAGTTTCCGACGATCAGGTCGATGTACTCATGGCACAAGGCCAATTTTCCGGTATTCAGACCGAAGGAGTTTCCGACGATCAGGTCGATGTACTCATGGCACAAGGCCAATTTACCGGTATTCAGACCGAAGGAGTTTCCGACGATCAGGTCGATGTACTCATGGCACAAGGCCAATTTACCGGTATTCAGACCGAAGAAGTATCCTCCTCTCCGTTGGTGTCGATAAACGTCGAGTTTTTCCCGATCATCCGTTGATGATTTGGTTGTGTTCACTCTCCCCAGTAGAGTTTTCTCCTCTCCGTTGGTGTCGATAAACGTCGAGTTTTTCCTATTCGTCCTATGACGTCTAGTTGTACCTGTCCCCATGTGGATTTACCTCTCCGTTGGTCTTGGTAAACGTTGAGTTTTTCCCATTTCGTCCGTTGACGTATGGTTGTATCCCTTCCATTCATTCATTAATGTTCGGTTACCTCTCCGTTGGTCTTGGTAAACGTTGAGTTTTTCCCATTTCGTCCGTTGACGTATGGTTGTATCCCTTCCATTCATTCATTAATGTTTGGTTACCTCTCCGTTGGTCTTGGTAAACGTTGAGTTTTTCCCATTTCGTCCGTTGACGTATGGTTGTATCCCTCCCAGTTATTCAATAGCGTCTGGTTACCTCTCCGTTGGTCCCGATAAACGTCGAGTTTTTCCTAGTTGTCCGTTGGCATCTAGTTGTGATTTGTTGTTCCCATTCACCATCGTTGTGATGTCTGGATGTGGCCATACCCTTTGAAAACCAAAAAAACAAAACAAAATACCCAGTAATAAATATCAAATCCCAGTGGACGTTTCCATTGGTGGATCCCTGTATTGTGCAAATTCTACGGTTCTTGGTATTCAATCCCTGTTTACCCTGAAAGTCTGACAGCCGTTGCTCTCATCCATTCGGGTTCCCAGCTGATTGAATAGGGGCAGCTGTAGCACCTCAAATTTGCACCTGTCATTATACATACATTTTCATGTTAGGTCATGGCATATCATAGTCCATTGCATAGCATTGCATTGTCCCTCAGTTGCCTCAAGAGCAAGCAATCAAGAATTAGGTCAAACTAATCTCCTGATCAGTCAACCAAGCAAGCAAAGGAATTTCTCATTGAATCAAGGCCTTGGGGTTTGTCCAACAAGTTCACATGGCTTGGAGGTCTATTTGAAGTGTTTTGTACAAGGGTTGAAGACTCAGAGGTCAGCAGTTCATGCCCAGACAGTCAAAAATCCTAAAAAAGGTCAACTGTCAGTCAAAGCAGTGGATGGTGGTCATTCTTGTGGAATTAGGGCACCATGGTCAATAATCAAGAGTTCATATAACTTGGGACATCATTTGAAGTCAAGTTCTCAAGGAATTAGGGTTTTGAAGTCATCAGTCAATGCACAGACAGTCAAAAACCCTAAAAGTCGACTGTTGGTCAACTGTCCATTTAATCAATGACTGGGTGACTGGAATGGGTTTGTGAGAGTTCATTCATGTCCAAATAGTCATCATACATCATGCCAAACACCATCATGGAAGAATTTGAAGCCAGATCAAAATTTCCCAAAATGGAAACTGGGCCTGTAACTGAAACCTGCCATAAATGGAAAGTCTTGATCCTCAAACTTACATTGTGATACAAGCCTCAAATGAATTTTTGCCCAACATGAAAGTTGAAGATCTTGTTCTCCCATTTCCAAAAAGTCCTAGAACTCTCAATTCCCATGTGTGGTTGGCAAGTTATGATCGAATCGATTTCAGAAAATCTTGAACTTCAAAGGGCCATATCTCCCAAACCGTTTGGCCAATTTTGATGGGGTTTTTTCCTACAAGTCACATTTGATCCCCTCTTTCCAAAAATATAAATTTCATGAGCCAAAACTTCACCAATCAAAATGGCATATTTTGACCTTTTTCATTTAAATGAAAGTTTGACCAAGAGTTGACTTTTTGATTTAAACATTTTTTCAACATTTGGCCAATTGGGACAGCTCATAAATATCATTTTAAGTGTGTTTGCAAGCTCAATTATGCAGTACATGAAGCCATTCTTCAACTTGCTTGAAATTTGGATAAAAGTACAATTACACCATGCCATCCATACTTGCATTTTAGCCATGCCTTGTACTCATCAAAACAGAGTTTTTAGAGGCCATTCTCTGTCATTTAGAGCCTCATTTGCAGCCTAAAAAACCAGTAAAAAAAGGCCATGCTTGCTTGCTTGATTTTGGAGAAAAAGTACACTTTGCAACCATATCTCTCCACAAATCCATGGGCCATACCTTGTACATCAAAACAGAAGATTTTTACATGATTTTCTGTCATTGTGAACCAGAATTAGAGCCTCTAACACAGCAAAAAAAACCAGTGTGCTCTCATTCTCAAAAAAACACTTCATTCTTGCATTTTCCAATTTTCTGTCCAAGAACTCAAAGAGAACAAAGCCTTGCATTGTTATTTTGACTATCCATTCATCATTTGAAAACCACTAATAGCAGCCACACTTTGGATAGCAAAAAAAAAAAAAACCATTGTTCTCTCATTCTCTCAAAAATCACACTCTTAGCATTTTTACAAAACAGTCAAAGAACTCCAAAGAACAAAACTTGGCCTTGCATGAAACATCATCAAAACAACATATGGAGCTCATTCAAACATGGTTTCTTCAACTGTAAAGCTTCATTCCCGACTGTTTTCTACATGAACTCAACAATGGCAGTCCGAGTTCTAGACCTTTTCAAGTCGTTTCAAGCCAAACTCTTTCATTCATTCATCATTGGAAGGCTTATGGAGCATCTGTTTTAGGCCAACAACATCAAACAACAACTGTACCACAACTGTCCATCAAATTTGGTAAAAATTCGATCTCCCTATTTTGTGAAATAAATACATGCTTTAAAAAGGTCTCTTAATGCTGAGTTCAAAGAGCTTTAGATCACTAAAAATGGTTTGGTATTTTGCAAGTTATGTTGAGTTGAAGTTTCACATCCAAACTTGTTTTTGATTATTTCTCTTTGTTTAACTTGATTTGATGAAAATGGATGACATAATGTTGATGAGCAAGGCAAGAGGAACGCATTGATATGTTGTTTGTTGAATTTGGTTAACAAAAAAAAAAAATCTTGTTTACTGTAAGTATTTTTTCTTTTTTTCTTGGATGACATACTGTAAGTATTTTTTTTCCTGCAATGTGTTTACTGTAATATGTTTACTGGTGTGTGTAAATTGCCTTGCCTAAATGTCAAAAGGCCTGGGGCGAGGGGGATTCGAACCCCAGACCCCTGCTTCAAATACCAAGTGTTTTACCACTGGGGCGCGATGCCAATTCAATTATTAAATGCCTTCTAAAATATATATTTAAAAAGGAACGCTGCTACTGGGCGCGTTGACCGGGGCGTTGACCCCCCCCCCCCCCCATTGTTTCTTTATTTATTCCATTAATCCATTTAATTTTCAATTTTTATTTCATTTAATCACTCAAACTTACAAAAATCATAACTTGTTCATTTTTAATCCAAATTTAATGGGATTTTTTGTGTTGTGTCCATCTTGATCTCTAGTTTTTTGTCATATATTTTCCAGAATTTTTTCATGGTCGAATTTTAAATGGTGCTAGGGTTTCTGACATGTGACCAAATTTTGTACACTTTGCCAAATCAATTGTGAAATGATGAGAATGTATCCAATGGCTCCCAAATTTTTTGTTCTTAAACTAGACACACTCATGGTGATTTTGGTGTAGAGTTTGTGAATTTATCATTTGTAGTTTGTGAGATATGATTTTTTGAATTAGGGTGTGACAATTTGTGTCACACCATTGATGTCCAACTTCATGATTTTCATTACCATGCTTCTTGACCTCTAAATGGATTGAAATTTTGCATGAGCCTACTCTTGTATGTCTAGTTGACTTGTGAATTTTCTTGGATTTATTTGAACTATTTTCCTAATTGTTTGAGATTTTATCCCCTGCCTAGTCAATTGTTGACTTTGTGTGACACATGTTCCCACTTCATTTGTGAAATTCTCATACTTCATTAGATGGACATGAAATTTTACATGAGATAACTAGACATCCTCATCTTTGCCATGGTTTTGATCCCATTCATTTATCATACACCATCTCTGACTTATGATTTTTCTAAGTTGATGCATGTTTGGTTGACTTCCTTGAGCATGTTCAAAATTGCTTTGACTTTCTGATTTTCATTGACTGCCTTCCACTTGTCCAAATGAGATGAAATTTGACATGCTTACCATGCTATGGGTTTTGGTTTATCATGATTTATTTGATGATTTTTGGGAATGTTTAAGATTGCTTTTGAGTTAAGTCTTGCTGTTGACTTCTGTGAGCTTCTAAATGCCATGTTTCGACCTAATTGGTTCATGAAATGATGATAGTGATTGATATGAGTGTGAACCCAATTGGTTTTGTTTCTTGATTGTTTGAAAATGATTTTGGATACTTGCCCTTTGCTGTTTTAACTTTCTTATTCTCTTTTGACCCTAGGCTTGCCCTAGTGGTCTTGGTACTCACTTTTGAGCTTATGTTTTCAGGTTAAACACCAAATGGCCAATGAGACCAATTCTTTCTGATTGAGCTTGCTTAGATATCATTGACTAACATGTCTGTTTTGTAGGTTGCTTGGCTCACATGCCTTAAGCCTTGTGCCTTGCACATTCACTTGCTTGTGTTGACTGGTTGATATCTGTTTTCATTTTGATGTAACTTTGACTTGTATACTAATTGTGCTTGACTGTTTCAGGTGCTTTAGTTGCTTAGTTCCTTGTGAACTTTTTGCTTTGCTTTGCTTGTATAAGCAATTTGCATTGAGGTATGTCTCTTTTACTTCATGTAGTCTGGAAGACCTGGCCTGTTACTTGGCCAGGCAACTGTCTGAAGTCCTCCTTAAGAGGCAATGTTTGTGGATGTTTAACTTTGTCCTTGCATAGAGTCAAAGTCCTCCTAAGTGAAGAGGCAATTGGTGGAAGGTAGGGATATGCAATCTATCCCCCACTATTCAGTGTGTCATCTGCTTTGCTCACACCACTGTGTTGATGCATTGAAGATACAAACCCAAGATCTTGTACAAACTGTACAGTTGAGTCAGTTTTAATGTGTAGAAGGGTTCCCGCTTTCTGAACCCACACATTCTTGTCTTGAGCTCTCCCAGGCCAGGGATAAGAGCAGTGAAGTCTTATCTTCACCCACCTTTCATCTGCTTCACCTTAGCCCCTCAATGGCAAGGTTAAGAGCGCATTCACCCAGTTCCAGAGGTTTGTTTGTTGAGGTTGATATGACCCCTTGACTAAAACCTAACCCTTGTTTGAGCCACTTGTTTGTGTATAGCGTGTGCTATCTGTGCTTGTAGGATTGTTTGACTTGCTTCTTGTGCAAGATAGGATTGTTTGACTTGCTTCCTGTGCAAGATAGGATTGTTTGACTTGCTTCCTGTGCAAGTTAGGATTAGTTTAGACTTGCTTCCTGTGCAAGTTAGGTTTTGCTTGGCTTGCTTCCTGTGCAAGTTAAGTGTGTGTGGCTTGCTTCCTGTGTGAGCCATGCTTAGGATAGGTTGGCCCTTGTGCCGTTTAGCTAGAAACCTTAACTTAGGGATAAATTTGCATGATAACATCTAGGCTCGAGTCGTAGTCTCCCTAGTTGTGTCTCCCTCTGTTATCTGGTTAGGCTAGTCCTTTATCCCTGCGTAGGGGAACTACATCGCCCTGATCTTCACACCAGATGAAGTATGTAGGCAGGAGATTGAGCTGATCTCTCCGGGCGCCTTTTCTTTCTTTTGTGTGTGTTGCCTGACCTTTGCTAGGCTCGAGTCTGTGACTCCTTAGCATTTGCTGTCTGTCTGTTTGTGTGTGCTTGACAGTTATAGGCTGAGTCCCCGACTCCCTATTAACCTGTTGTGTCGTTGTGTGCTTGGAAGCTGATGTAAGTCCATCGAGTGGCATTTGGGTTCCAGTGTGCGTGTGTTTAGGTTCGGATGTCAATGTAAGTCCAGTGATTGGCATTTGGGCTCCACGTTTGCCTCTTTGTGTGTGTTTGGTTCGGATGCTGACATAAGTCCAGTGATTGGCAGTCGGGCTCCGCGTTTGCCTGTGTTTTGTTTGGTTTGTGTGCGTGTCAGCCGAGCTACGAATGCTCTGATTCTTCTCTCGTCCGAGAAGATACGTATGCATAGGATGCGATATCCTAGCGAGCATGTGTTTTCCCCAGTCCGAACTACTTCGACTCTGATGTCTATGCCTGATAGACTAAGTAGGCCCAGGACGCGACATCCTGCCGAGTCAGTTTCAGTCAGTCTCTCTTGTCTCTTTTCAGCCAGTGTGTGTAAGTGTGAGCAATGTTTAGCAACCAATATTCCTTCCTTTTGTGCGTGGATCCCGTAGAGTACTACGGATGCGTAGGGGTGCTAATACCTTCCCTTCGCATAACCGACTCCCGAACCCATACTCTTTGGTCGCGAGACCATGTTCTTTTCCCAGGTTTACTCTGAGCGTTTCCTTTCCCTCTTTTGGGATAAATAACGCACGGTGGCGGCTCTGTTGTTCTTCTTTTCCCGCCGGTTTTTCGCGCGATGCGACAGGAACTCTCTAAAGTAGCCTCCAGGGTTTCTGTGCCAGGGTTTCCGTCCGTCTTCCTCTGTTTTCCTCCCCCTTTTCGTGACTGAAGCTTGGCTATTTATAGTGCTCTTGTTGTGACCTAATGGGCTCATAATGAAGCCCAGAAATTCTGATATTCGCCAGCTTCGCTAGGCGAAGGAATTGCTCGCCTAGCGAGCCAGCTAGTTTGGGCTTTTTCTGGATCTGGTGCTTCGCTGGGGCGAGTGTCATAACGAGGGGTTCGCTAGGCGAAGGAATTGCTCGCCTAGCGAGCGAGCTAGTTCGGGCCATTTTCTGGATTGGGTCTGTTGTGAGCTGGGCTTTTGTCCCTTTAAGGTTAGTGCCTTGCAGAATAAGTCGGAGTACTTCGAGAAATGTTTTGCAAGATTAATGGGCAAATTTTGGGGTATGACAGCTGCCCCTGTTCAATATTCTTGAACCGAGAGAGTTAGGATGGCAAGTATGCCGTTCGTGGTCTGGAGGTGGAAGATTATTGAACACTAGAATGCCCCAAAAATTTGCACTTGTCAATCGAGAGATGGGCTTAACGATGCCATCCAGGAAATTTGATGATGGGAGTTTCAGATTGTGTCGTACGTCAGACGATATCTGAAGACATGGGTGTCATACCGGGTCGTACGCTTGACCGTATAGTGAGTCCTCCATTATGCTGTCGACTTCGCTGGGGAGTCAGAGTGTGTTATACGCTGCTGGGGATAAGGGATCAGAATGGATCATACGCTAGACCGTATCCGAATGGCAGAGTGAGTTGTTCATTAGGCGGATGACTTCACTGGGGATGAAAGATCAGAATGGATCGTACGCTAGATCGTATCTGAGTTGCAAGATGAGCCGTCCATTAGGCTGCATCTGGAGAGGTAAAGGTCAGAATGGATCGTACGCTAGATCGTGTCTGAGTAGCAGAATGAGTTGTCCATCAGGCCGGTGACTCCGCTGGGGGATGAAATACCAGACTGGATCGTACGCTAGACTGTATCCGAGCTGCAGAATGGGCCGTCCATTAGGCAGTATCTGAGAGGGGTAGTCGTATGCTAGGCTACACGTCAGAATGTACCGTACACTAGGTAGCATCCGAGGAGCTGAAGGTCTAACTGGGTCGTACACTAGACCGTCTCTGAGCCGAACGAGCCGTCCGTTAGGCTGAATCTGATGATGAAAGGGGTAGTCATACGCTAGGCTACGCTTCAGAAATGTACCGTACACTAGGTAGCATCTGAGGGAATGAAGGTCTAACTGGGTCGTACATTAGACCGTATTGGAGTCATTGACGGTCAGAATGGATCGTACGCTAGATCGTATCTGAGCTGAAGGAGTCATATGTTGAGCTGAATCAGGATGAACCGTACGCTAGGCTATATCTGATAATATTTGTATATGTTGTATTTGCAATAAATGTCTGGGATGGGCTTAGAGGTGCCATCATTAGGAGAATATCAGGATGAATGTTGACATGGAGTATATCTGAAAGATATATCTGTGATCGATAAAGATGCCCGCCTGAGTGGATCTTTATTTGACCGTATCAGGAGGATGCTTAACCTGAAAAATCAAGTTAGTTTCACGCAATGTCATGATGCATGAGATGCAAATGTTGTATGCATGCGTGTACTGCGCAATGACGTAATGAATGAATTATGCGTCTGAAATAAATGCGAACATTGTACGCATGTATATGATATGGAATGATGTAATGAATGCACTATGTGTCTGAAACGTTCTTCCAGGGGACTCTACTGGGGAAATAAATCTCAGTCTTCTGGTCGGAGGTATTTGTATTGATGACCCCTTCTTAGCTGAGGATACTTGATTTCTGTCTGATGGCGGAAAACACTCAACAGAGCCCGGCTGGGGATGGAAGAGATGACCAGTCTGTCTGGCGATGCCAACCTCTTCTGGGAAATAGCTGGTTCTTGTTGGGGAATAGAATTAGCAACGGATTCATTGGGAAGCGTGATTAGACCTTCTCCTCGATCCTGAAGTCGTGTAGTAATTGCTATTGCTGTTCTAGGCATGCATTTTTGTAAACATTGATCGTATTCAAATGCATAAATCAATTCAAATTAAATCAATGGACGTTTATGCAAGCAAAGCAGAGGAAGTAAGACAACAACGTTTTTCGAAATAAAATTGTATTGATTTTGAAAGAGGGCCTATAAATAGGCAATTTGTGTACAAGGAGACAGAAATCCTAGTAAGAGGAAATTGTCAGGAAAACAGAGAGAAAGCTATGCAGAAAAAGTCCTATCGATTCTAATTCCACTACTGTCATTATATCTTCAAGCCTCTCATCTCCTGCTGTCGGATAGAAGTGATTGGCTTGTTCAGTCCTTTTGACCTAGTTGAAGCTGACAGAGAACGGGACATAGTCATACGCTTTAATCCCTAATTTTTGCCTGGACCGCCTTTTCAGGTTTTCAGTCCACCAGGATGCCCTTTTTTGCCCAAGCCGCCTTTTCAGGTTTTCGACTTGCCGGGTGTACGTCTTTATATGTTTATCCCTAATTTTTGCCCGAACCCTTTTGGTTCGCCGGGATGCCCTTACTTTTGCCTAGGTACGTCGACCTAGCGGGTCTCTTTTACGCGTAGTATTTTTTAACTATGTCCGCGTTCACAGGATGCGGGAGGTCTTCGCCATCCATTGTAGCAAGTATCATGGCTCCACCAGAGAATACTTTCTTAACCACAAATGGCCCTTCGTATGTGGGAGTCCACTTGCCTCTGGGATCACCTTGTGGTAGAATGATACGCTTGATCACCAAGTCGCCAATTTGATACACCTGTCTCTTGACTCTTTTGTTAAATGCCTGGGTCATGCGCTTCTGATATATCTGCCCATGACAAACAGCCGCAAGTCTCTTCTCATCAATCAAATTTATCTGATCGAGTCGAGTTTGAATCTATTCATCCTCGTCTAAACCCGCCTCTTTCATGATCCTTAGAGAGGGAATCTGAACTTCCACCGGTAAGACGGCTTCCGTTCCGTAGACTAAAGAGAAAGGAGTTGCCCCTATCGAAGTGCGCACTGAAGTGCGATAACCATGGAGAGCAAACGGTAACATCTCATGCCAGTCTTTGTATGTTACTGTTATCTTTTGTATGATCTTCTTGATATTGTTAGCAGCCTCCACGGCGCCGTTCATCTTTGGCCGGTACGGAGAAGAGTTATGGTGTTTTATTTTGGACTGCATGCAGAGTTCAGTTTAGTACCATTATCAGTGATAACTCTCTCAGGAGACAGCAGGTTTCTCAAGTAGATATTTGATAGAATCCATCTTAGAAGTCAATAAAGTGGTATGATTCAACATATACTGTCTTAGTCGGCGAGCAGCCCAAGCCAAAGCACAACAAGCTTTCTCGAGCTGTGAGTATCTTGTTTCACAGTCGGTACCTTTTGCTAAGGCAGTGTATGGCATGCTCTTTTCGACCAGACTCGTCATGTTGCCCCAGCACACCCTATTGAATTTTCTAACACAGTCAAATACATGATTAGAGGTCTTCCTTCAACTGGTAGCATCAGAATTGGAGGTTCTTGGAGATATTTCTTGACTTTGACATTCATCATTCCATACCATCTCTTGATTTTTCTTTTTTAGTAATTTGAAGATGGGTTTGCAGGTAGCAGTCAAGTGTGGAATGAATCGGGCAATGTAATTCAAGTGTCCCAAGAAACCTCTGACTTCTTTCTTGTCTATTTCAGTACCCAGATTTACAATTTCAATTGACTCCTCTTGCGGCTGTATGGTCTTTTCTTCTTGTAGTACCAGTCTGGCAAGTTCTCCAGGGACTTCACAATCCTCCTCACTTCCATCCTCGGCTTGGTAGGTGGATTTTCAAAGTCATGATGAACAGTAGCAGAACTATTATCGACGGGATCCAGAGTGGATATGGATGTGCAATTTGTTACGTGAGTGTGTGCAAGAAAACATAGCTTGTTTGAAAAATAACAAGAAAGATAAAGAGCGCAATATTTGAATGCAAAAAGGTCCATTGATTTATTGAATATGAATATGCTTATGAAAATGACAAAACCCATGAAAAATTAGCTATTGTGCCCCGGGTATAGACACAATGCTTTGAACCACAAAAATAGCAATAACAATTACTCCTGACTAAAGGAAATCGGGATAGTGTCTTCAGCCTTCCAATTATTGAGTCCGTCACCAATTATTGGGAAAATCCAGCTATCCAAGTTGCAATTGCTATCAGCATCTTCTACAGCATTGACAGTCTCGTCATGGTTAGGCAGAGGAGCAGTGATGACCTTAGGAGTCTCCGGAGGATCAGAGGTAGCCGCCTGTATCTTTCCACTTCGAATGCCGTTTTCAACATGTTCACCTGTCAATATAAGTTCAGTGAAACCCGATGAGGAACTCCTCAATAGATGGCTGTAGAATGGGCCAGTCAGCGTGCTCATGAACATGTCTACTAACTCTCTGTCAGTCAGAGGAGGTTTGACTCTGCCAGCCAAATCTCTCCATTTTTGAGCATATTCTTTGAAGCTTTCTTTAGAGCCCATAGTCATATTTTGCAACTGTAACCGAGTAGGCGCTAATTCAGAATTATACTGGTAATGCTTGTAGAAAGCTGTTGCTAAATCAGTCCAGGTGCGGATGTCAGAGCTCTCGAGCTGATAGTACCATTCCAACTGTGTGCCAGACAGACTCTCTTGGAAGAAATGGATCCATAGTTTCCTATTAGTGGTATACGGCTGAATCTTTCTCACATAAGCTCTCAGATGCATCTGAGGACAAGATGCCCCATCGTATATAGTGAAAGTGGGGATCTTGAATTTGCGAGGAATGACCACATCAGAGACCAGTCCCAAGCTTTCGAAATCCAGACCGGGCGCCTTTTGACCCTCCATAGCTAGCATGCGTTCTTCCAGCGACTTATACTTGTCATCTTTTGGAGAGTACTGTTCATTTTCATAATCTTCATCGTCGTCCTCAGGGTTGCAAGGATCAGCATTCTCATCTTCTGAATCTGTCTCTGTTTCCTCTTCTTGATCCTTCGGAACTCTAATCTTGACTCCGGCAGTCTGCCCTTTGAGCCTTCTTCCCGGGTTGATGTAACTCACAGGTTTCTTGTCTTTCTTTTTCTCGAGCAAGAGAGCCTTCAGTTCCTCCTGCCCCTTGGATAAGTTCAAGATCATCTCCTGGAGTTGAGCACTCTGAGCCTGGAGATCTTTGACAGTTTGTTCGAGGTCCATTTTTCTGCTTGGAGGAAAATCGTGAGAACATTGATCCCTTTAGAGTACCTGTTATGCAATGTTATGCTATGCAAGGTATGAAATGTTTTCAAGGACTTTTGGAATTTAACTTTGCATAAACTACCAAAAACGGAAACTTTTTTTTTTTTTTTTTTTTTTTACAAAATAGAGCAAAGTTAAATCCCTAAGTCCTCGAAATGGTTAGTTCAAAGCCATGATGTTATGATGATGTTATGATGTTATGTATGTTATGTAAATAACAAGCACAAGCAATTCACACAACCATCATTCCTAGGTTTTAAGGCTTGCATGAGTTCCATAGGTAAGTACCCTCCCCACTGAAGTTTGGTTGGTTCAACCTGTCCTAGAATAGTAACCGGGTTCTATAAGGATCTCAGATCATCGACCTTTCTTTAAGTCCACTTCAGTGCAACGCCAAGTGGTTGACCAAAGCTTCCCTAAAGTCCAATCTCAAAGAGTGTAGTATCGAGTCTCAACCAACCCCAGTCGGAACCGAAGTCAGTTATCTCACTACTTTCTAATGGCTAGGATGAGTCAATTAGGGTTCTAAAGGTCTGGTTAATGCTTTAATGACACCACGCAGATGCCAAATTTTTCCTCAAGTAAACATGAGGAACATCAGGACATCCAAAGTGTCACATTAACCGTAGCCATCATTTTAACCATTCCAGTATACGCCGGATAGTCGCGATGATCTATTGCTACTTACCTAAGGTACACTAGATCCGGGTGTAGGATCTTTCACTCAAGAATACCCAAGCAATCCCTTAAAAGTAAATCAGACAATTTTAAATAAGTGATCTTGTTTTTTAAGGTAACCTCTCTTGTAATCGTCCCCAGCAGAGTCGCCAGTTCTGTCATACGGTGAACTGACTTGGGGTATTTTGCTTTTTATCGCAATGTCGCGGATAGCAAGAGTCGCCACCGACTTTTCTTTTATCCAATAAGGAAAGGTGGAAAAGAACAGGAAAGACCTCAATAGATTTTGGGTTCGGGAGGTACATTATACAAAGGGAAGGTATTAGCACCCTTTGTATCCATGGTTATCCATGGGCTCTTAATTGCTGGATCACTTATATTTTTGTCTGAAAAGTGTTGGTGAATTGTTTAAAAATGTTTCGAAAAGAGAGTTTAACTTTGTAATGATTCTCGTATGAATGTATACAAAGGATTTATCTCGTTTGATTTTGAAAAACAGTTTAGAAAAATATAACTTGGTAATGATTCTAGTATGAATGTATACCAAGTGGTGATTTTCTAGGACTTGCAAAGTATGAGGGGTGAAAAATGTTTTAGGTTATGATCCAGTAATTGAGAGTTATACCTTCCTAAGGTCGTTATGGGCATTTCCTATCCTTATGAGGGTAAAATTGTCCTTACTATTGAGAAGTAAGTAGTTTTATCCTTTGGATGTAAAAGGGTCATTGTAGGGTCATCGATAGGCCATTGAAGGCAACAGTTGTGAGGATACCTTAGCATTCGAAGGGACTATCATCATTTAACCGTAGGCTACACCGAAGGGTCATCGCGGGACAAAGGCAACATTCGAGGGACTATGATGATTTAACCGAAGGGTCTTTGCTAAGGGTATCCCCATATTCGCGGGACATGACCGTAATACCGAAATCGTGGGGTAACAAAGAGAGGTCCAAGATCACTTATTTAAAGGCAATGTGTTGTAATTACTTAGATAGCCGTAATCAATTAGGTAATTAGGTTCATATTAACATCAATACATTAAGATCAATTAAGCCATTAGGGTGGATCTTCGCCATGAAATGAATACATTAAAATCAATTGAGTAATTCAGGGTGAATCTCCATAAGGATCTCCCACACATAAAGTGGGATACCTAGCCGGCCGTTTCCTCGGGAATATGTAAACCTTTGCACAATTCAACACACGGGTTAGAGCATCAAAGTAAAGTACAATTGAAAATTGCACTACAACACAACAGTCATAATCTCAGGCCAAATGATGCAGAATTATAATAAGTCTTGGTTAGATAGACATAAGGCATAATAGAAAAGAAACAAAGCAGCCACTGTCCCGTTCGCCTCTGCTTCGCCTGGCGAAGGCTCAGCGAATGCTCGCTACAGGCTCGCTTAGCGATGTGCTAGCGAGCGGCCACGGGTTTGGAGTTTGACAGCAGCATGACCTCCGAAAACCTGAACTTGTATGGCACTTGATTACAGGAATAGCATGGACAAACATTCATGATATTCAAGCATATTTAAATTCGCATGTGAAATCAAATTACATATTCGAAACTTCAATCATGATGCTTTATGTATATAGAGATTACCGATTAAAAGCATAAAACAATAGTGATGCGCAAACCTGCTTGCAACTAAGCTGCTATGTTGAAGAGACTGATCGCTTTTGGTATCGGATGGAGTTGGGCGGCGGTAGCTTCGGAGCGGAGGAGCGGCCTTCAGGGTTTCTTCACTCGGAACTCTCTAAAGTAGCCTCCAGGGTTTCTGTGCCAGGGTTTCCGTCCGTCTTCCTCTGTTTTCCTCCCCCTTTTCGTGACTGAAGCTTGGCTATTTATAGTGCTCTTGTTGTGACCTAATGGGCTCATAATGAAGCCCAGAAATTCTGATATTCGCCAGCTTCGCTAGGCGAAGGAATTGCTCGCCTAGCGAGCCAGCTAGTTTGGGCTTTTTCTGGATCTGGTGCTTCGCTGGGGCGAGTGTCATAACGAGGGGTTCGCTAGGCGAAGGAATTGCTCGCCTAGCGAGCGAGCTAGTTCGGGCCATTTTCTGGATTGGGTCTGTTGTGAGCTGGGATTTTGTCCCTTTAAGGTTAGTGCCTTGCAGAATAAGTCGGAGTACTTCGAGAAATGTTTTGCAAGATTAATGGGCAAATTTTGGGGTATGACAGATTTGTTTGGATGTTATTTTATAAAAATTACTCGGTTCAGATCAGATTTCTGATTGATTTTTTAAAACCGATCTAAACCAAATCGAACCGCATGTATATATTTTTATACTTATTTATTTTTTATTAGTATGATATATTGTGTTAATTTATTTTTAAATGATATTTATTTTTTCATAAATATAGTTTATGTTATATATTATATAAAATTTATTATTTATTAGTATTTTATAATATTAATAAATAAAAAAATTGTAATTTGGATATCTAAAAACGGATCTAAATCAAACCACGTGAAATTTGATCGAATCAGATCGAACTTTTTAAACTTATCATCCAAAACTGAATTGGAACATGTTTTGACTGGGTTTGAGTTCGGATTTCCCCATCAATGAATTAATGATTGGTGTTAAGAGTGTTGACCAGGATAGATGAGTCATAGCAGTGGTTGATGACCAATAGATGAGTCACAACAGTGGTTGATGACCAATAGATGAGTCACAGAAGTGGAACCAGCTTAGGAGGTTTGAATCCTGCAAATAAGATTGGTTTGGAAGGACAGAAAAGAGATTTCAGTATCTTTAAGACGAAATCCACTCTCAGTAAACAGAATTCTTTATTGCCGAGAAAAATCGAGAAGAAATTGGAGTCTCAGAAGATTAATGGCACTTCTAGTGTGGATGATGATTCTGTTAATGCAAGTGTTCCTGCTGGTAGATACTTTGCTGCTCTTAGAGGACCTGAGTTAGATGAAGTCAAGGTGAGAAATTGCTACCTAAGTTTTAAATTTTTACCTCAAAGTTGCATGAATGCATGCATGTTAGCTAGATATATGCTATATATCTTTCCAAAGACTCAATCACAGTTAAAAATTATGGGATTTTAAAATGATGTTTAAGAGAATAGTTAATCAGATATTTTTATTTTTAAATATGTATAAATGATCAATTATAATGTTGTGCATACATTTGACACAGGACTATGAGGACATCCTTCTCCCGACAGATGAGCAGTGGCCGTTTCTCCTTCGGTTTCCTATATGATGTTTTGGTATCTGTCTCGGCCTAAGCAGTCGAGCGGTTTTATGGCATAATCTGGCAACAAGTCCTGCCACAAGGTTTCTTCATATTACACCAAATATCAGTTTTCTAATATGGTTGTTAGCCTTAGCAGTGTTGATAGTTGTTTCCATCACCTACATTCTGAAATGCATATTCTACTTTGAAGCAGTCAGAAGAGAGTATTTCCATCCGGTTCGTATCAACTTCTTCTTTGCCCCTTGGGTTGTCTGCATGTTTTTAGCAATCTCTGTACCCTCTAAACTAGCCCCACAACAAACCCTTCACCCTGCCATTTGGTGCACTTTCATAGCATCTTATTTTCTACTTGAACTCAAAATCTATGGCCAGTGGCTTTCTGGAGGCAAAAGGCGTCTATCTAAGGTTGCAAATCCCTCTAACCATCTCTCTGTATCTGGTAACTTTGTTGGAGCAATTACATCGCACTTTGGAAGCATTGTATCGAGGTCCTCTTCAAACTTAGCTCCAATTTCTTTCTCCAATTCAGGCTCCATCTTAAGTCTATCATGATATAAAAGGTTACAGTTAAAAGGTTTCAGCCTTTGGAGTAAAAGCTTCCCGATTCGTCCAGCACCCACCGTTCCTATCGTCTTTCCTTCAAGATCATAGGCTCTATGTGCAATGCCAGCAACATCCCATTCTCCTGTAATAGACTGATGGTAACCAGGCACAAAATTCCTCACCATAATGAGTATTCTCATGAGCTCATCCTCAGCAACAGATACTGTGTTGCTTCCTGTGACCTCTGCGACGGTTAAACCAGCAGCAGCCGCAACATTGCGATCAATGCGATCAGAACCAATTCCGGCAGTCAAAAGTAGCTCTAAATTCTTAGCTTTCTTAATTCTTTCAGCAGTAACATAGGCAGGGTGAAATGGTGTAGATATCAGAACATGAAGATCAGGAATGGTAGTTTGTGTTTTAAATTTTGTTAAAAATGCTCTACTCAGATCAAACAATTTCATATTCATCAAACTGGTCCAATTACTAGGCACTACGCCATTGATATGATTACCCTCCAATCTGATATCAACTAAAGAACCTAAATTTGCAGCAGAATGACTCAAAGTACCACTAAGATTAAAACACGGCAAATTAATCATCGAAACTTTACCATCAGAATTGCATTTTAATCAAATTTATATCATGTATAAAGTTGTTGAGGCATTTCCACAAACAGCTTGTGAGTGTACATATTAAGCAGTATTATAAACATGTTGATTCAAATGAGATAAAAAATGAAATTTGATATTAAGAAAACTAGAGATTAAAGAGAAATGGAGATAGAAGAGTACCTTTATTTCTGTGATAGAGAAAAGTCGACGGCGGTGTAATTGGTTGACGGTGGCGGAAGCTTTGCACAGAACATGAATAGAGTGATAAACTCAACGTCCAAATTTTGGGAAGAAAATAAGGTCCCTCAATGGGGCCTAAAAAATGCATTATATAAAGGGCCTAAAATAAATCTCAATGATAAGGGGCTTAATATATTGGGGCTTTAATAAGGCTTAATAATTGGGGCTTTTAAATATAGGGCTTATTTGACAGCTCTAGAAGGAAGTGAGGGTCGAAAAAGTTGTTACCAGTATGAAGACAGAGCCCTTAGAGGCAGTTCTATTGGTTCTGTTTGGAGGAGTGGTGATGAGTTATGGGAGGAATGGTTGGGTTAGAAGTGGAGGTTGAAAAAATCAGAAGTTGGAAGTGGAAGGTTGAGGTTAAGGGTTTGGAGATGTGGGTGGTTGAAAGGAGGGTGAAGTTGTGAATTGTTGAATGATGGTGAAGATGATGGAAGATTGAAGGGTTCAGTTTGCTGCGGTTATATAGTTGGTTTGGATATGGAAGTTGGTTTAGAAGTTGGTTATGGAGAAGTTCTCAGTTCTGTTGAAGGGTGTGCTTGAGGGTTATTAAAAGGTGGTTAGAAGTTGGTTACAATTAGATTATAACGGTTATGACAGTTGGTTATTGTCTATGGTTTGTTAGGATTCGGTTATTTCTGTTCTAAAATTCTGTTTTGGAGTTTTCTAACTTTTCTTCATATTGGCCCCTTTTTTAGTTTTTGTTTTGGTATGATATGTCGGTTAGTGATTATTGAACGAATTGTTTCTTATAGTCTGTTGTGAATTTATTAGAGTGTGTAAGTTGAAATGGTTTGAACCCTTCGTTGTGCACTTGCAGGTTGGACGGTTGTAAAGCTTTGGAAGCAGGTTCCACGGGTGGTGTTAGTATGGTGAGGTTAGCATGCTGCCGGTTCAGAATTGGTCGGTTGGATGGAGATTTTTGAAGTCGGTTCTGTTATAGGTTTTTTTCTTTGAATTCTGTTACAGGTTATCTCACTGTTATGTGAGGTCGATTATGTGTTGTTAGAAATTAGTTAGTTTTTTTGTTAAATTTTGTTACAAGTCAGTTGGTTAGAAGCTTTGAAATGAATTGGTTTTATGCTTTATGTCATGGTGTGCAGGTTGGATAGTTAAATGCAGGGTTGAACCGGTTCTGTTTTGTTTATGATGACTTGCTGCTAAAACTGACTATGCTTTGCACGATTTGTTATGCAGGGCTGCCACAGAAGGCTTTGGACCATGCTATGGAATGCATTGCTTGGAGTTTTAGATACGGATTGGTTTACTTGGAATTGAAGCTTGTAGGTCACCATGTGGAATTTTGCTCATGTTGTAATGGTTTTAGGATTTATGTAGAAATGTATGTTGTAAAACTCAGAATATGTATGTATGTAATATGAATTGTATGTGATTTGGGAATTGAAAATCTTATGGGATTGTAGACTTGAATTACATATGGTCATAATAAAAATGAAAGTCGGTTTATGATCGAATGAGAAACGGTTCATGAATGTGTTATTTGGATTGATTTAATGATTGAAAGGTTTATGGTTTAGGTTGAAACAAGTAATGTGGAAATGTAAAGTGTGTATGACTTGAATTGTAATTGTAATGATGTATTATTGGAAAATGAATAGAAATTGGAATTGGATGTGTTATGAAAATGCAAGTATTTAGTTTGGAATTCCAAATGTATAGAATTGATTGTATGCAATGATGAAATGGGATCGGCTTGGCTTTACAAAAACATAAGCATAAAATGGAATTGATTCGGTTTAAAATGAAGAAATCAAACTAGAGGCAAGAAAACATGACTATGCATAGTGAATCAAGACTAATGGGATGAGATTAGGTCTTAGGGTGGTCAGTTGACTTTGGTTAATTGGTTGAGAAAAAAGTCAACAGTTAACCAAAAGTCAACTTATGTAAAAATGTGTATCTTCGTGTAGAGTGATATGTAATGACTTGTATGGAATAAACTTGAATGATGACTCGATAGAAAGAATGAAAATGGACTTGACTGAACAACACAGTGCCTTTAAACGATCTGAGGTGTGCCATAATACTAGACTTGAAATCCAAACAAACACAACCAAGTAAATGATTAGAACACCTTGAATGAATTCCCCTTGATCAAATCATGGGGGACATGAGCAAGTAAATTTCTGATGAATTATTGAATAAACCAATGAAGCTCCATGAATGACCAGATGAATCTCAATCTTAAAGGCATACCTTCCTTCCATGCCTTGTGTGATCGAGCCCCTTGAATCCATGATTTTGAGCTTTTTCAAATCCAAGTGAAATGTACTATGATATTATGGATGTGTAGATGAGATGAATGTCTATCAGGATATGTGAATGATTAGGGTTAGTGACCTAGATGAACTTGTGAAAGGTATGGCGAATTTTGGGGTATGACAAGGGTAAATCCATATTGGATTTTTCGTCGATTTTGGATTTTACTATAGACAATACCTGGTTTAAAAAATTGATAAACATCTTATCACATAAAAGTGGGGTGACATGTTCTCAGATAAATTTCTTTCTTATTAGGAAGTTAAATAGAAAGATTATTTGTTAAGTAAAGTCATTCCGGGACACTTTGACTATCCAATATAGAGTATTTGGTTAAAGATGTAAGAATCAAGGGGAGAGCAAAGAGAAGAAGGCACATATCAAGTGGTGGCATTTAAAGGGTGAAAAATAAGAAAATTTCCAACTCAAGATCTTGAGGGGAGGTTTGGAAAACTACAAGAAAGTGCAAATGACATGTGAAGTAAGATGGTCCAAGAGATTAAAAAATGACTAAAGTGGCGTTGAGTGAATCAAGAGGTTTTAGACCTAGAGGTAAAAAACTGTGGCAGTGGAATGAAACTGCTTAGAGTAAAGTTAGAGTAAAAAATGATTCTTTTAAAGAATGATTCAAGTGTAAAAATATTAAAATTTGAGAAAAACACAAGAAAGTTAAGAATGAGACTAAGAAGGCGGTAAATGAAGTAAGAACTCAAGTTTTTGATGGATTATATCAATCTTTAGGAATTAATAAGAGAGAGAAAATCTATATATAGGCTTGCTAAGTGTCGTCATACCCTAATTTTTTCCCACCTTTTATCACTGGTCTTTTAGTTTATCTTACATTTGCATCCTTGACAACTTTTTAGGTTAATGTCAAATTGAATTGCTACTTAGACCATTTTGAGAAATTTCATCTCATTCACTTTTTTTTGCATTGCATTGCTACATAGACCATTTTGAAAATTGAAGTTGAAGTTCATTTCATTAGGACTAATGTTTTCTCATTTTTACCTAGTCATTGTATTGTCATCAAGACTGACCCAATCATATCGGAAGTCCCGTTCTAATTACAACAATGGGCTTAATTTTTAAAAAAAATACAATTATAATAATTAAAAAAATAGATCAAAAATACAATTATATATTAATTAAAAATAAATTTAATTATAATTATTTTAAGTTTTGATCAATCTTGATTTTTGTATGTATTGAGTTTTTATCATAATATTTCTTTCAATTATTGAGTTTTTTAAATAATATTTTAATTATTTTTATTAATATTTATGAAAAAAAATTAAAAACTTCAAAATTTGGGACCCTCTAATATTTGGGGTCCTATGCTGCAACTAATTGTCATCATTTGAATTCTTACGTCACAACATCCAAGAGATAACACCGAGATGCATGCTTTTTTATAGATGATATAATCATATTTGGAGAGTCAAAGAAGAATTTAAATGAGAGGTTAGAGACGAGTTTTAGAATCACATGGCTTTCTCATAAGCATAAGTAAGACGTAGTATATGGAATGTAATTACAGCAAAAGAAGAAGTGTTTCTAATATAAAAGTGAAAGTTGAAGACCATATCATCTCTCAAGTCTCACTATTTAAATATCTTTGGTCTGTACTACAAAGTGATGGAGAAATAGAAGGGAATGTAAACCATCAAATTCAAGATGTGTGGCTAAAATGGAGAACAACTTCAGGTGTTTTATGTGACATAAATTTTCCACTCAAATTGAAGGAATTTTTTTACCAGACTGCGGTGAAACTTGCGATGTTTTACGAGATAAAATGTTAAGCGGTTGAGAATCAACACGAGAATAAAGTAAGTATCACAAAGATGACGATGTTGCATTGGATGTGTGGTAAGATTAGACATGGTAAAATCAACAATAAAAATATTAGAGAGAGTGTTAGGGTAGCGTCTATTGTAAAAAAGATGATTTAAAATAGAATTAGGTGGTTTGAGCATGTAGAGATAAGACTTGTAGATTTTGTGGTGAGTAGAGTAAATTGGATGGAGAGAAGTCAAACAAATAGAAAAATAGGAGAAGTCAAACAAATAGAAAAATAGGAAGGCCTAGAAAAACTATAAGAGAGGTTATTAAAAAAGATTCTGAGATTAACGATTTAGATATAAGCATGATCTTAGATATAAGATTATGGCAAAAATTAGTCCATATAGACGAATTCATTTAGTGAGATAAAACTTGATTGTTGTTGTTGTTTTGTCATAAAATATTATTCATTTATATTTTTATTTTAAAATAATTATTTTTTACATTTTTAATATCTACTCTATAAATGAGATATTTTTTTATGAGGAGGAGGAAGAGTAATGTTTATGAATATAAATACTAAAAAAAAAAGATGTTAGAGTGACATAAAAGATGAGAAAGATAGGAGGAGAGATGAGGTTGGATTATGTGATTTTGTAGCGGAAAAGACACTATGCCTTTGGTTCAACTAATTTTTATTATCAATCTGGTAATATATATTGAGCCATGTATACTAATTTATTATTTGTTAAAATAAACACAACACATATACCAACAACATCCACACATGATAGTGAAATTGTTGTTTGACTCGTGATTGAGTTGGTTTCTTGTCTTAAAGTCGAGTCGGCTTAGTGGCTACCTCGCCCACATAGCATATTACGAAGAGTTGGTCAACATCCGATGTTGTTTTCATTTCTCCTATACTGCTTTATAAGTGTTTTTTTAGACTCAACGTGCTATAGAGCTAGTGGCTCAAGGTCGAGTGTGCTAACTGGGCTTGGGTCTTTAATAGACATACTGATTAAGTTATCGATCTCCATGGCGGGGTAGCGCGTTGGAATATTGAACCAGTAAGTTTGTGGATTCACCTAAATTAACATCAACAAGTGGATCTCAAGCTTGAGAGGGCAACATGAAGGTGCAGAAGTGACGGTTGTTAGCCAGCCCGACATCATAAGATACATGGAAGAAGATTAATGATATGCTTCCTTTTTCTTTTTGAATATTTATAATCTTTTTATTGTAAAATAATTTGACATGTTGCTTAATTAGAAGCACCTAATTTATTTGAGTGACTAGGTTGATCCAAAGACATGGTGTCTTTTTTCCTACCAACTTACACAATTCTATCCCAAGTAAAAGGGATAAAATCTCTCTCTCTCCACTTTTTTATATACTCCTTCCGGCCTTTTTTATAAGCAAAAATTTTCAAAAAAATTTGATCTTAAATATAAGCAAATATCATCAAATCTAATTAAATTTAATACTTTTATCCCAATATTATCCCTGCATTACTTACTTTATAATGTTATGAATGGAAATTTAATTAAGGGTATATTAATAATTATGTTATGTCTTTTACATGAAATCAAAAAAATTAAATACATTTAACTATCATTCTTAATAAACGTGAAAAATATCTTTTTTTTTATAAATCACACTGGAGTAATAATTTTTATTTATTTTTATGCATTTGAAAAAAAGTATAATACTATTGATCATCTATTTTAACCACTAATTTATGAATATATAATCATTTCAAATTACTTTGACCTTCATGCTTCTGAACTATAGTTATTGCCATTTAATGTCTAGGATTTGGTTGTGCAATGGTTTTTATTGTCATAGCCGTTTATATCCATTACTACAGTTGCATCTTCATGACCATCATTGTCATATAATTTTGTATAACATACATAAATAAATCGTCATGTGACTCATAGATGAATCAACTCTTTCTCCTCAAACTTAAATTAAACTACTAGGTTCTTTCATAGTATATTGTAGCGAACTAGTCCATATGACTTGAGGTTGAGTTCATTTGTCCTATATCAATTCAAGTATTTTCCAAAATTTCAACATTTTATAAATTGGAAGTTACTGTAAATGATGATGAAAATAATAAAACATTAAATTCTGTTTTCTCTTTGTAATAACTAACTTTAGGAGTTAGTTAGAAGTTGTTGAGAAGAGTTAGTTAGGATCTAACTAACTCCTTTAGCTATATATAGTTGTCCTCTATATTGTAACAAGTGAGATTGAGAATCACTTTTTCATCTTTGATCACATACAACTTTTCTCCAAGTTTTTCTATTCCTTTGGTTATGGAGTTTCAGCTCATTATTGTTGTATGTTCACATGGTATCACAAGCCTGTGATTCTACTTTCCGCTGCGATTTTTCTCAATCTTCTTCTTTCGATCCAAATTCTTTTTCTTTTCTGCAGTTTCTGCAACTTTATTTGTCTCTCATCATGTCATCTTCAAGCTCTAATAGCAGCGATCATGGTGAATCATCTTCAAGAAACAACAATAAAGGTTATCAAAATGATATCCTAAACCCTTATTTCATGCATCCAAATGAGAATCCTTCTTTGATTCTGGTCACACCATTACTCTCCAATAACAATTATCACTCTTGGTCGCGCTCCATGGCCATGGCTCTTCGTTCTAAGAACAAACTGCATTTCATCAATGGTGTTTTACCACGACCTTCTGATCTTGATCCGAATTCCATCGCTTGGGACAGATGCAACACGATGATCATGTCTTGGATCAAGAATGTTGTAGAAGTTGAAATTGCTCAAAGTATCCTTTGGATGGAAAATGCTGCTGATATGTGGAATGAGCTCAAGGAGCGTTTTTATCAAGGCGATGTTTTTAGAATTTCTGATATCCAAGAAGAAATCTGCACATTGAAACAAGGTGATGCTTCTGTTTCTTCATATTACACAAAACTGAAAATTTTATGGCAAGAACTAGATAATTTCAGACCTATTCCTGCATGTGACTGTGATACTACTTGTCTCGCCATTACCAAGATTCGCGCTTACAAGGCCAGTGATCAAGTAATCCGTTTCTTGAAAGGGCTGAATGATCAATACTCTGCTATTAGGTCACAAATAATGCTTATGGATCCTCTCCCTAGCATTTGCAAAGTATATTCCTTGCTTGTTCAACAAGAAAGACAAGCTAATCTTCCCATTGATGAGTCCAAGATTTTGGTCACTCCATCTTCTGATCAGCATCATCGTGATAATCAGTCTAAATCATATTCCAATATGCGTGGTAGAGGCAGCACTAGAGGAGGCAGATACTCTGGTGGCAGGGGCAGAAATAATCGTGTTTGCATACACTGTGGCATGTCTAATCATACCATTGATACTTGTTTTAAAAAACATGGTTATCCTCCTCATTGGAAGCATGAAGGTGCTATCAATCAATGCAATACTGCATCTGATAGACCTGAAAACACATCAGGATCTGATATTGAAGCAAGTGCACCAGCATCTCATGGTTTGGCTTTTACACCAGAGCAGCATCAAGCATTGCTAGCCTTACTTCAAGGCTCATCACACTTGCAATCTCTTACCATTAACCAGTTAACCTCTCAACCTAATAACCTTGAATCAGGTACTATCTGTACTTTCCCAAATTCATTTCATGCTGCATCATTCATTTTAGATACAGGAGCCACTGATCATGTTTGTTTTACTCGTGAATATTTTCAGTGTCTTAAGCAAATTAAGCCCATTACCCTCAAACTCCCAAATGGCAGTCTTGTTACCACTAATTTTTCAGGCACTATTCAGTTTAACAGCAACTTTTACATTACTGATGTTCTTTATTTACCCAATTTTGCCTTTAACCTCATTTCTGTCACAAAATTAACCAAATTACTCAATTGTCAACTTGTTTTTTATCATAATTCATGTACTGTACAGGACAAGTTTTCTCTGAAGATGATTGGCACAGCTGAGTTACATGGTGGATTATATTTCTTGACCTCTCCTTCAGTTACATTACCTAAAACACCTCCCATACATTGTATCAATTCTTCTGTTAATAATTCAAATAGCCATTATCCTGAATGTAGCCTATGGCATATCAGATTAGGACATGCTTCTAATTCCAAATTGATTGAACTCAATAAAGATTTTTCTTTCATCAAACCTGTCAATATCAAATTGCCTTGTGATGTATGTTTTTATGCAAAACAGAAAAGACTGCCTTTTTCTCCTAGTTCTCATGCTTCTCAATTCACTTTTGACATATTACATATGGATATTTGGGGTCCATTGGCCATACCATCCATGATGGGCTATAGGTATTTTTTAACTATAGTTGATGATAAGAGCAGATTTACATGGCTGTATCTTATGAGACTAAAATCTGAAACCACTTCTCATGTCAAGTCTTTTGTAGCATTGGTTAAAACTCAATTCAACTGTCATGTCAAGTGCATTAGATCAGATAATGGCAATGAGTTTTTTATGCCTGATTTTTACAATCAATCAGGTATCATTCACCAAACATCTTGTGTGGCTACACCTCAACAAAATGGTATTGTTGAGAGAAAACATCAACATATCTTGGGCATCACTAGAGCTTTTTTATTCCAAGCTCATTTGCCTCCCTTATTTTGGGCTCATGCAGTGAGTTATGCTGTGCATATCATAAATAGACTTCCCACACTTTTCTTAAAACACAAGTCACCCTACCAAATCCTGTACAACACTTTACCCGACATGACCAACCTGAAAGTTTTTGGTTCTTTGTGCTATGCAGCCACTCTAAAATCCAATAGAAAGAAATTAGATTCAAGATCTAGAAAGTGCATTAATCTAGGTCATAAACCTGGTGTGAAAGGACACCTTTTGTTTGATCTGCATAATAAGGAACTGTTTATTTCTAGAGATGTTGTTTTCTTTGAGTCTCACTTTCCATATAAACATAATCCTTCTATGCCTTCATCTTCTGCACACACTAATACACATCTGGATGATTTGTTTGATGATGTGTTTCTGCCTAATCCAGTTCCCAATCCTACATTTAATCATTCAGTTGACAATGGTCATACTGAGTATAATTCTCATTCTGCAGATTCCAATTCCAATGAAACCAACCATCCTACACATTCTCCTACCAATGAAACCAATCATCTTCATTCTGGTAACTGTGAGCCCATACCTGTAAGAAGATCACATAGACAAGTTCATCCTCCTAATTACCTAAAAGATTATCATTGTAATCTGCTTCACCATCCTGACTCAGCTGTGGCTTCATCTTCAACCACCTGTAAGTATCCTATTTCATCTGCTATTTCCTATGATTCTTTTTCATCTCCTCATAAACATTACATGTTAAACTTGTCTTCCAATCCTGAACCTACATCTTATGAGCATGCTATTTGTGATGAGAATTGGAGAACTGCTATCAATACTGAATTGCAGGCTCTGGTTAAAACTAAAACATGGGATCTTGTGCCCTTACCTTCAAACAAGAAAGCCATTGGCTGCAGGTGGGTTTTTAAAGTAAAAATGCATGCTGATGGTACCATTGAGAGATACAAGGCACGACTTGTTGCAAAGGGGTTCACTCAAACTGAAGGATTAGATTATACTGACACTTTCAGTCCAGTTGTTAAAATGACCACTGTTAGAGTTTGCTTAGTTGTTGCTGCTGTTCACAATTGGCCCCTGTTCCAACTTGATGTTAACACAGCCTTCCTCCATGGTGATCTTAATGAGGAAGTTTACATGAAGCCTCCACCTGGTCTCATTTTGTCTACACCAAATCTTGTTTGCAAATTGCAGTATGTTCACAGTTACTGCTATTTAATGTCTTATTCCTTTTATGTGTGGGATTTGACTGTGCGATGACTTTTAGTATTCATGTTATAAATTCATGAACATTAAATATTCATGTGTGTATCTTCTAAAATGATAAGAAAAGTGGACACAGTAAATGCTAATAAATGCAAGGAAAATAGTCCTATATAGAAAGATTTACTCACATTCAAAGCTTTTATAAATAGTTAAGAACATTAACTCAATAAAAGGACAAAAGAGGATAAAGTGCCACATGGATAAATGTGGTGGTCCCAATCATTATGCAACTTGTCTCCTCCATACACCCCTCGTCGGTGTTGTCACCGGAGATATCGACTCCGACTTCGGGTCCGAGGGCGTGGACATAGAGGCGTTAGTGGCGACTTGTAGGCGGAACTTGAGCACTTAGGCACGATGCATCAGAGCAACCGGGCTACTCGCGGCTCACTATTGCTTTTGTTTTGGTCGATGCATGTGTTTGATTTTTTAATTCAAAAAGAAGCAATACTTCGTGAAGTATTGCGAAATGAAAATAGGCAACGCTTGGAAATGATGCAACTTTCAGTGGAAATACTGTTAAAAGACGTTGTTTCATAAAGAGTTGCAACCTTGTGAAATAAAACATGCATGACATATAAATACATCACTCTGAATTTAGAAAAACATCACAAAAACCGAATATCCTTTTGAGCAAATTCCAAACACTATTCGCTATTAATTGAGTTCAACGCTGCAGTTTCAACCATCAAAGTTATGAACCAAGACCTCATTAAGTTGGATCGCTTTGATGGAAACAATTTCACCAGATGGCAAAATAAGATGACATTCCTATTTACCGCTCTTAAGGTTCACTATGTCTTAGATCCTGACCTAACACCAACTCCTGAAACAACCGAGGATGTATCTTATGAACTAAAGAAAGAGTACAAGAAACGTAAAGAGGGCGAATTTCTATGTCGTGGACATATTCTGAATACGTTGTTTGATCGTCTCTACGATCTATATACGAATACTCGATCTGCAATAGAAATATGGAAGACACTCGAGTTTAAATTCAAGGCCGAAGAGGAAGGCATGAGGAAGTTTTTAATTTCTAAATACTTTGATTTTAAATTTATAGTTTCCAAGCCCATTCTTCCCCAAGTGCACGAGTTACAGGTTCCCGTGAATAAAATAAAATTCGTGAAAATAGACATTCCTGAAACCTCTCAAGTTGATGAAATCATTGCAAAATTTCCAACTTCGTAGAAATAATATAGAAAGAAATTGATGCACAGTTCTGAGGACTTCTTTCTTGAGAAAATCCAGAAACACCTTCAAATCTATGAGGAATCGAAGGAAAGGGAGAACTCAAAATTTGCTGGTCTTTCCAAAGCCAATGTTGTGACCGCCAAAGGAAAAAAGGAGACAGATGGCATAAAAAGTCATCTTGGACCTAAAAAGGAACATAAAAAATTCAAACATTCTGGTGGTCCTAAAGGTCCAAAAGCGGTTGTTTTGTGCGTGGAAAACTCGAACACTATGTTCAAGATTGCAGACACAATAAGTAAAAAAATGAGATCAATGTTGTTCATGTAAATGATGACATAATCGCTACGGTGAGAAAAATAATGGAAATCAAAGACAAAGTGCAAGGGTGGTGGTATGACACATGTGCTACAGTGCATATCTCTTATGACAGGGTTACTTTTAAAACCTATTATGAGGCAAATGATGGACAAGAAGTACAAATGGGAAATGAAATAGGATCTAAAGTTGTTGGAACTAGACCCGTTGAACTCAACTTCACTTCCGGGAATAAAGTCACATATGTTAATGTGATTCATGTCCCCAATATGAATAGGAATCTTGTTAGTGGGGATTTGTTGGGTAAACTGGGAATTAAAATTGTATATGCATCATGCCAATTTATATTGATCTGTAATGGTGTATTTATAGGAAAATGATATTCCGCTGAGGGAATGATCAAATTATGTACTACCGACAATATTATTAATGAAATTTCTAATTCCACTTACATGCTTGAGTCTATTTCTTTATGGCATAATAGATTAGCACACACCGGTATTAGTTCTATGAAGAAACTAACTAAATCTGGTTTGATCTCATGTAATATAAATGATTTCGAAAAATGTGAATTATGCGTTAAATCTAATATGATTAAGAAACCTTACAAAAGTGTTGAAATAAATACACATCTCATTATTCTTGTACATTCAAATTTATGCGAATTTAATGGCATGTCAACCCGTGGGGGAAACAGATATTTCATTATATTCATCGATGATTCTTATAGGTTCACATATGTATATCTTTTAAGGTATAAAGGTGATGCTTTTAATACTTTTAAACTTTACAAAGCAGAAGTAGAAAATCAATTAAATAAAAGTATCAATGTCCTTAGGAGTGATAAGGGTGGTGAATACTTTCTACAAAATTTGATACATTTTGTGAAGAACATGACATTATACACGAATGCTCTGCACCTCGCACACCGCAACAAAATGGTGTAGCCGAGAGGAAGAATCGAACATATCAAGAGATGATGAATGCCATGTTAATATATTCCAAATTTCCATTTAATTTGTGGGGTGAGGCCTTACTAACCGCTTGCCACATAATTAACAGAATTCCTTTGAAGAAAACTGGTATTTCCCCATATGAGTTATGGAAAGGCAGAGCACCAAATATCGGTTACTTCAGAGTGTGAGAGTGTTTAGCCTACTATAAAAATATGGATCCTAAAAGAACTAAATTAGGTCCTCGTGGGATAAAATATGCCTTTATAGGGTATCCACCAAATAGTAAAGTATATAGACTTTTAAACTTGGAGTCTAATGTAATTGTTGAATCCCAAGATGTAGAATTCTTTGAAAATCTTATTACTAAGGATAAAGAATCCGAGTCTCCCGAAACAAAGAATCTCGTGAAGAAGATTCTTCTCGGAGTATCGAGATACAACCCGAAAGTACCTCTCAGATTATTGAAACACAACCCGAGCCTAGGATAAGTAAGAGACTCCGGAAAACAAAGGATCTAGAACCAAATGCAATCGATTCTCAACTTATTTCTCTTTATCTAGTTGAAGGAAACTGTGATAATTATGTACAAAATACTCCTATTATTCTTCAAGTAGACGATGATCCTATACCTTAGAAGGAAGCAGTGGCTTCGAGGGACTCTTCCTTTTGGGAGGATTCCGTCCAAGATGAAATGGATTCAATCACGTCAAATCACACTTGGGAACTTGTTGATTTACCAAAGGGATCAAGACCCATTAGATATAAGTGGGTGCTTAAAAGGAATTATCATAGTGATGGTACATTAAAGACATATAAGGCAAGATTAGTAGCAAAGGGATTTAGACAAAAAAAGGGTGTTGATTACTTTGACACATATGCACCGGTAGCAAGAACAACAACAAGTATTGTTCGACTTAGCCTCTTTGAATGAACTTATAGTTCATGGATGTTAAAACAACATTCTAAAATTGAGATCTCAATGAGGAAATCTACATGGAAAAACCAGAAGGCTACGTGCTTCCTGGAAATGAATAAAGGGTGTGTAAACTTTTCAAATCCCTATATGGACTAAAACAAGCATCAAAACAATGACATCGAAAATTTGATTATGTCCTACTTTCAAATAGATTTACTCCTAACTTGTGTGACAAGTGTTTATACACAAAGGTAAGAAAAAAATATTGTAATATTCCTTTGTCTATACGTTGATGACATGTTAATAACTAGCAGCAACGTGGATGGAATTTTAGAGACAAAAAGGTTTCTAACTTCGACATTCAAGATTAAAGATCTTGGATTAGTTGACACAATTTTAAAGATCAAAGTAAGGAGAAATAATGGGGGTTACGAACTTAGTCAAACATATTATATTGAGAAAATGCTTGATAAGTTCAAACACCTAAATTTTAAGGAAGTGATCACTCCTTTTGATCATGTCGTCAAACTTTAAAAGAAAAATGGAAGAGTAGTAGCTCAATTGGAGTATGCAAGTGCAATAGGGTGTCTTATGTACTTAATGTAAAGTACCAGACCAGACATATCATTTGCAGCTAGTAAAATGAGTAGATTTACTAGTAATCCAAATAAAGAACATTAGAAGGAAATCACAAGGATTTTTGGCTATCTATAAAAGACCAAATATCTTAGCCTTCACTATGGAAGGTTTCCCGCCATACTAGAAGGATATACCGATGCAAGTTGGATATCCAATATTGGAGATCATAAATCCATAATTCGATGAATATTTACACTAAATGGAGGAGCAATTTCTCGAAAGAGCAAGAAAAAATGTGCATTACTCTTTTAACCATGGAATCAGAGTTCCTGGCTCTTGCTTTCGTCGGTCAAGAAGCGGAATGGTTGAGGGACCTTTTGTTATAAGTTCCATTGGCAAAAGACAATGTTTCAAAGATGTTAATACACAGCGATAGCCAAGCCACTTTAGCTAGAGCATTCAACGAAGTGTATAATGGAAAGTCTAGACACATAGGACTTAGACATTCTTTTGTGAGAAAACTGATTAAAGATGGAATCATTTCACTCACCTATATACGAACGAGCTATAATTTGGCTGGTTCATTTACTAAGTCACTAGCCAGAGACTTAGTAAAAACAACTTCGAGACATATGTGGTTGAAACTCCTTGAGTAAGAGTTTCGACAGAGGCGGAAACCCAATCTTACGTTAACAGAATATTAACCTCAAGATTCAATTGGTAACAACAAGTCGTTGATTTGGATGTTTGTCGAACATTTCGTGATAATGTTGACTTTTAAAAAAGAGGGTTGAGTTTTTATTTAAACTCTTAATGAAGTTCAATACTGAGGGTATGTGTCTCATAGAAAATGACACAATATGAACTTCACCTATGTGAATTTCGAGATAGTTCTGTTTCAAAGTGAGAGTTGGACTTTCTCTCACGAAAATTCATGAATCAGGAAAACATATGGCCATAAGTGCTAGGAAAGAAATATAGGCGAAGAATCCTTAAAGAATGTGTTTAAGATAACGTCGGTCTATTCACATGGATTAATGGTTTAAAAGCATTGCTACCTAACATTCCGAGTAGACTTTGCGTTGTCTTTACTCATGTTAAGTTTTAAATAGAAAGATACCTAACTGTACTAACATTCTTTGTTTCCTTTTTTGGAATTCGTCTTGTCATTATTGGAACAAGTGGAAGATTGTTATAAATTCATGAACATTAAATGTTCATGTGTGTATGTCCCAAAATGATAAGAAAAATGAAATGAAGTAAATGTTAATTAATGCAAATAATCCCACATAGAAAAATCTACTCACATTCAAAGCCTTTATAAAGAGTTAAGAACATTAACTCAACAAAATGACAAAAAATGATAAAGTGTCACATAGACAAATGTGGTGGTCCTAAGCATTATGCAACCTGCCACCGGAGACACCAGCCCCGACTCCGAGACCGGATCCGAGGGCGTTGGCGTAGAGGAGGCTTGTAGGCGACACTTGAGCACTTAGGCACGACACAACGTTATAACGAGGCAGCTGGCCTTCGGCAGGACTCACTATTGCCCTCGTTTTAATGTCTTGTTTCATCAAGGATCGCAACCTTGTGAAATAACATATACATGACCTATAAATATATCACTCTGAATTCAGAAAAACTAAATATCCTCTTGAACAAATTTCAAGCACTCTTCACTACAAATCAAATATATATTTGAACTTATGATTTAAACTTATTTAAAAAGAAACGGTAGAAGATTGCTATGTAAAGAGAGTATATTTGATAGAGAATAGTTAAATTATAGAGATGGAGAAAAAATATTTAAAATCTATATAAAAATTAATAAATTAAATTAATATAACATGAGATTTTACGACCTCATTTAATATATGTAATCGACTGTGAGACGAGATTGTTGTTTTTGTTGAAAGACTGTCTTAGTGTATTTTTGGGGTGATTCTCATTTCAACGGATAACTTTAATGATGATGGGTGAATGTTTTTTTATAATAAAATAAATAATGAAAAAGAAAACACTATACTTTACTCCCTTGTAGTATGGGCCAAAGTGTTCGTCATGAACCAATCTTAACATTTTTCCTCTACATTGTACAAGTAGATAAGATAAGTGATGTTGATAGGTGCAACGTTTACAGAAGCTTCCTCCATGCTTTCAAGTTTTGGCTTCATTCGTGCATTAGTGCCATTGAAAATTTCACCGTCCAAATTGATATTTCCAAACATACAATAAAATCTCTGAATAAAACAAACAGCTTGGAGGGCGAAAGTGGTAAATGCTATTGGAGGAATAGATAATTTATTTGTTTGTATAGATTGCACAAACATGATACTAGTAGTTTACGATTCATGTCACAAATAAACTAAAATAAGTTGAATATCGTATAAAAATTATTTGTCTAGTATATTTGAGAACTCAAATAGCATAAACCAAATCTTTAGCTATTGTATTGATATACTAAAAATTAAATTTTCAAATATATTGGTATTTCTTCTTTAATTTGTGATAGACTATAGTTAAATCATTAAAATAATTCTAACATATAGAAAAAGAAAATAGCGATATTTCAAAATTTGAATTTTTTTTTAAACTTTCAGATTACACGTTCAAACGGAATGTGTAGATGAGATTTATAGAGTCTAATAAATCTAAGTATTGATTATCTTCTACCTTTCTTGAAATATCTAAGTTACATTTTTTTTCTATTGATAAGAAATTTTGCGAAGAGTTTTATCATTTCATTCAAAAAAAAGTTATCCAGAGTCTAATAAATCTAAGTATTGATTATCTTCTACCTTTCTTGAAATATCTAAGTTACATTTTTTTCTATTGATAAGAAATTTTGCGAAGAGTTTCATCATTTCATTAAAAAAAAAGTTATCCAAGAGTGATAGTGAGAAATAGATTTCTATATGTTAAATATGTAATTTTTTTGTGTTAAGTATGATTGTATTCGATGATGCCGAAATCTATTTGAAGTTGTAGAAGAAGTTTACTTCCACATGGTCTAACATAATTGAATTTATTAAGTGGGAGTCGAAGTTGTGGGCATTCGATAGGTAGTCAAAATGCATATTGTCACATCCTGATTTTGACCCCGAATCTTCAATTCGATACATTCATCATAGATGTTGCATATCTGCATAGTATAACATGCATTTCATACCACATAATACCTAGAATATCAGTCGAAATAAATTTTCTGATATACAGGCAAACCGATTGAATCAATTGTCAAATATGTGTCAAAACAGCGGGCGAAAAAATTTCAAAATCAAGTTTGCAAACATCAGTTTTATTAATCTACGTAATTTAACCTGGTGTGCTAGATTTATTTTTCAGCTAATTTTTCGGTCATATTTTGACTCGTATGAGCGTTTTAACCGGTCATTTTTATTTCAAAATCTGATCAAAACCTGTATGTTTTCCAAAGGTTTATTTCGCATTGATCATTTTGATACATTCATCTTATTTTTTCAAGCACTTTTGTGCCCGTTTTTTATTCAATTTAAATTATTTTATTTTTATCTTTTAGTCAAAAGGTTCATAGAAAATAAATAGGATTATCTTTGCTTTTGATTCCGTTTTATTTTAATTATTTATAATTCTTTTAATTTTAGTTGTTTAAATTATTTATAACTCATTTTCACACAAAAAATAATAATCAAAAGAGGTATTTTTGGAATTTTTTTCATTAATTAAGAAATCTTAGTTTATAAAATGGTGTATTGCATTGCACGAGAGAGGAGCCAAGCAAATCCATACAGCTGTCCGTGGCGCACGTGATTTTTGGATGGGGTAAAACATGTTATCCTCTAAAACATGAAAACATTCTCTTGTTTTGCTTTCAGTAAAAAAGCAACATTCAGAATTTCCTCTTGAATATTACTTCCCTCTTTCTCTTGAAACAAAACCCGACTCACCTTGTTACCATGACATCCCATTTTCAGCTAACTTTTCTCATAAAAAAAACTATTCAACTCATGGAGACAGAAAAAAAGAAGGAAGACGCATGCGAAAAAACCATGAGTTAGAATGAACTTTGTTCCTCTCTCACATAAAAAACCATTTCCCTTATAGAAACATAAATATTTTTCTTCACTCTCACATATCACTACTATTCACTCACCACCACACACGAAAAATGACACTTTTCATCTACTGCAAAAAAAAATCCAAACTCCATCTTCTTCATTCCATCCCTCCATGCACTACCAACACCAACCTCTTATGTCTAACCTCTACATTATCTCACATCATCTCCTCATCTTTATAACCTTCACACTTCAATATCAAGTATAGAAGACTCCTTCATTTCCAAAAACAACTCAACTCCTTTCGTCACACTTCATGTTTAGCCTTCATTTCTCGACGCCTCCGCCACAATCGTGCATCTTATGTTTCCGCTCCACCACTACAGCATAGCATTCCGGCGAACCCCACCACCCATAAAACTCCGATCCAACATCGTTTCTATTACTCCATCTCCTCCTTCCAACATAAAGAATATTCAAATGTTTTATCATTTAAGTTAAAATATTAAAATCTTTTTTCAAATAGCTCAAAAGAAGAGGACCATTGGAATCTAGCATTTTGGTGGGAACCCTCGAATATTCGGTCACAAGCCTCGCGTTTTGGGTTAACCGTTCATTTTTTTCTTTTGTCCCTAAAACACTTTAATTAACTTGGACAAAATAAGGACCGTTGAGATCAAGCATTCTGGCGCAACTCTTTGAACAATTGATTCTTATCAAGCGTTCGTTGTCCATCAAACAATTTTCTCAATTAATTCGAATGAAAAAGGACCATTGGAATCTAGCATTCCGATGGAACCCCAAATGATTGATCCCGAGACTTATGTCTCGTTCTCATCAAATGTTCATCATTCACCTATAAAAAATATTCAACCAATCAAACTATTTTTTCGCCGTCGTGCGATCTCAAAAACTTTTCATAAATGAAAGACATATTGTATTAAGATGATGCAAAACAATGCTTCATCCACAATTGTTGAGTTGAGATAAATGATATTTTTCCTAATGTTGATTTGTAAATCCATTCGATGTGATGTATACGTCATCTCCTCGTCTGTTTTGGGTAAAATAATATTTCCCATCAATTAATACAAGATAGATTTCGCTAAAATCAACCAACAAACAAACATTTTCTACCCAGAACTACGTAAGTCTTGAATTATCTATTGTACCCAGAGATACGTAGGAGCAGGATTGCAAAATCTTGTCAGACCCGTTAATAAAAAAATTAGGTTTAGTTTCTTTCAAGCCCCCTAATAGTAAAAATCTTTTTAGGTCCTTTCTAATTAATAAAAATTCAAAAAACATTTCTCTTCTATTTTTTTATTTCTATCCCAAATAAGTAAAATATTAGAAACTAACATAAGCTAACACTCAAATCGAAACTAACTAAACGGTTCCTGTTGAATACAACGGACATAAGGAGTGCTAATATCTTCCCCTTGCGTAACCGACTTCCGAACCCAGATATTGGTTGCGATGATCATATGTTATCCTTTCTTTTAGGGGTTTTATCGATATTTTCCCTTCCCTCTTTGGGAATAAATAAAGTTCGGTGACGACTCTATTCAGTCCATCCCGCGAGCATGCGATTGTGCTCCGCAAGCGTCGTGTTCTCATTTTTCGAGGTGTGACACATATTATACTCAGTCAAATAAGGTTAGTTAGTTAGAGATTACTTAGTGCGTAAGTAATCTGAGTTATAAATAGGAAGATACCATACATTTGTAAAGTAAGAGAGAAAGCAACTTAGTTAGAATTCAATAAAGAATCTTCTTCTCCCAAAAAACTCTCTCTCTCTCTCTCTCTCTCTCTCTCTCTCTCTCTCTCTCTCTCTATATATATATATATATATATATATATATATATATATATATATATATATATATATATATATATATATATATATATATATATATATATAATATATATATATATATATATATATATATATATATATATATATATATATATATATATATATATATATATATATATATATATATATATATATATATGTCTTCTTCTTCTCAAAATCCTTCCTCTTTAAAATATTTGTGTGACGGAATCATCTTGCAACAAAGGTGTGGTTGAATCACTAAAGTGAAGAGTGAAGAACGAGAGGCGGGATCAATCAGAAATATTAATTCTTATTCGTCAAGATTAATTAAAATTATCTTCAAGATTGAGGTTTAATTCCAACATCTAGCATCTAGAGCACTGGTTGCAATTCTTGGTAAGCATAGAACAATGATTTCTCATCCGAATGAGTATTTTCCAATAAATATTCTCATATTGAATGGTAAGAATTATGATAATTGGTGAAAGCAGGTGAAGGTTGTCTTATGTTATTAAGACGTTTGGGATCTTGGGAAGAATGGAGTAACACCAATTGGGGAGAATGCCACGGATGAACAAAAGGCTGCACATAAATATTTGAAGAAGAAATATTATAAATCTCTCTTTATAATTCATCAATGCGTTGATCCAGATAACTTTGAGAAAGTTGGTGATATAGACTCATCAAATGAAGCATGGGATATCTTGAAGAAATCGTTTGAAGGTGCTGAGAAGGTGAAAGAGGCGAGGTTACAAACTCACAAAAGAATGTATGAATTGCTTCAGATGGAAGAAAACAACGAGACTGGTGAATCAAATCAAGATGTATGGAGAAGTGTTGACATCAAGATCAGTAGTTGCAAAGATCTTAAGGTTATTACTTAGAAACTTCAAGCATGACAAAAGAAGAGCTTCAAGGGCCGCTTGAATCTCATAAACAAATAATTGCTGAAAGATCAGCAAACAAGACAAAGAGTGATGTGGCGCTCACTACTACAAATACTATATTTCATGACGAAAATTTCACCTCAGTTATTGAAAAACCGAGGTCAAAGGACCTGGAACGCGCTATATATTATTTTTTTAAGAAACTTTATCTTTCACCTTGGTTTTCTAGAAAAACTGACATAAAATGTTGTTCAATGTTTGAGCTCCGATTCCCAACTCCTACAATTTTATGTTTTATTTACAACCAAAAAGGCGTCTTTTTTTTTATACATTTTACTTCAGATATTATTCCTCAGTTGTTGAAGAAAACCAAGATAAAAAACTCTAAAAACAATTTTTATTCTTTCAGAATTATAATATTTTGTCTCATTCACTTTTTGCGCCCTAGCGAGCGAAAGGAACTCATTCTTCTCCGGTGAACAAAGGAGTTTCCTAAGACTCATAACCACCACCCTTCTTCTATGTGGAGGAAGTAAGCTTGAATTTTTCTCCGTTGAGTCTCTCATCATATTTCCGGTATGTACAAATTCTCCATTACTGTTGTTGTTGTTTGCATCGTTGATGTTGTATTCGTAGGTCATCGACATCGTTGTTATTATTGTTGTTTTTGTTGTTGTTGTTCTGTCGTTGATGTTGTTTTATGTGGTTGTTATTGTTATTATGGTTTTTGAGACTTATAGTGTTTAATATAATGTTGTTATGATATTTGTTGTTATTCTGGTAGTTATTATTGGTTGTTTACTATTTTTATTTTTAGAAGTTGTATATGATTATGGATCATAGTTGGATGAAAGTCAATAGATTAAGTAAAGGCCATGAGAATGAAGTGATTCAATTTCTTGATTTTGCAGAGAAAAAAAACCTTCCTAAGGAGAAGGGAATTTTTTGGTGTTCTTGTAAAATTTGTCGAAATATGCACAAACATCCAAGGGAAGAAATATTCAATCATTTAGGTTGTGGTGAAATTATTCAAAATTACATGAAATGGGTATGACATGGTGAAGTGACAAAAAAAGACCTATGTCACATACACTTGAAGATTTGATGAATTTATGAATGATACTCTAGAAGACATGATTCGTGATATTGGGGTAGATGCTTTCAAGAATGCTAATATGGTATATACTTTGCAAAAAGACATGAAAAAGTCGTTGTATCTGCAATGAAAAAGTTTTACAATATTGTCAGTTGTGTTAAGACTATTTAATCTTAAGGCAGAAGGTGAATGGACGGATAAAAGTTTCATTGAATTGCTTGAATTGTTGCAAGAAATGCTTCCATAAGGTAACACATTGAACCGTAGTTATGAGACCAAGAAAATATTGTGTTTAATGGATTTGGATTATGTCAAAGTACATGCATGTTGTAATGATTTCATATTATATAAGAAAGAATATGAAAACTTGAAGGAGTGTCTGAGATGTGGGGAGTCACGCTACAAGAAAAAGGTCAATGGTGTTGAAGGTGATGATAGTGTAACTAGAAAAGGTGTTCCTTCCAAGGTGATGTGGTGCCTACCAGTAATTTAAAGGTTCAAGATATTTTTTGATAATTCAAATGATGCAAATAATAAGAGATGGCATGCAGATGAAAGATTATGTGATGGAAAAATTTGCCATGTAGCTGATTCATTGCAATGGAAGAAAATTGATTCCTTATTTCCAAATTTTGCACTAGAACCGAAGAACCTTAGGCTTGGACTTGCCACCGACGAAATGTACCTTTTTGGTCATTTGGGTACTAACCATACTTCATGACATGTTCTGATCATAATTTATAACCTATTTCCATGATTGTACATGAAGCAAAAATATATGATGTTATCAATGATGATTTTGGGTCCAAAACAACCAGGGAACAACATAGATGTTTATTTAATTCCATTGATTGAAGATTTAAGAATTTTTGGGGAGGAATGTGTTGATTTTGATGATGCATATACATGAGATAAATTTAAGTTGTGTGCCATATTGTTTTGCACAATCATCAATGACTTTTCTGCATAGGGTAATTTGTCTAGGTACGACGTCAAGTGACATAAAATGTGTCCTATATGTGACTTTAATACATGCCACCACCAATTACAAAATGGAAAAAATACTATCTATCTTGGGCATCAAAAAATTTTAAGACCTAATCATCCATACCGTTGATTGCGGAAGGCTTTTAATAGAGAGCATGAGTTCGATTTTGCTCCAAAGCCCTTAACCGTGAATGAAGTTTATAAAATACAACAATACATTAAGGTTGTATTTGGAAAGTAACTAAAAGGTAAAAAAAAAGGGCCCGTGGAGAAAAATAGTTTGAAAAAGAGGTCGGTGTTCTTTGATCTTTTATATCGGTCTAGTCTTGATGCAAGACATTATCTTAATGTGATGCATGTGGAGAAAAATGTATGTGATAGTTTGATTGGAACACTTATCAACATTAAAGGCAAGACAAAAGATATTAAGAAATCCTGTGAAGATATGACAGTGATGGGTATACGACAAGATTTAGCACAGAAAAAAAAGGAAATAGAACATATTTGCCCCCAACTTGTCACACTCTGTCTAAAAAAGAAAAAAAAGTTTTTTTTTTATTGTTTGCAGGGTATCAAAGTTCCCCAAGGGTACTCATCAAATGTGAAGAAACTTGTATCAGAGAACGATCACAAATAGTTGGCTTAAAATCTGATGATTATCATGGCTTGATGCAACAACTTCTACCAGTGGCTATTCGTGACATTTTACCAAGGAATGTAAGCGTAACTATAACCAGATTGTGTTTATTCTTCAATGATATAGGTAGTAAAGTCATTGATCCTAAAAATTTAGACGAGTTGGAACATGAGGCTGCAATTATCTTGTGTCAATTAGAGATGTTTTTCCCTTCATCATTCTTTGACATTATGGTTCACTTAATTGTTCATCTAGTAAGGGAGATTGGAATTTATGGTCCAATTTATTTATGGTGGATGTATCCCGTAGAGAGATACATGAAGATCTTCAAAGGGTATACAAAGAATCATTGTTGTCCAGAAGCTTCGATCGTTTAACGGTACATCACAGAAGAAGTTATTGAGTTTTGTACAATGTATTTGTCTGAAGCTAACTCTATAGGAATTCCTGAGTCTTGTCATGAGGGAAGATATGATGGTAGAGGTACTCAAAGTTTAAATATTAAAACTTTTAGCCGATGTGTAGTTCTTCAAGCACATTTGTATATATTGAATAACCTGGATGAATTTCAACCTTACTTGACCACTCACAAAAGTCTTATAAAGGAAAAATACCCCCAGTTGGATGAAAAATGGTTGTTGATAGAGCATAACAAAAATTCGATAACTTGATTTAATGAAAGTGTTTCTAAAGAGAGTACTTGTGCATCGGAGACAATTAAATTGTTGTCACGTATGTCTAAGTTTAATGTAAGTACTTGGAGTGCATACGATATTACTAGATATTCATTATATACAAAATCAAAGGATGATCGTAGTACCAGAAAAAATAGTGGGGTTATGGTTGAAGTTGAATCCATGTACTTCTCTAGTGCCAGAGATAACAATCATGTACTAACATCTAGAGCATACTTTGGATTCATTGAAGAGATTATGGAGATTAATTATGTTTCTTTTAAAGTACCTTTATCTAAGTGCAGGTGGATTGACAATAACACTGGTGTAGAAACCGATGAATTAGGATTCTCACAGGTTGATCTTTGAAAGGAAACTTATAAGAACGAACCATTCATCATGACAACCCAAGCAAAATAAGTGTTTTATGTCACTGATCCTTCTAACACTAGATGGTCAATTATACTTCAAGGAAAATATATTCCTGATGAAAAATCAAGATTTAAACAATGAGACCCCTTGTTTCGCAACACATGTACATCAACCATCTAAAGAAAATGATTTATAGGATGTGCATGCTATTTCTCGTGATCATAAAGAGGGAATATGTGAAAAATAGTAAGTAAATGTTGTTTATCACTTAGTAATTTATAATTATTCATTTCACTCTTTTTTATTCCTTTACTAAACATTTAATGTTGTTGTTGATTATCCTAATTGGTTTAAATTGTTGTTCAAATTATAGGTGTTTAACGACCGATGATAAATCTTAGCATAGAACTTTTGGACTACCTACAAGACTTTCAATTTTGGTATTTGTTTTTGTTGGTTAATCATTTGATTTAGTTTTGTTATAAAATTATAAGGTTTGTCCATTTTGGCTTTGCATTTGATGTGAATTCTTGTTCTTCTGTGTTATGGTTCTGTAATGCAGGTACAATATTTCTGTTTTAAAAATCTGCAAAATATGGTTTTATATTCTGTGATATGTTTTGTAATTCAGGTACAAACAAAAATATTTTAAAAAAATTCACCCTTTGATTTTTAAATAAATTCGACGTAATAATATATGGTTATTACCTCAATTTTTAAACAAAATCGAGATTTTATGTTGGGCGCGCCATCCAGCTTTGTAAACAATAAAAATGCAAATGGTGAGATTCGAACCCATGATCAGATAACTTAACCCTTTGGTTTTTGTAAACCGAGGCGTTAAGTGGCATCTTTTTATGTCATCCTTCGTTACGTTGCTTCGATAGTCGAGGTTACATCTCTTTCGTGTGCGGTGTTAAAAGCTTTATTTGTAGTAATGTTTGCAGGCACATTCAGCTAAAGATAAGAAAGGAAAAGGAAAATGGAATGAAAGCAAAGGTAAAGGAGGCTGCAACAATTCGACTGGTAGAAGTCACCAACAAGAAGTAAATTCGTTGAACCAGAGACAACCCACAAACCAAAGCAATCATAGAGGATATGTTGCAGGTAGAGGAATATGTGGTGGTAGGAAACCTGATAAAAGTCATATTCAGTGTTTCAATTTTCAGAAACATGGTCACTATTCTAGTGATTTCTCATAAAAAATAATCTAGAAACGGATGCAAGGCTTGTAAGATACGAATAAGAAGAGATGCTACTAATGGTTACAAAAAAGACAGAGAGACGTTCAAGGACCAATGGTACGTAGATTCAGGATGCTTATCACACATGATTAGAAGGAAATATTGGTTTGTCAACAAAAGTCCATTGATAAAGAACAATGTAAAATTCACAAATGACAATACACGGGATGCTAAAGGTATTTGTGATGTTTTGATCATGAGGAAAGATGGCAAAAGATTAATGATTTATAAATTACTGTTTTCGTACACCCATTTTGTCACAAATTTTTTATTTCATCTGATTATTAATCATGCTTGCATATTTGGGTTAACTTAAAACAATTCATCGCATATTACATATCTGCATTGATTTAAAAATAATCTCTTCTCTTTGTTTTTTAAGGAGCATTTCACTTCTTCACAATTTATTACCAATTTAAAGTATTATCTTTTTTTTTTACTTTTTATCACGTGCATTGTTGTTTTACAAAAGTTTAAAAAAATTATAAAAAGAATGTCTCATAAACCACATGCATCATCTCATATCTTGCTTTTCCATTAAGTTTCTAATTTTACACAACAAACAAAAATTACAAAAAAAACTTATAAGGATATCTTATTTTGATATCATCCCAATACATACATTATCATACATACATCATCAAGTCTTCTTCTTTCCATATTTCACAAGTCATTACAAAGTTTACAAAATGGCACAAGAGAAAAAAACCCACAAATACCTGTCATTCGATATCATCATCACATACCATGATATTACATCATTCAAAAGTAATATAAATTTTTTAACATAAATGACACTAAAAACAACTATTTCTAAAATACTCCATCTCTCATAAAAAGTGTTTTATTTACATAGATAAATTATATGTTATTTTATTGTGGAAGTTACGCCAACCGACAAAGTAAAGAGATCACTAACACATGAAAAAAAAAAAAGAATAAGATAAGAAGTTGCAAAAAAAAGTAACAAGTGTGACACACTTATGCATCAAAGTGGAACTATTTGATCATGAAACGAGAAAAAATAAGGCATAACATTACACCAAAAACAGAGTGAGGCTAATATTTGACTATTAGAAGAAAATAGAGGTGCTCTTCAAGTGCAAGAGCGACATGTGGCAAAATCATGACAAGCCTTAGGGTAATGGCCGTGCAATTCTACAATCCTAGATCTTTTCTATATAATGTAAACTCATTTAGTCATTAGCATTCCAGATTTTTTATCAAAAATACATATTTTAAAGAAGGAAGAATTGAAACGCGCGATATCATTAGGGAATTGTAATTAGTCGTTTGTAATACTAATTTATTTATTTCTATTGTAACGATCATAAGTTCATTAAAGATGGGTGACTACTTCTTTTATATTAGACTCTCCTTAGATAAAGGATCCGTTTGTTTTGACTTTTTTTTAAAATGATTTTTATAGTGTTATATATTTTAGTGTAAAAAAAATTTATAAAGAAACTTTTCACAAAAGCTTCAAATGAAAATTTGGTTTAAATAATTATTTTTAAAATGTTATTTTAGATATTTCATCATTTTATCGAAACTTTTTTTGGATATCAAATTTTCAAAAAATCACTTAATTTTGAAGCTATTTCAAATAGCTTTTCTTAAAAATCATTTTTAAGATACAACTTTTTGAAAAAATTGTGATTTTGACTACGTTTTGATCTTCAATAATGTATATTTATGTTATAGAATGAACAATTCAATCTTTTAATTTATAAAAAACAAATTTAGAAAAACTTATAATATTTTGAAAAACATTTTTATAGAATCCATTTTCAAAAATACAAAGAAAAAATCCATTTTTTAAAAACTAAAACAAACTGGCCCAAATATTCCCTCAATTATGTGAATCATATGATTTGTTTAGATTTACTCTTTGTAAAGATAATCTTCTTATAATAATTCAATGTTATTCGTGTTTAATGTTTTTTTTCGTCTACGAAATTGGTAGAATCAATATAAATAGCAATAAAAATTAATTATAGATTTGCATATTAGAATTAAATAATATTGTGGCGGAGGTTTATGATCGCTAGACATAAGGAATATTTGATCCTGACATTATGTATTTTATGTTTGATCAATCTTTCGGTTGTGCCATATCCCAAGGTCGTTGGGACATGGTTGTAATTTGATGAAGCAAATTATTCGATGATGAAATTGTTAGTAACTATTTTGTAAAATTGTTGTGCTATGCTATGAGAAGAATTATTATAGGTTCAAGTGGGAAATAACCATATAAAAATGGAAAAGTATTCAAAGGGGATATTTTATCATTTATATCATAATACTCTTAACGGCTAGTTTAGTTAACTAATCTTATAATCATTACACAACCAATTCAATCTAACTCAGGCGCCACCTCTATTTTACATAATTACACTTTTTTTTCAATGACAAGTATTTTTAATGACAAGTATCATCATCTTAGCTTTGGAGAGTTTAAAATAACCGTTGTGGATATGATATAAAAATTTACTTTAACACTTGTGGGTTTGCTCACATAACTTATACTACATTGTATTTAGTTCAATAAAATGGTAGTGTTGTAGAATATTGTTGATCATTTCAAACATGAAAATTTAGGCAATTGTACTTGATATTAGGTTTATTTAATTCTTGTTATTTTTATTTTTTATTTGTCTAGATACTACTCAAGGTGTTTGCTTGTTTAGTTTATGCATGGTGCAGGTAAGGAGAATTCGCAATTCGATCGAAAAATAGAAAGGACAACAAAGGCAATTCGAAAAGCTAAACATGTAAATAAACAACAAGAGAAAAAGTACACAATTCCAATACTAGTTCTAGTTCTAATGACTCAGCTTGACCAATCCCACCTAGCCGTACTGTAGGAGATTTTTGGCGATAAACATGTGAAGGAGAGGTAGTGTATACGTTTCAACCGGCGAACCTATATTTCTTTGACTTTTAAAATTTATGTGTTTCTAGGGTTGAGAGATACTTAATTCAAGTACTCTGATAGATCACTAGGAGCATTTGGCACAGTTTAATAAGACATATTTGTTTTGCAACCTCTAATAAGTAGGTAAAGGACAAACCATATTGTTATTGGATGTCTCTATTGAAGGTACTATGCTAAAAAAAAACTCTAATACGTAGGTAAAGAAGTTGATTGATAATATAGCCCAAAACAAGTAACGAGCAATATCACACAAAGATCTTAAAATAAGAGGAAAGATCTTAAAATAAGAGAAAATGGACCATTTGACACTCAAAGCGCATTATTAGCAAGCGCAATTGAACGCTCTGACCAAAAAACTCGCAGATAGTCAAAGTGGATATCATCAGGTATCGCATGTACAACAAACTCTAACGTGTGATTACTATGGTGGTGGTCATGAAAATGGTCAAGGATTCCAAGACGAAGAAGCTAATTTCATGGGATTTTTTCAAAGAAATAATCCTTTATCGATCACATAACCTCCTGTATGGAGAAACCACCCAAATTATAGATTGAATGACAATCCAATACCAGTTTCAAATCATGGCCAACAATATCAACCATACTAGATGCAGTCTGAGCAAAGGCCTCAACAAAGATATCATAATGAACCTGAACAACAACTACTACAGCAGCAGCAACAATAATAATAAGAACAACAATGATATCAGCCTTATCTATATCAACAAATGCAATTTTTTGTTATAGTAATTCTTTAATATAGGACACAAAGCTAAACGAAACAATATTTGGTGTTTCACAGGCTGATATCAAAATAAATTTATATATTCACTGATTGATGCTAAAGCATGTTCAATATAGTATGTGGCAAATTGAAGATGTTATGGTTTGTGTATGAATTGTGTAGAAATCACATAGAAACATGAAAAATAATGACAATTCCAATGTATATGTCTTCAAACCAAGTGAATATATTATTTTCTTTAAATAATAGTCTAGCAATAGAACAGATATTAATGATATAGTTGAACCTGTATGTGAAATCTTGATGCAGTAGTAATTCCAATCAAAGCAATTGGCAGTCAATGCATACATGTATATCATGAAAAAACATTTTGGATCATCATATAAATTAATAGACATTGGTCAAGAATAACAAAAGCAATTGTCTTTGGATGGCTTGGAAAAATGCTTTTGTTTGAATCAACATCAATTCATCTATGTCAACCTTTGGATAGCTTGAAAAAATTCTTTTTCAATCAATCAACATCAATAGATATATGTCAACCCATGCCTCAACAATGAATTGTTTGTCATCCATCAATTGATGGTTTGATTTAGGGTGATTTTGGAGTGTAAATTTGAAATGTGCAGAAGGGTAATTTAGGGTAATTGCTGGCACTCTTCATTCTTAGTTAGGTAGTCAAATTGGTCTTGCTTTAGAGTTGTATCAAACAACTTTCAGGTGCTTCTCCAGCTAAATACTGCTTGTGGACCATTCTCTTAAAATCTGCACGAGTAGCATCAATTAAAAAACACCATAAAATCTACAAAGTTTAAAAACCTCCATTCTGCTAGAGCACTACATATGTTAAATAAGGATGCAGATAAGATATTCACGGCTCTACAACCGTCAAGGAATAGAGTAATTGTAAATTGAAATAGAGATCACATGAAGTAAAACATCAAAGCAACTGAGAAATAACAACAAAAAGTTGGAAGTTTAAATAATTAATTCAGAAAACACATGTGCTTTACAATGGGAAAAAAATTCTAAACTTCCTTATCATTCCAAAGCTCTGCAACATAGTTGTTTAGAGGACTCTCGAAGTTAGACTTTGAATAGACAGAAGAATAGTTCTACAGTCATATGCTGAAGACCACTCGTCCTATAAAAAATGAGAAGGGTATTTGCTATTATGAAAATATGAGGGGTATCAAGTATAATTTTATGAGTGCCAGGTAAAACTCTCCGGTATTTGATAGGTTCGTCAGACTAGAACAAGCATATAATTGATATGCATATCCCTAAATCACAGGTTTATTTTATTTTGCACTAGGGTAAAAATAGTAGAACAAGGACTTTGCAAGAACAAAACTAGAAAGCAAATAAATCAAAATATTAATTACAATAAGAAAGCATAAGTATTTTTAACAAAAACATATGGACCAAAGGATGATGTAAAAAACAACTGAATGCCATTTTCAACATCAAAGCAAAATACATAAATTGGTATTAAGCTGAAGGTCATAAGATAACTTTCTCTAAAGGAAATTTAACTTCTAAATTCTGAATTTACTTGGACAAGTATTCTATCAGGTTCTTATCCCCCTATGCATACCCCTTGAATCAACTACTGCCAAAAAGAACAAAACATTGTTTTATAATCTGTAAATGAAATTCTGAAATAACATACTCCATTAACTAAGCATATGAAATTAATTAAGCAGGAAATAGTTGTAGTGAAGTTCTGGTTTTGAAATTATTATGGCAACAGGTACGTAAGCATAGTTTTCTAACAACACTTGTGCAGCCAGATTAAATCAGCAGCTAAAAAAGAGAAGAGGTTATTGAGGAGGAGACATAAGTTACTTATAACATCAAAATCTTCTACTTCAACTTAGCTAAGTGTATTTACAGTCAGTTTAATAGAGCAATTTGGAGGGGAATGAATATAAGGGAACATAAAAGATTGTGAACCTAACATTCCATCTTAAAAATAAATAGGACACAGTAAAGCTTTACACGTGATTTAAAAAAAAAAGTCAGACTTATTTAAGTAAAATCTGGCAAACCTGGTGAATACCTCATGTGGCTCTCTGTCAGTCCACCAAACCCATCTTTAATCCTTAAATGCCACCTCGTCCGCCTTCTTCTTGCATATGATGATGGCTTTTTGCAATTGAGTAGGATGCAGTGAGGGGCTATGCTGGACATCTAGACAGAAGTAAACAGTGGATTGTACAGCTGAGTAGGGGAGGGATGGGGGAAACATGGTGGGGAGAAGGGGTGGAGTGAGGTGTGGGTGCAGGGGGTAGGGGAAGATGAAGGGTATATTGGCAATACTCAGCTAATGTACCACTATTTCAGTCGTGCATGCTATCCACTGTGTTATTGGTATAGAATGCTGCTTCTAGTGGATCATCAGTCATGGATGTGTTTCCATAACAACAACCTACACCACTTATGAGGTGTTATAGGTCACAGACACTTCTATTTGTTACTTAAAAATAATAGTAATGAAGTTCAAATATTTTACATAAAATAGTTTGTTGTTTTGTTCACATTGGTAGTACATTAGTGTTTCTCCTACAAATCTAAACCTGAAGGAGAAAAAGAAATTTAACTTCCTATAGTCAAGAAGGTGATGCCTTGAAACCTAAAAGAGTTAATCTTTGATGGAAACTTTCTCAAATCATACCTATCCACCTTTTAAAAATCAGGGCTGCTTCCCTTTTGTTTAGTTGTGATTCTGTCTGAAACTTCGGAGCCTTGCCTTTATAAAGTGTTTTGTGATATTTCAAGAATAGCATTCTGTATTTGTATTTGTCAATAAACATTTTTCCTTTTTCCATCATTGCCACAACTTCATTGGCACGAATGAAAAATCCACCCCTCACAAATGTATACAACACAGAATCCAGAAGTTCCTGATCAAACTTAATGGAGGATGAAGAAGCAAGCCCTTTCATCTCACCCCACAGCTCTGTTACCTCCAGATATTTCCCCCCAACAGCAGCATACCCAGTGACCATAGAATGGAAAGTTTGTGCATTAGGTGAATGACCTAAGCTTCTCATCTTGTTTAGAGCCTTTTCTGCATCTTGCATTAGTCTCTTCTTACAAAAGAAGTGGATTACATTATTCCAGTCATGAACTCCACAATCCACTTTCTGTCCGTCCTTGATTTCCTGCACCAGCTTTGTCACCAGTGCAGCTTCGTCTGTCTCTGTAACACTTTTAGCCAGCATGCCAGAGTATTGTTGACTAACTTTTGGAATCCTAGCTTCTTTCATTTCTTTAAAAAGTTGGAGTGCTCCCTGTGTGTCTTCCTCGAGCACCCTGGATTGGATCATTGCCTCATAAGAGCTCGAGTCAAGCTGTATACCAGCCTTCCTAGCATCTCTCAGAAGTGACGTGACATCTGCAGTCCTATTCGCTACACAATATGCTTTCAGAAGAGAAGCATATACAGATGAACCGGTTCTAACTCCAGCTAGACGCATCTCATCAAGGAGATCATGTGCTTGGTCCAACCATCCAAGTGATATGCACGAATTAATAACATGAACCAAAGCTGAATTGTCATTGGAAAATGGGGAGTCTTCTCTTTCTGCCTTGAGAAGAAACACTGCCAAGTCCTTGGTCTTACCAGATTCTAAAAAAGCTTTAACTAATTTCACATAAATTGTTTCAGTTGGTTGCAGTATACCATGTACGGTTGTAATCAAATTGACCTGCATCTGCAATTTAGCAGATAAAGAGCCAAGAACAGCTTTGGACTCCGCTTCAAGTTTTAAGAAGTTTCGATCTTTGGAGAACTCCTCATAAGATAAGATAAATTTTCTTATCAGCTGCTCATCTTTGACAATCTCCAAATCTTTACTGATGCTCAAACTAGGAGAATAGTTGTGATCAATTTTAGCTGAATCAACCAAGAATTTAGCAGATGCAAGAGAATTTCTTGCTTCCTTTGCTTTTCTAAGCATTTCCAAAACCATATTGGATGCAGAATCGAGATCCCCAAATTTCAAATGGCATGTAAGCAAACAATTATAGAACTGACGGAACTGTATATCAGTCAAGTTTGAAGCTTCCTCTATGTGCCTCTGCAGCTTCATGAGCTCGTCTCTCCGCCCATTTCTCTCATATACACGAGCCATTGTTATCAGTAAGTTCGCGTCAGCTTTGACACCAATTCGAGGCATCATATCAAGAAGCTGCTCTGCCTTCCTAGATTTTTCAAATACAAGACACCCTGCCAACGCAATATTAAAGGCATTGGTGTTTGGTTTCATGGAAATCAAAGGTGCATTGTTCTTTTTACGAGGATCCACTCTGTTATTTTGGAATAAATAACCTATTTCAAGAATCAACTCGGCAGCAAGGAAACTTCCCTCTGCTGTTTGTGACATATGAGCCAAAACTGCAGACCAAGCAGTAACAGGAGGAAAATGCTCCATATCAATCATCTTTCTTAAAATGGTTGATGCCATAACTGGTAGTCTGACTTTCGCAAGGCCAAAGCTAAGGTAGATAAGCACCTCCTTCTCTAACAAGTCTTCTCTACCATCTTCACTAGCACGATGTACCAATTCATAAGCTTTTTCTAGCCATCCAATATCAAGGCTTTCCACATAACTAGTTATAACCATGTTGAAGAGAGATTTTCTAGGAAATCCCTCCATGTGCTTATGCTGCTCAAGTAATTTCCAAGAATAATCTAATTGGTTGCCATTGATGGCATTTTGTATTTCTATAGTAACTTTGGCAGGGTCTTGAGCCTGCACCAGGATTCTTTCAGCCATACTTGAGATATATAGTCTTTGAATAAAGAATTTATTCTTAAATCCAAGTAGAAGTGTCTTTGAACTTGACTTGGCTAAACAAGGACCGACAAACTTCACAATAGACTGCATACTTCTATTACTGGAAACTTGGACCGTGCCATAATTGCAATTAGCGATCACGAAACATAAAACAGAGGAGAGGTCTGGTCCTGTTTTCAGCTTTCGTATCACAAGCATCTTGAACTATCAGCAACTAACAAAGTAAACATCAGAACGAAGTCAAGCAATTTGCAAAAACATTATTTTGTATAAAAGCAAGTAACAGTATATATTTTAAATTTCATCACCAAAAGCACAAACCCAAATTCAAGTTTCATCACGAAACCCACAAACCCAAATTCAAGTTTAAAGCTTGACATACTATATAAGAACTTCACCTTACTTTCAGAAACAAAAGTTTCAGCATTTAATAGCAAAAATAATAACGGTTCATCAACATGAAAATCCCAGAAACCAATTTGCATGTACCACTGGCTCACTAATAGTTGGGCAAAATCAAAAGTGTCTTGCCCTCACCAGCATATCCAAAAAATTGTCTTTCTTTCATATGTTCTTATTCAGGCATTATATCAAGCAGTTTGCAGTCAATAACTATGAGGCTAAAAAATGAAGAATTGAGTGTACATTATGCATACAAAATCATTGTAAAAACAGAAGTTGAGTTACCTTGATAAAGAGAATAAGCTCAGTAGTAGGTAAGGTTGGATTTCGCCGATGAGTGAAGACCAACGCTGCGAGTTTATGTGCCGAAGTTGCAAAGATGTTTGAGTTTCATTTTCAAAAGAGAATCAGATGATTGAAATTGATTACAACAGAAGCAGCATTTTCTAGCTTATGCGTCTGAACTTAATCGATTATACAACAAAACAATTTGATTCATCAGCTTTGCCCCTTACAGCAACATAGAGTAGTACGTTTCAAATTAAACTCTCTATATTAATATTTAAAAAAAGTTTCTAATACAATGTTAATTTTAATGTTAATTTGGTTTTTGTTCATTTATATTTTGTTTTAATAGTGTACATTAAAATTGATTTGAATTTATATACTTACTAAGTAAGTTTCAATACGTTTATATGAAATTAATTTTGTTATTACTGTATAAGTAATTAAATTTAATAGTGAAAAATAAATTTGGATATTTAGATACGATTAAGTTTTAATATGTTTATATGAAATTAATTTTGTTATTACTATATAAGTAATTAAATTTAATAGTTAAAAAAAAATCGAAGCCTATCGCATTCAATATGGTGTATTATATAAGAAGTAAGATCACTCTACTCCACGTTATAATGCTCTGGTTAATATAAGAAATATGAGTATATTGAGCATGGCATGAGGCATCTTGAAGTAGAGAGATATACCATATCATTTGTGAGCAGAAGCAATGGCCACAACTACTTACATTATAAATAGTGTCCTACATAGAGATTAAAGGACAATGTGTCTATTTTAGAAGTAATTCATATTCAATAGTAGTATTAGTTTTGTTAAGCGGAATCTAGTTAGTGTAGGTTAGCATTTTTTATCTACATAGTATTATTGTTTGTGTATATAAATAATTGTAGTTGTCAATAGTCGTGTGTGCGTAACCATTTACTATAACTGTTTTGAAGAGAGTGGAAGTAAGTTATTTCAATTCACTCTTCTTTCATCTTCATCTTCTTCATCTTATGCAGCAACAATTACTATCTAGAGCTCTGGATCATATCCATAGGAAAACACGAGTGAACGGTGAGGCGTCGTGTGATTTATTTCGTTTCTTGAATTCTTGTTGAATTTTTTTATCAGAATCGTAACAAAATCATATTTCTTGATTATACGGGATTGGGAAACACTAGTGTTTGATGAGATCTAAGTGAATTGCACAAGGTTGAAGATGAACGGAAACAATAATCTGAGTACTAAGCCTCTAGGGTTTGATGGCAAGAACTGGAATCGGTCGATGATTCAGATGCGTGTGTTGTTTGACGCTCAAGATTCTCTTGATCTCGTCAACGACGGTTACGTTCCAGTTACACTTCTGGAAAATGCAACGGATGCGCAGAGGAATGCTCAGCGTGATCTGAGAAAGAATGATCATAAGGCGTTGTTCCATTTCCATCAGTGTGTGGATGCAAATGTGTTTGAGAAAATTATTGATTCGAAGACGACTAAGGTTGCGTGGGACATACTGGTAATGTGCTATGGAGGTGATACATCAGTGAAGAAGGTGAAACTTCAGTCTCTACGTAAGTAGTATGAGAATCTCAACATGAAGAACAATGGAAATGTAACTGACTACATTTCTAGAGTGATTTTGATCACAAATGAGATGAAGTCGTATGGAGAAACTCTCTTTGAAGAAAAGATCATTGAGAATGTACTTAGATCTCTTACTTCTCAGTTTGATTACATTGTTATAGCAGTTGAACAAACTAAGGATCTTAGCACCATGAGAATTAAAGAGTTGCAAAGCAGTCTAGAGGCACAAGAGTTGCGTCTGACTGAGAGAAACTCTAAATGGAGGTAGAACAGCAGGCTATGAAAGCAGTTTCTGGTAAGAAATATCATAAGTAGTCTTGGTCAGAGGCCAGGAAGAAATCAGATGGTGTTCAGAAGTCACAAACCTCAACTTTTGAAAGAAAAAAGAGTGCTCATAAGGGGAAGGAGAAGTATGACAAGAGGAAAGTTTAGTGCTACTGTTGTAAGAAGTTTGGCCACTTCTCTACTGATTGTTGGTCAAACAACGAAAGGAAGTTAGGAGAAGCAAACCTAGTAAAAAAAGATTATGATGATGAACCTATACTATTGATGGCTTCTGAGTCTAATAGTGCGTATTTGGAAGACTTGTTGTACATGGACACTAGTTGTTCATATCACCTTACTGGAAATAAGAAATGATTGGTTAAGTTTGACTCTGGTAAGAGGACCAAGATTAGATGTGATGATGATAAGTATATGAATGCTGAATGAATGGGAAATGCCAGAGTAGTTCTGAATAATGGTAAAACTACATTGATTCAGAATGTGTCGTATGTTCATGGCATGAAAAGCAATCTGATGAGTGTAGGTCAAGTAATTGAGAAAGGATTTTCAGTTACCATGAAGGATAATCTTTTGAAGTTGTATGACTGTAATCAGAAGCTGATTATGAAGTCAGAACAAGGAAGGAATAGAACATTCAAAGTGAATGTTAAAACTGCAGTCTTTGAATGTCTTAGTGCAACAAGTGTTGTGAAGGAAAATGAGTTGTGGCATAAAAGATTTGATCATCTGAACTTCATAAGCTTAGAGCATCTGAATTTAAAGAAGTTGGTACATGAAATTCCTACAATTAAGAAGTCAGAGAAGTCATGCAATGTGTGCACGAGACGAAAGCAACCAAGACTGCCATTTGCATCTGAAATGCCTCCAAGAGAAAAGCATGCATTTGGGATGGTGTATTCTGATGTGTGTGGACCATTTTCAGTAGCTTCACTTGGAGGGAATAAATACTTTGTGTCATTTATCGATGAGTTCACAAGGATGACATGGGTATCTTTTATAAAGTTCAAACACGAGGTGTTTGCTGAATTTAAGAAATTCAAAATCAAGGCTAAGAATCTGAATGGTCAGAAGCTGGAAGTTCTCAGAGCTGGTGGTGGAGGTGATTATAACTCTAAAGAGTTCAAGAAGTATTATGAGGAGAATAAAATTGAGCATGAAGTGGTTGCTCCATACATTCCTCAACACAATGGTCTTGCTGAAAAAAGAAACCAAATTTTTCTTGATATGACAATGAGTATGCTGAAGGAGAAGAAACCACCTCACACCTTATGGGGAGAAGATGTTACTAGTGCAACATATGTGTTCAATAAGTGTCCAAACAAAAAGCTGAAGGAAATTATTCCTTTAGAGAAGTGGACTGGAGATAAGAAAAATGTGAGTCATCTGAAGGTGTTTGGTTCTGTTTGTTACAAACATGTTCCCGATGCTAAAAAAAGGAAGTTGGATGATAGAAGAAGAGTTATATTGTGTGTAGGGTACCATAATACAGGTGCTTATAAGCTCTATTATCCTGTCACTAACGAGGTTGAGGTCAGCAGAGACGTCATTGTGAAGGAATCTGAAGTGTGGGATTGGAACAAGTCTCAATCCAACTCTAGTGTGGTGTTAATACCTTAGTTAACTTTTGAAGATGCTTCAGAATCCAAAGGTTCTGAAGATGAGTTAGAGTCAGAAGATAACTTTGAATGTGACTCTGAAGGCGAGTCTGACTCTAAAGGTGGATCTGATTATGATCCAGATTTTGATGGTGATTCAGACTCTGGTGGAGATCCAAACTCTGGGAATATTCCAGACTCTGAAGGTGTTCATGCCTCTGAAGGTGGTACTTCTGGGATTCCAATATTTGATATTGTTCCAGTGTCCGAAGAATACTCTGAATAAGTTCAGAGGTCACAAAGAATCATAAACATTCCAAGAAGGTTTGCAGGGTTTGACATGCTGCAAGATACTGAAATAGACCCTGAAAGAGAAGTCACTCAGTGTGTCATGTTAGTAGACTCTGAACTAGTTAGTGTTGAAGAAGCATTCAAGAAGAAAGTCTGACTGAAGGACATGAAAGAAGAACTTAAGGCTATAGAAAGAAACAAAACTTGGGAGTTGACCGAGCTTCCAAAGGACAAGAAAACCATCAACGCCAAATGGGTTTTCAAGGTGAAACTGAAGTCAGATGGATCAATTGGTAAACACAAAGCAATGTTAGTGGCAAGAGGTTTTCTACAGAAACCCAGGTTAGACTACTTTGAAGTGTTTTCTCCTATAGTGCGACATGAGACAATCAGATTGGTGATTGCAATAGTTGCTAACATGAATTGGCCTATAATGCATTTAGATGTGAAATATGTCTTTCTAAACGGTCATTTGCAAGAATAGGTATACGTGTCACAACCTCCTGGACTAAAACAAGCTCATAAATCCTGAAATTTGAGTATTGATTCATTTTCCACCTCCAAGGATTCAGAAAGTGTGAGATGGAGTATGGTGTTTATGTTCAACATACTTCTGAAGGCAATATGATTCTGGTGTATTTTTATATTGATGATACATTGCTGACAGGAAGTTGTTCTCATATGAGATAATGAAGTTCAAAAAGGTATTGATGCATGAGATTAAGATGATTGATCTAAGAAATATGATATATTTTCTAGGGATGGAGATTATATACTCTGAGAAAGGTATAATTCTGCATCAGCTGAAGTATGAACTTGAGCTTCTGAAGAGATTTGAGTTGCTGAATTATAAGGTTGTGGTCACACCTTCAGAAACAAATCACAAATTGGATTTTGTTCCTGGGGGTGATGATGTAGATGCTACAACTTTCAAGCAGTTTGTTGGCTCACTGAGGTATTTGTGTAATACCATACCCGATATTTGTTATGCAATTGGAATGGTTAGTAGGTTTATGAACAAACCGAAGTGATCTCATTATCAAATTGTTGTCAGGATTATGAGGTATATTAAGGGGACTCTGATTATGGAGTTTTGTTCCCTTATGGTGAAAAGGCTAATTCAGAGTTGATGTGTTACTCAGACTCTGATTGGTGTGGAGATAGAGTTGACAGAAGAAGTATTTATGGATATTTATTTAAGTACACGGGACGTCCTATTTCTTGGTGTTCTAAGAAACAACCAATTGTTGTTTTATCAGCCTGTGAAGTTGAATATATTTTAGGTGTTGTAGTTGCATGTCAAGTTGTTTGGCATCTAAATTTACTGCGGGATTTGAAGATCAAGCTAAATAAGTCTCTGAAGTTGATGATTGATAACAAGTCTGCAATCAATCTTGTCAAGAACTCAGTGTTGCATGAGACAAGCAAACATATTGAGACTAAATTTCATTTTTTGAGAAGTCTGGTTCAGAATGGAGTGCTAGAAGTTATGCATTGTAGCATCCATAAGCAACCTGTAGATGTTCTGATGAAAGCGATCAAGACTGATCAATTTCTCCACTTGAGGGATGAAATTATTAGAAGTAATTCATATTTATTAGTTTTACTATTTTCTAAGCCCCTAAGTTTGTTAGAGGGTATTTTAGTATTTTATTATATTCTAGTAACCCTAGTTTTAGCTTATAAATAGGGTGACAATCATTGTAACTTTTATCATGTTTTGTAGCCGTCATTCTCTTAATAGAATATTCATCTTTCAGTCTACCTTTGCACCAACAATTGGTATCTAGAGCTCCGGTTCGGATTCATTGGGAAACACGGGAAACACGAGTGAACGTGAGGTCTTGTGTGTTTGATTTTGATTCTTAGATTCGTGTTGAATCTTGAACAAAATCTGATCAGAATTTTAATTCTGTGGGTTGGGAAACACTGTGTGAGAAATCTGAGTGTACTGTGCAAGGTAGAAAGATGAACGGAAACGGCAACATGAACACCAAACTTCCAGTATTTGACGGTAAAAACTGGAATCGTTGGATGATCCAAATGCGTGTACTGTTCGGTGCTCAAGATGTTCTAGATCTTGTCACTGATGGTTATGTTCCGGTAGCAGCAGATGCGACGGATGATCAGAAAAACGCGCATAAGGAAGTAAGGAAGAAGGATCAGAAAGCATTGTTCTTCATTCATCAATGTGTTGATGTAAATGTGTTTGAGAAGATTGCAGATTCAACGACAGCAAAGGCTGTGTGGGACACACTGGTTAGATGTTATGGTGGTGACGCATCAGTGAAGAAGGTGAAGCTTCAGTCCTTGAGAAAGCAATATGAGAATCTCAACATGAAGAATAATGAGAAAGTTTCTGAATACATCTCCAGAGTGATTCTGATCACTAATGAGATGAAAGCGTGTGGAGAAACTCTTTCTGAAGAAACAATCATGGAGAAGGTATTGAGATCCCTTACCTGTCAATTTGATTACATTGTGGTAGCAATAGAACATTCCAAAGATCTGAGCACCATGAGAATTGAAGAGCTGCAGAGCAGTCTAGAAGCGCAAGAGTTGCGTTTAACTGAGAGAACTTCTGAAAGGGAAGTAGAGCAGCAGGCTCTGAAAGCAACTTCTGATAGGAGGTATCAGAAGCAGTCAGAAGCCAGGAGAAGATCTGATGGTGGTCAGAAGTCAGAAAGCTCAACCTCTGATAGACAAAAGAATGCTCATAAGGGAAAAGAGAAGTATGACAAGAAGAAAATCCAATGTTACTGCTGTAAGAAGTTCGGTCATCTTGCTAGAGACTATTGGTCAAACAAGGAGAGAAAATCAGAAGAAGCAAATATAGCCAGAAGTTCTGATGACGAATCTGTGCTATTGATGGCCTCTGAATCTGATGATATGGATCTGATAGACTGGTGGTATATGGACACTGGCTGTTCAAATCATCTTACTGGAAACAAGAAATGGCTAGTTGACTTTGACTCTGAAAAGAGGACAAAGATCAGATGTGCTGATGACAAATATCTTAATGCAGAAGGTATGGGAAATGTCAGAGTGATTCTGAACAATGGGAAAACAGCATTGATTCAGAACGTGTGGTATGTACCTGGCATCAGAAGCAATCTGATGAGTGTGGGACAATTAATTGAGAAAGGTTTTTCAGTTACCATGAAAGACAATCTTCTGAAGCTGTATGACTGCAATCAGAAGTTGATTATGGAGTCAGAACAGGGAAGGAATAGAACATTCAAGGTGAATGTCAGAACTGCAGACTCAGAATGTCTTAGTGCAACAAGTGCTGAGAAGGAGAGTGAGTTGTGGCACAGAAGATTTGGTCATTTGAATTTCAGAAGCTTAAAACATCTGAATTCAAAGAAGTTAGTACATGGAATTCCTGCAATTAAGAAGCCTGAAAAGTCATGCAAAGTTTGCATGGAAGGAAAACAACCACGATTGCCATTTGCGTCAGAAACTGCTCCAAGAGCAAAACATGCCTTGGGAGTTGTACATTCTGATGTGTGTGGTCCATTTCCAGTAGCATCGATTGGAGGGAATAAATACTTTGTGTTATTTGTTGATGAATTCACAAGAATGACATGGGTATCCCTTATTAAGTTTAAACACGAGGTGTTTGATGAATTCAAGAAGTTCAGAGTGAAGGCTGAGAATCAGAGTGGTCAGAAGTTGAAGATTCTTAGAACTGACGGTGGAGGTGAGTATAACTCCAAAGAGTTCCAGAAGTTCTGTGAGGAGAATGGAATTGAGCATGAGGTTACTGCTCCTTATACCCCTCAACACAATGGTTTTGCTGAAAGAAGAAACCGCACTTTGCTTGATATGGTGAGAAGCATGCTAAAGGAGAAGAAACTTCCTCAGAAGCTCTGGGGAGAAGCTGTTGCCACTGCAACGTATGTACTCAACCGATGTCCTACGAAGAAGTTGAAGGAAATAGTTCCAATACAGAAGTGGACTGGAGATAAGCAAAGTGTTAGTCATTTGAAGGTGTTTGGTTCTGTTTGCTATAAACATGTTCCAGAAGCCAGAAGACAGAAGCTGGATGATAGAAGCAAAGTGATGATTCTGATAGGGTACCACAGTACAGGTGCATACAAGCTTTATTGTCCAGAAACCAATAAAATTGAATTCAGCAGAGATGTGATTGTGAAGGAATCAGAATCTTGGAATTGGGATAAGTCTCAATCTGATTCTGATGTTAGAACTTCTGAAGAAAGGTCAGAGTTAAGAATTTCTGAAGTTGGAGTAAACTCTGACGTTGATTCTGATAGTGATTCTGACTCTGGAGAAGACTCAGAAGATGAAGGTGACTCTGATGATCCAGACTCTGATGACCCAGACTCTGATGGTAATCCAGATTCTGGTGGCAATTCAGACTCTGGAAATATGCCAGCCTCTGAAGATGGTCAAAGCTCTGGAGGAAGTCAACCATCTGAAGCTAGAAACTCTGAAGCTCAAGACTCTGAACAAGTTCAGAGACCACAAAGAATCAGAAACATCCCCAGAAGATATGCAGAATTTGACATGCTGCAAGACACTGAAGTAGACTCTGAAGGAGAAGTTATTCAGTGTGCCATGTTAGTAGACTCTGAACCCATAAGTACAGAAGAGGCTCTTAAGCAGAAGCTCTGGCTGAAGGCCATGAAAGAAGAACTTGATGCTATAGAGAGAAACAAGACTTGGAAGTTGACAGAACTTCCAAAAGACAAGAAAGCCATCAGCGTCAGATGGGTTTTCAAGCAGAAGTTAAAGGCAGATGGTTCAATTGGCAAACATAAAGCAAGGTTGGTAGCCAGAGGATTTCTACAGAAACCTGGGTTGGATTACTCTGAAGTGTTTGCACCTGTAGCAAGACATGAAACAATCAGAATGGTGATTGCAATAGCTGCTAACAGGAATTGGCCTCTGATGCATTTAGATGTAAAATCTGCATTTCTGAACGGTCCATTAGAAGAAGAAGTTTACGTGTCACAACCTCCTGGATTTGTGAAAAAGAATCAGGAAGGGATGGTGTACAGATTATACAAAGCTCTATATGGATTGAAACAAGCGCCCAGAGCTTGGAATCTGAAGATTGATTCATTTTTCAAGAAGCAAGGCTTTCAGAAATGTGAGATGGAGTACGGTGTCTATGTTCAGCATACTTCTGAAGGAAATATGACTCTGGTATGTTTATATGTTGATGATATACTGCTGACTGGAAGTTCTGAACAGGAGATAGCCAAGTTCAAGAAAGTTCTGATGAATGAATTCGAAATGACTGATCTAGGCAAAATGACATACTTTCTAGGGATGGAATTCAGATACTCTGAGAAAGGTATTATTTTGCATCAGCTCAAGTATGAATTAGAACTTCTGAAGAGATTTGATCTGAAGAATTGTAAGATTGCTGTCACACCTTCTGATACAAATCAGAAACTGGATTCTGACTCTGATGGAAAGGATGTGGACGCTACAACCTTCAAACAGTTGGTTGGTTCTCTGAGGTATTTGTGCAATACCAGACCTGATATTTGCTATTCAGTTGGGATGGTTAGTAGGTTCATGAGTAAACCTAAGTGGTCCCATTACCAAGCTGCTGTCAGGATTCTGAGGTATATCAAGGGAACTCTGAAGTATGGAGTATTATTTCCTTCTGGAAGAAAGGATGAGTCAGAACTTCTGAGTTATTCAGATTCTGATTGGTGTGGAGACAGAGTTGACAGAAGAAGTACGTCTGGGTACTTATTCAAATTTCTGGGAGGTCCCATTTCTTGGTGTTCCAAGAAGCAACCTGTTGTGGCATTGTCAACTTGTGAAGCTGAATACATTGCAGGTGCTGTTACTGCATGCCAAGCTGTGTGGATTCTGAATCTATTGCAGGATCTGAAGATTAAAGTAAACAAACCTCTGAAGCTGATGATTGACAACAAGTCTGCAATCAATCTTGCCAGAAACCCAGTGTTGCATGGGAGAAGCAAGCACATTGAGACCAAGTATCATTTTCTGAGACATCAAGTTCAGAGGGGAGTGTTAGAAGTTGTACACTGCAACACTCAGAAACAGTTGGCAGATGTTCTAACGAAAGCTATCAAGACTGATCAATTCCTCAGATTAAGGGATGGAATTGGTGTTACAAGTTTTGATGGAATATGAATTAAGGGGTGGTATTAGAAGTAATTCATATTTATTAGTTTTACTATTTTCTTAGCCCCTAAGTTTGTTAGAGGGTATTTTAGTATTTTATTATATTCTAGTAACCCTAGTTTTAGCTTATAAATAGGGTGACAATCATTGTAACTTTTATCATGTTTTGTAGCCGTCATTCTCTTAATAGAATATTCATCTTTCAGTCTACCTTTGCACCAACAGAAATTGGTGTTATTAGTTTTAATTAGCTAAATATGAATTAAGGGATGATGTTAGAAGTAATCCATATTCAGTAGTAGTATTAGTTTTGTAAAGCGTAACCTAGTTAGTGTAGGTTATCATTTTTTGACTACGTGACATTATTGTTTATGTATATAAACAAGTGTAGTTGGCAATAGTGATGTGTGCGTAACTATTTACTATAACTGTTTTGAAGAGTAATGGAAGTTTGTTATTTCAATTCTCTTTCTTCTTCCATCTTCATCTTATGCACGAACAGTTTGATGAAGTTTGGTTAATAATGAAATCTTCAGTGACTCACTTGAGGGTGTTTGGATCATTATACTTCAAGCACAATTATGATGCAAAGAGGAAAAAGTTAGAAGACAAAAATGAACCACTAACCTTCGTTGGATATCACGGGACTGATGCATAAACATAATACAAGATAAAAGTAGCGTTTAGTTCCAACTTTTCAATTATCTTGGAGGAAACACTAACTGATATTGCAACAACAAAGAATGACGTGAATCATGAAAGTGGCTTGCACGATGTTGGTTCAAATGAAAAGCCTTAATTTGAAGCTAGACCTCATTCAAATAAAACTATTCGTCTTTGATGTAACTCCTGGAATTGATTATGATGGTGAACTAGTACACTATGCCATGTTTGTAAAATGATGAGCATGTAGTCTTCAAGATATCCTTGAAAAGGAAAGCGTAGATGGATTTTATGCTTAAAGAACTAATATCCTAAGAGAAGAACATAACTTGGGATCTAAGCAAGTTACTAACTAATAAAAAGAAAATTGATGTGAGGTGGGTGTATAAGGTAAAGCATAATCCTAAAGGCAAAATAGTGAAGCATAAAGCAAGCTGGTGGTCAAAGTTTCTCCTGAGGAAATGTATAGGTTATAATGAAATAACCTAAACCTAGCAAAGAATCCAATATATCATAGAAATAAGGTTTATTTTTTAAGAGACCAAATGAACATAGACAAATTGATTGTGGAATATTGTCCAATATAAAAGTAACATACTAATTTGTTCATTAAGGCAAACAAGAGAGGGAAATTCTTAAAGCTTAGAAGATAATTGAGATTTGTTACCTTTGATAATTTGAATTAATGAGTGTTAGTTGTAATTTAAAGTATGCTAAGTTAGTTACTTGCTAGTACTTGAATTGGTTACAACTTACAAGCTTGTTGGTTAAATTAGAAGTTAGTTAGCTTAACTAACTATATGCAATGATTTACTTTCATTACAAAGTAGTTTGTTAGTTGGAAATCACACCTATAAGAGGTGGTTTATGCTATAACTCAATTACTTCCGCTCATAACGCTCATAACTCAATACAACAATCTCTCATTTCCTTTCTTTAATTACTTAATTAGCAAGTAAGTGCTAAATTTGGATTATATCCAACAAAATAAACATCTCAAAATATTTTAATAAAATTTAAATTTTTTAACATTTCTTAAAAATATGTGTGCTATATTAATATCACTAATTTTTTCAGTTTTGCTATATCCCAAGTTCCATTCCCAATTATCAAACGGTGACCATACAAAGTAACCCTTCACATTGCAATCATCTTCCCTGCATTAAGTCCATATTATCTCAATATCAAGATGGCTATCAAGATCAAGGATTCAACCGTTGCATGAATTCAAGCACGTGTGAAATTTTGCATTAATACCTTATAGCAACTATCTGAAAGCATACACACTGAACAAGAACTTCTGAGCTCTGTGTACTCTAATTCAAAGAAATTCACAAAGACTTAGCTACGAAGCTTTCCGTTTTTGGTATGAATCTATTTTTGGAAGAGATTTAACCGCTTCAAAATTGCTATGGAAATGACAAAGAGATTAATGACATTAAAAGTCCATCATTGCCAAGATATCCATGAATGCCTCAACTAACGCTCTCTTTATCAAATCTCTATATAAAGGCTGGATCATCTTCATACAAGACAACGAAGCATACACGAATACTGCAACGAATTCATAATCTCTCCTATTCTTGTTCATTCTGTTCACACGAGTTTTTGCTCTAAGTGTGAAATATTTTTGTTCTTATATTGTGTAACTACTGTTTACCTATAAGCACTAAACACTTCAATGTATCTTTCAAATAGTTGTTGAATATTTCCTCAAGTGACTTGTGAAGTCTGTAAACTTGAGAGGACTAAGAGATCTTTATCTTCTTAGACATTTTTATGTGTAATCTTTCAAGATTAGTGGATTAAGTCCTTGTTAAAGGCGAAATCACCTTGGCCGGATGGATTGGAGTAACTTTGAATTTCAAGCGAACCAGGATAAACTTCTGTGTTGATAGCCTTATTTTTCGTGTGTGTTTTATTTGCAAAAAGTTTTTATTATCTGTGGAAACAATTCAAACCCCCCTTTCTTGTTTTTCTCTACCTTCAGTTGTGTCGATTGCAACATATATCCTAAACAGATATCCGACGAAGAAGTTAGAAGGAATCACGCTAGAAGAATGTTGGTCTGGTGTCAAACCTAGCTTGAGACATCTGAAGGTGTTTAGATCTTTATCATATAGACATGTGTCAGATCAGTTGAGAAGAAAACTTGATGACAAATCGAGTAAGATGATCCTGATAGGATATCATTCGATTGGAGGATACAAGTTGTTCGACCTAGTGAACAAGCAAGTGGTGATCAGCAGAGACGTAATCATAGATGAGTTTAAGGAATGAGATTGGACTGAGAATGTTAAGAAGGATTCAGTGATAATTTTATGTGATGAACCAGCTAGTGAAGTCGAAACAGAAGTTCGACAAGAAGTCAGAGGTGAAGCATGTAACACCCTTCTACCCAAACGACATATTTAAATAAATTATCAGAGTACAACATGTAGAAGAGTTTACATTTCTTACAACATAACACTTATCGCATCACAACATAAAACATATTATTTATTTTATTAAAACTTCGCAGCGGACAACAACACAAATATTATCATTCATCATATAACAATTCATAATAATGTTTCAACATTATCTCAACAAAGCATCTCAACATATTAGTCATCATAAACAACGTAAATAATAACCAATTATCTATCGAATCCCATAACCCCGGTGTCACATGACCAGAGCATTTGACTCGACTCTGTAGAATAACTCTACACTTATTCTTCAAACCTCAACAATAGCTACTCCTCTTTATCTGCACATTGCTCATCATAGATGAACATAAACACATGCAGAAGGGGTGAGAATTACATTATTAAATAATAATATAACGACAGAAATATAAACATAATATATTCCCCCTATGCCAACACAGCTCATCATAATCATCATAATCAACATACTCATGAACATCAGCAAAACAACATATCAAATGCAATGCACACACCCATGCATGACTCAACACGACTCGGTATACCCATTTTGTGACCACTACAGGATCACCACTCCCAGATTCACCACCATAGAATCCGAGTTCCCCGCAAGGAACCAAGCCTCTCAACAAGCCCGGAGTCAACATCATCATTGGAACTCAGTCCGTTCATCACTAGGCATCGGCCTTTCATGAATGCATGCACACCAAACATGCATCATCATCAACATAGCAACAACAGCATCATATAGTCATGTTATCATCATCATTAATAGCATGACATACAACTCAACAAAACAACAACAACATTACAACAATATCATATCGTTACATAACACATTTATAACTAAACACGTAAACTCAACATCTCATCATCATAAACACCTCATACACCATCATACAATCACTATTAATTGTTATAATACAATTACAGCGACTTACTAAGAGTCTCGCAACTCAACGCACTCAAAAACTCACCAACATCAACTTCTGCACAGCACAGTTCGCGCCGCGCAGCAGGGTTCGCGCCGCGAACGGTGCGTTACAGAACTCCTCTGGATTCTGCCCAGTTCGCGCCGCGAACTGGGCTTCGCGCCGCGAATCGCGCGCGAACAGAAGCCCCCTGCTACAGAATCCAACGCAGCTTTGCTTCTCTACTCGCCGTAACCCGTACCCCACAGCTAACAAACCAAAATCGACATTTAACAGACATATATACACAACATACTTCGATTACAGTGCATATAACTCCACAAAACTCACAAATCGGAGAATTTATCATCAAAACCCCAACTTTCCCAATCTCCCTAAAATCCCCAAAATTCATCAACAACCCAACAGATATCATGAAATTGCTCGCATATTATCGTTTAATAAGGTTCAGACCCCTTACCTCTTTGGATTGAAGGAAGCTCTGAGCAATCTTTGGCCTTTTCCTCTTCCTTCTCTTTCTCTTCAGCGGTTCCTCTCTTTCTCTGACTCTGAGGCAAAATACGTGACAAAACTTCTGAGTTTTCACTTTGGCCTCTTATATCCAATTCCACTTTTACCCTTCCACTCTTCATATTCCATTTATTTTATTTATTTAATTAATAATAAAATAAATAACATCAATAATAATATTTCCCAATATTATTTAATAATTCCTTTTTCCTTCCAATAATCTTATTAAAATAATATTTAAATTAATCCAAAATATTCGGGGTGTTACAACTCTCCCCCACTTTAGAAGTTTTCGTCCTCGAAAACATACCTCAAGCAAATAGAGCCGGATACGACTCCTTCATCTGATCTTCACGCTCCCACGTCAAGCTCTCACCAGCTGGACCTTCCCAAACAACTTTCACTAGAGCAATCTTCTTACCTCTCAGGGTCTTCTCTTCTCGGTCATCTATCCGAATTGGCAACACCTCAACGGTCAAATTATCTCTCACCTGGATATCATCCAACTGAACAACATGCGAAGGATCCGCAATATATTTTCTCAACTGAGATACATGAAACACATCATGCAGATTAGAAAGCGACGGCGGTAAAGCTATCCGATACGCCACTTCCCCAACCCTCTTCAAAATCTGATACGGACCCACGAACCTCGGAGTAAGCTTTCTAGACTTTAAAGCTCTACCCACACCTGTCGTCGGAGTAACTCTCAAGAACACATGATCTCCCTCTTGGAACTCAAGTGCCTTTCTCCTCTTATCATGATAACTCTTCTGACGACTCTGAGAAATCTTCATCTTCTCCTGAATCATCTTAACCCTTTCAGTCGTCTGCTGCACAATCTCAGGTCCGAGTACAACACTCTCACCTGACTCATACCAACACAATGGAGTTCTACACCTCCTACCATACAATGCTTCATATGGAGCCATACCGATACTAGCATGAAAACTATTATTATAAGTAAACTCCACCAACGGCAAATAACTATCCCAAGAACCACTCTGCTCCAACACACAAGCTCTAAACAAATCCTCCAAGGATTGGATAGTTCTTTCAGTCTGACCATCAGTCTGAGGATGATAAGCTGAACTCAACCTCAACTTAGTCCCCAACGCTTTCTGCAAACTTTCCCAAAATCTAGAAGTAAATCTGGGATCTCTATCAGACACAATACTGGATGGAATACCATGCAGCCTCACTATCTCCTCAATATACAACTCTGCCAACTTCTCTAAAGAATGATTAATCTTCATCGGCAAGAAATGCGCCGACTTAGTCAATCGATCCACAATCACCCAAATAGAATCATTACCTTTCACCGTCCTCGGCAATCCCGTCACAAAATCCATGGAAATGCTATCCCACTTCCATTCAGGAATCTTCAAAGGTTGCATCATACCTGCCGGTTTCTAATGTTCAATCTTTGACTTCTGACAAGTCAAACAGGCATACACAAACTTAGCAACATCTCTTTTCATACCCGCCCACCAAAACAATTTCTTCAAATCTTGATACATTTTAGTTGCACCTGGATGGATACTCAATCCACTCCTATGGCCCTCTTCAAGAATACTCTTTTTCAATTCCGACACCTCAGGAACACAAACTCTACCTTTAAATCGCAGGATGCCATTCTCATCAATCTCAAAATTACCACCATTACCCTGGTTAACCATAGTAATATGATCAACTAGAGCGACATCAACTTGCTGACCATTCCGAATATCTTCCAGAATTCCACTAGTCAACTTCAGCATACCCAACTTTACGCTATCAGCGGAAACTTCACAACCCAAACTCATATCACGGAACTGTTCAATTAACTCAAGCTCCCGAACCATCATCATAGACATATGTAGAGACTTTCTACTCAGTGCATCTGCAACTACATTAGCCTTACCGGGATGATAACTCAATTCAAAGTCAAAATCCTTCAGTAATTCTAACCACCTTCTCTGCCTCATATTTAACTCTTTCTGATCAAACAGATACTTCAGACTCTTGTGATCACTGAACACTTCGAATCTGGAACCATACAAATAATGCCTCCACATTTTCAACACAAATACAACAGCTGCAAGTTCTAGGTCATGCGTAGGATAATTCCTCTCATGAACTTTCAACTGTCTAGAAGCATAAGCTACAACTTTACCATTCTGCATCAAAACACCACCAAGACCCATCAAAGAAGCATCACAATAAACAACGAAGGACTCACCAGGATTAGGCAAGATCAACACTGGAGCACTGGTCAACCGCCTCTTCAACTCAACAAAACTCGCTTCACAAGCTGCATCCCACACATACACTTGACCCTTCTTAGTCAACTGCGTCAACGGCAATGCCAACTTAGAGAAGCCCTCAATAAATCTGCGATAATAACCAGCTAACCCCAGAAAACTACGTATCTCAGTAGCAGACTTCGGAGTCTCCCACTGTGATACAGCATCAACTTTAGCAGGATCAACAGAAATCCCACCACCCGAAATCACATGGCCAAGGAAACTCACTTCCTTCAACCAGAACTCACATTTAGATAACTTTGCATATAATTTCTTTTCTCTTAACACCTGCAGAACAATTCTCAGATGTCCTGCATGCTCTTCTTCCGTCTTAGAATATATCAATATATCATCTATGAACACCACAACAAAATTATCAAGGTACGGATGAAATATACGATTCATATATTCCATAAACACACCTGGAGCATTAGACACACCGAACGGCATCACAGTGTATTCATAATGACCATACCTCGTACGGAAAGCAGTCTTCGCAATATCCCCTGACTTCACTCGGATCTAATGATAACCCGACCGCAAATCAATCTTACTGAAAACATGAGCTCCAACCAACTGGTCCATCAAATCATCAATCCTCGGCAATGGATACCGATTCTTGATAGTCACCTTATTCAACTGCCGATAATCGACACACAACCTCATCGTACCTTCTTTCTTCTTCACTAACAATACTGGTGCACCCCAAGGAGAAACACTTGGACGCACAAACTTCTTCTCCAACAATTCCTCAAGTTGCTTCTTCAGTTCAACTAATTCAGTTGCCGACATTCTATAAGGAGACATCGACACTGGACTCGTACCTGGTACTAAGTCAATGGCAAATTCGACTTCACGTTCTGGAGGTAAATCACTTACATCCTCCGGAAACACATCCTGAAATTCACAGACAACAGGCAAATCTACACTCACTACTTTCTTATCCGCTTGCAGAGACGCAAATAAAGCGAATACCTGAGCTTCATCTTTCACAAAATCCCCCACCTGCCTAGCAGATAGAAATCTTGCCTCATCATTCTCACCAACTTCAGAAAACCGCACCGTCTTCCTATAGCAGTTGATAAACACGCCATAGAATTCTAGCCAATTCATTCCCAGAATAATGTCAATTTGGTGCAAAGGTAAGCACACCAAATCAACCACGAACTCTCTCTCAAAGATCGTCAAATGACAACCTCGACAGACAACAGAAGTCTTCACAAAACCATTAGCAGGAGTATCTATCACCATACTTCCGCCTAGGGACGACATAATCACACCAATCCTGGTCGCACACTCATACGAAATGAACGAATGAGTAGCACCAGTGTCAACAATAGCAAGCAATTCAACATTATTAATCAAGCAAGTACCTTTAATCAGATTATCTTCTTTAGGAGCTTCAGCCCCACTCAGAGCAAACACCCTACCAGTAGTATGAGCTGCAGTAGCCGCCTTCTTCGGTTTCGAGCACTGCGAACTGATATGGCCTTTCTCGCCACAATTAAAACACGTCGGACCAGCATCCTTACATTCAGTAACTCTATGACCAGCCTGGCCGCATCGGAAACATCTCAGCACTCTCTTGGTACAGCTATCAGCACGGTGGCCTGGCTCGCCACACTTGAAACATTTACCAGCTATGGAAGATCCTCCCCCACTTGGCTTCTTCTCATCTACCACTTTCTGCTTACCTTTACCATTCGGAGATGCATAAGGACTACCACGATCCTTATTCTTCTTCTCACTAAGACTCTTGTAATGAGCAGTCCTAGCCTTGCTATCTTCATCAAATATCCTGCACTTATTAACCAGTGTAGGAAACCTACGAATCTCCTGGTAACCAATGCCTTGTTTGATCTCGGGACGCAACCCGTTCTCAAACTTGACACACTTGGATCCCTCAGCACCAGCATCATTATAATGAGGACAATACTGCACCAGCTCCTCAAACTTCGAAGCGTAATCAGCAACAGACATGTTACCCTGTTTCAGTTCTAGAAATTCCATCTCCTTCTTACATCGCACATCAGCAGGAAAATATTTCTCCAGAAAGACCGTCTTGAACCTTTCCCAAGTCATCTCAGCACCTGGTACTGAAATTCTCTGGCGAGTGTTATCCCACCAGTTTTCAGCCTCTTCAGATAACATATGCGTACCAAACTGCACTTTCTGTGCTTCAGTACATGTCATCACCCGGAAGATCTTCTCAATTTCCCTCAGCCAAATCTGAGCACCATCTGGATCATAGCGCCCCTTGAATGTAGGAGGGTTATTCTTCAGAAACCTTCCCAAATTCTTAAACTCGTCGACCGGCGGATTCTGCTGCGCCTGCATAGCCTGCGCTATAGCAGCCAAAGCCTCAGAAATCGCACAGTCATTTTCTCCAGCCATACTCTACACAACACAACCACAACCGTTAAATATCGACAGTGTCATTTACACTAATCGACCAACAGGGAAAACATCACATTATGACTCGACTGGACTGACCATGCTCTGATACCACTAATGTAACACCCTTCTACCCAAACGACATATTTAAATAAATTATCAGAGTACAACATGTAGAAGAGTTTACATTTCTTACAACATAACACTTATCGCATCACAACATAAAACATATTATTTATTTTATTAAAACTTCGCAGCGGACAACAACACAAATATTATCATTCATCATATAACAATTCATAATAATGTTTCAACATTATCTCAACAAAGCATCTCAACATATTAGTCATCATAAACAACGTAAATAATAACCAATTATCTATCGAATCCCATAACCCCGGTGTCACATGACCAGAGCATTTGACTCGACTCTGTAGAATAACTCTACACTTATTCTTCAAACCTCAACAATAGCTACTCCTCTTTATCTGCACATTGCTCATCATAGATGAACATAAACACATGCAGAAGGGGTGAGAATTACATTATTAAATAATAATATAACGACAGAAATATAAACATAATATATTCCCCCTATGCCAACACAGCTCATCATAATCATCATAATCAACATACTCATGAACATCAGCAAAACAACATATCAAATGCAATGCACACACCCATGCATGACTCAACACGACTCGATATACCCATTTTGTGACCACTACAGGATCACCACTCCCAGATTCACCACCATAGAATCCGAGTTCCCCGCAAGGAACCAAGCCTCTCAACAAGCCCGGAGTCAACATCATCATTGGAACTCAGTCCGTTCATCACTAGGCATCGGCCTTTCATGAATGCATGCACACCAAACATGCATCATCATCAACATAGCAACAACAGCATCATATAGTCATGTTATCATCATCATTAATAGCATGACATACAACTCAACAAAACAACAACAACATTACAACAATATCATATCGTTACATAACACATTTATAACTAAACACGTAAACTCAACATCTCATCATCATAAACACCTCATACACCATCATACAATCACTATTAATTGTTATAATACAATTACAGCGACTTACTAAGAGTCTCGCAACTCAACGCACTCAAAAACTCACCAACATCAACTTCTGCACAGCACAGTTCGCGCCGCGCAGCAGGGTTCGCGCCGCGAACGGTGCGTTACAGAACTCCTCTGGATTCTGCCCAGTTCGCGCCGCGAACTGGGCTTCGCGCCGCGAATCGCGCGCGAACAGAAGCCCCCTGCTACAGAACCCAACGCAGCTTTGCTTCTCTACTCGCCGTAACCCGTACCCCACAGCTAACAAACCAAAATCGACATTTAACAGACATATATACACAACATACTTCGATTACAGTGCATATAACTCCACAAAACTCACAAATCGGAGAATTTATCATCAAAACCCCAACTTTCCCAATCTCCCTAAAATCCCCAAAATTCATCAACAACCCAACAGATATCATGAAATTGCTCGCATATTATCGTTTAATAAGGTTCAGACCCCTTACCTCTTTGGATTGAAGGAAGCTCTGAGCAATCTTTGGCCTTTTCCTCTTCCTTCTCTTTCTCTTCAGCGGTTCCTCTCTTTCTCTGACTCTGAGGCAAAATACGTGACAAAACTTCTGAGTTTTCACTTTGGCCTCTTATATCCAATTCCACTTTTACCCTTCCACTCTTCATATTCCATTTATTTTATTTATTTAATTAATAATAAAATAAATAACATCAATAATAATATTTCCCAATATTATTTAATAATTCCTTTTTCCTTCCAATAATCTTATTAAAATAATATTTAAATTAATCCAAAATATTCGGGGTGTTACAAAGCAGACCCAAGCAGACCTTAAAGAACAATACACATGCCTGCAAGGTTGCAAGAATGTGTGATTACATCAGATGATATGGTAAATGAAAAAGGTGAGCTGATACACTATGCTTTCTACGCAGATGTCGAACCAGTCAATACAGCTATAACATTGAAAGATTCGAAGTGGGTGAAAGCAATGAACGAAGAACTGAAGTCAATCGAAGTCAATAACACTTGGTCACTTGTCGAATTTCCCCAAGACAAGAAGGAAATCGATGTGAAGTGGGTATACAAGGTGAAGTTGAATCCCAAAGTTGAAGTGACTCGACACAAGGCAAGACTTGTGGCGAAAAGATTTCTTCAGAAAGAAGGAATCGACTTTGACGAAGTTTTTGCACCTGTTGCTAGGATCAAAACGATAAGGTTGGTTGTTTGTCTAGCAAACATGAACAACTGAAAGATGTGTCATATGGATGTGAAATGTGCATTCCTGAATGGCCCCTTAAAAGAAGAAGTTGATGTTGCACAACCAGCTGGGTTTGTGAAACAAGGCGAAGAAAGAAAGGTGTACATGCTGCATAAAGCCCTATACGGATTTAAACAAGCTCCAAGAGCTTGGAACAAGAAGATAGATGGATTTCTAAGGGAGAAGGAATTTGTGAAGTGCACAACTGAACATGGAGTATATGTAAGAAGAAATAAGAGTGGATTGCTTATACTATATCTATATGTTGATGACTTATTGATAACATGTAGTTGCAAGAAGGAGATTGAAGACTTCAAAGGTGATCTCAACAAGGAATTTGAAATATCAGATATGGGTGACATTTCATATTTCCTTGGCATCGAATTATACAAGAGTGATAGAGGTTTGATGATGCATCAAAAAAGGTATGCATGCAAAATACCTAAGAGATTTGAGATGCAAGATTGCAACCCAACTTTGACTCTAACTGAGCCCAGATTACAACTGCCGAAAGATTCATATGAAGATGATGTCGACCCAACCCAATATAGAAGACTTATTAGGTCACTTCGATACCTTTATCGCACAAGGTATGACTTAGCATACAGTGTAGGTATGGTGAGTAGATTCGTTCAGAAGCCAAATGTATCACATCTAGTAGCGGCGAAGAGGATACTAAGGTATTTGAAAGGAACTCTCGACTATGGTATTTTATTTCCTACAGCTAATGAAGGAAAAGAATGCAAACTAGTGGGATACACCGACTCAAGTTGGTGTAGTGATGTTGAGGATCGAAAATCCACAGTTGCTTATGTGTTTATGCTAGGTGGTGCACCAGTTGCTTGAAGTTCGAGAAAGGAGCCAGTAGTGTCATTAACATCGTGTGAAGCAGAATACATAGTTGTTTCTCTTTGTGCATGTCAAGTAACATGGATGATGAATCTGGTTAAAGAGATAACAACGAATAGTCATGGAGCAATTACCATGAAGATCGACAACATGTCAGCTATCAATCTGGAGAAGAATATGATAATACATGGTCGAAGCAAGCACATCGAAATGAGGTTACATTATCTTCGAGAGCAGGTAACAGATGAGAAGATGAATTCGGAACACTACAGAACTGAGAATCAGATTGCAGACATCATGACAAAGGGAGTGCAGGTCAAATTATTCAGAAGACTAAGAGCTATGATGAATGCAGATAGCTTAGACACAATAAATTAGGTGGTGTGTTGAATTATAATTCATTGTGTTGAAGCAGGTTGCTCGATAGAATAATGATGTGTCGAATAGCCTAGTGCGTCGAAGTGTCGAAGCATGTTGCTTCACACATGATTTTGACTTATGCCTAATTTTAGTAATGTTAACTATTTTGGACTTTTATAATTTTGGGCTTTGGCTTATGTAGTAATCTAACTTAAATCTATAAATACATGGAGTAACCCCTATTCTTAAAATAACTCATAACATTGTATTCACATAATTTTACAGTTATAAAGTGAATAAAGAAGTTTTCCACAGGTTGTGGGCAGAGGAAAAACTCTGCAGAAAATATTTTTCTTCTTCTCCAATTTTCTTTTCTTTTTTTTCTCAATCGTTCTTTACTTTTCATTGTCATTGTGTGGTTGATAAAAATCTTGTTAATCAAGATTGATAGAAATTCTCCATAGGTTGTTGTGGATTTCCAACAGTCGGACATTAAATCTGAAACTGTTAATTCTGGTTTTGCTGGGCTTATTCATTGCAGGCTCAAAGATGGTCGTCAAACAACTTTTTGGCATATGCAATGTGGTTGGATAATCAATCCTTGAAGAATGTGTATCCGAAATTTTTTGCAGCTGCTGTTGACAATGACATTAGTGTGGTGGATGCAGTTTCGTGGTCTGGAAATTCTTGGACCTGGAATTTTCAGGATATCGTGTCTAATCTAGATAGAGTTGATTCCATTCATTTGGAGGAAATCAAAAAGATGTTGTCGAAGGTGGAGTTGATGCAGAATACGAATGACGAATTTGAATGGATGAGGGAAGACAACGGTTGTTTCTCGGTAAAGTCTTGTTTTGATACTTTCTCGTCGTTGTCTAATGAAGGGTTGATTTCAATAGATGTTTTGAACATTTTATCTTATCTTTGGGAGGTTAAGGTTCCGTCAAATATTTCGCTTTTTGGGTGGAGATTTATTCTCAATAAGATTCCTACTAAAGATCAATTGGTAAGAAGGGGCATTTTGACGGATGCTAGAGATATTTGTTGTGTTTTTAGTTTTAGGGAAGATGAATCTAAGATGCATCTCTTTGGTTTGTGTGAATTCACAGGAAGAATTTGGGTAAATGTTATGTCTTGGATAGAAAACAATTTGGATTTGTCTTTTGAAGAGTTTGGAGACTACTTCTTATTCTGTCGGAAGGTGAAAAATAAGATTGATAGAATAACCGTTAGTGTAATTTGGATGGCCTCCATTTGGAGCATTTGGTTAATGCGAAATGTTGTTATTTTCAAAGGTACCATTTTCAATTTCGATGAATGCATGACGGCGATCATTCATAGGTCTTGGGTTTGGATGGGCATAACTTGTAAATCGTATGTTTCTTGTACTTTTTATGATTGAAACATTTTACCTCTTCTTTACTTTAGGAAGATTGGGTAATTTGGTCTGTTTGTAATTGATTGGAGTACCCCTTATATTTCTTTTTTTGAAGCATTGCTTATTAAAAAAAACATGACAATGAAGTTTAAGTTTTAACTATCATATCTTGGCGAGCTTTCTTAAATGATGGGAATGGAGTTGTTAGAAATCTCAAATGGTACAACAATCTCTCTCATTTCCTTTTTTTTTAATTACTTAATTAGCAAGTAAGTGCTAAATTTGGCTTATATCCAACAAAATAAACATCTCAAAATATTTTAATAATTTCAATTTTTAACATTTCTTAAAAATATGTGTGCTATATACACTTGCTATTTGACATGTATGACAACAATTCAAATATCACTAATTTTTTCAGTTTCGAATCTGAGCATATTTTTGAACCAATTCACAGAAGATTTTGGTATCCTAGTAAGGTTGTTTTTGAAATCTACATAGTAGAGTCCAAACCGTACTGTATATCCCAAGTTCCACTCCCAATTATCAAGCAATGACCATACAAAGTAACCCTTCACATTGCAATCATCTTCCCTGCATTAAGTCCATGTTATCTCAATATCAAGATGGCTATCAAGATCAAGGATTCAACAGTTGCATGAATTCAAGCACTTGTGAAATTTTGCATTAATACCTTATAGCAGCAGATAGGTTTGAGAGATAGTCCCTGTGATATCTTATCCTTTTGTCATCATTTAATGCCTTTTCTAAGGTCATAAACGGTCCGGTTGGATCATCCATTCCTGCCGTCAAAAATTTGTTAAATGTTAGAAAAATGATAATTTGAGTATTGAGACATGTTCAATAACCATAGATTGCACTCTGAAACACTAAAACCGACACTAACATACGTGACATTCACACTGACATGAAATTGAATGAATGTAGTTATTGAACTCAATTAAGACTAGTTTCTGCATGCAAAACTACTAACCGTTTTCGGTTATGATTACGGGTGCGTTCCCATATTTGCATTTCACATGTTTCATCAACTTTCTGATTCCCCAAGGGACAATGTGTAGCCAATTGGAAGCTGCCTGAATAAAAGAAATTTGATGTTGATTTTATAAAAGAAATTCAGCATGAATCTATAACTAACACACTTTAGCATCAGTCGTTTTTCGAACATACCTTATCTCCGATTGCAGCTCCTTTTCTATATGCTAAATATCACAAACTTCCATTCAGGTTAAGATTATGAATATGATGAAATGAACCAAAAAAAGGAGTCACAGTATCCATCAATAGGTTAATTACCGGTTGTAATGACAGCAGCATCTGATATAGCATCTTGCATAATCAGTTTATGAATCCGAGTCCTGTCGTTTCGAGCATACAGCGAGGTATAGTGGTTTATGCCAATAAAATCCAATGATCCAACAAGCAAGTTTGAGGTTGCATTAGTAATCTCTGGCAATCTCTCAGCTACATGTTCTTGCATAGAGAGTGGATACTTTCCAAAGAAAAGAGGATCAAGGAACCTGATTCACATTAGTCTAATTTCTTAGTTAACACAAATTAAGCTATCGAATTTCGATATAATTATTATGTTATGAGTAAGTTTACCATCCAAGTGAAAAATCCATAGCTCTAGCTGCTGCATCTTTGTCTTCTTCGAGTTCGGTTATAGGTTCGTACCAAACAGCATCTAGAGCTATCCCTATTTTACCTCCTTGTTGTTCCTAGATAACACAAAAAATAACTTAGATCAAACCAACCGCGAATTGGGTGATTTCCGATTTAACTAGTTGAGTGAGACGCAAGGAATGTGATGCTAGTAATAAATTTTTAGTATTAGTTGTATAGATAAAGTGTTTGGAACCTTGAAATGTAGCTGGTAACTTCTGTAGGCAGCAGCATGAGATAAGAGAATGTTATGAGCAACAATGTAAGGTTCGGTGGATGATTTTCCTTTCTTACATAGAAGATGACCAAGAAGGGAACATCTTCCCGGTGCTTGAATCCCTAAATCGTAACCATGGAGAGCGAAGTTGTGAGGTTCGTTGAAGGTAATCCAGTGCTTAACTCTGTCGCCAAAAGCTCGGAAGCATGTGTATGCATAATGCTCAAAATCTTTTCTGTCAAATAATAAGTAGAGATAAATATGAAGCTCGAAACAAAAGCATTAACATGACACCAGACAGTCTGACAAGGATATTGATACGTCGACACTAATAATAATTTTTAAAAAATGTTGATACGTTAGACACCAGATACGCCTTCTATATAAAATGTCAGAGACATGCAGAGGTTTAGAACATTAGAGTGACTTACATGATTTGTGTACTTAACCATCCTTCATATTTATCTTCCAACATTTGTGGAAGGTCCCAATGATATAGAGTTACATAAGGTTGAATTCCTAATTGAAAAAAAAAATAGTGTTATGTTATGTAATACATATCTTTGCTAATAATTTAAGATAAAATTCTAAAATGAATCATCTTGTAACCTTTTTCCAATAAAGCATCAATGAGAGTGTTGTAATACTTTATCCCCTCTGTATTTGGTTCCCCTGTTCCATCTGTTAAATTGTCACAAAATAAAGCAACACAAAAACTACATAAGGTTTTTCAAAATATTGTAGTAACTTACTTGGGAAAATTCTAGGCCATGAAATTGAGAATCTGTAAGAATCCATTCCCAAATCCTTCATCAAGTTTATGTCATTCTGTTTAGGATGAAATTATAATATTAATATAAAACTTCAATGATTGGTTCTATCTTTTTTGCAATATTTATGATCACGCACAACTGCAAAGATTAACCTTTCGAGGCGGGAAAGACCACAATAGACAGCAAATTTTTTATTCTATTACACAAAGTTGGTGTAACATTGTCATTATTATATACTTTGATATACCATTATTAATTACTTAACGGTGCTCATTCTGAATTGTTTATTCTATATAAAGTGATATTGACGTCACGAACCTTAATTGAAGCATAAAAAAGAAAACTGGTGCAAGTTATCTATAGGTAGAGTAAAGTTCAAGTAACCTGAAATCGGTGATATTGATCCACTGCCATGTCTGCATTACTGAAATCCAAAATTCTCCCTAACCAAAATAACTCAAAACCTTAAAATCAGAAAATTTTCTGCCAACTTAAATGAGAAAATAATTCATTTTTCTACCTGGTAATCTTGAGAAAGTGTCCCATATGCTATCTCCTTTGTTTCCTTCATCAACAGCTCCCTCAAACTATATATTATATAACACATTACTTCATTTTCAATTTCTTATATAAGCTATTTAACCTATAAGGTGATTGAATAATAGTAGTACCTGGTGAGCTGAAGAAGCAGTTCCAAAGATAAACCCTTCTGGAAAATCTCTTCTGCTAATTGATTCTACTCTTACAAGGTGAATGGTTATTATGAGGAAAATGGTAATACTAATAATATTCATGGTGTGGTTGATTTAAGAAATTCTCTGTAATTGGTTTATGGTTAGAGAGGCTATATAATATATATGTTGCTTTGGTTTTATGTATAGCAAAAAATGTAAGCTATCTTTGTCGTAAAGCTGAAAAATATATCTGAATAAGAAATAGACTAATTAAAGAGGATGAGTACTTCCTTACAAACCGGCAAAAATAAATGCATAATAAGAAAATATCAATGAATATTATCTTAAAATTTGACTTTATAATTCTAAGGATGAAACTTGGAACAATGGTAAAAATGATAATTTAAGATGAGAAAGACACTAGAAAATGAGGGAATGGTGAAGTCTACATCAATTGTAGGTTATAGTTACGGGCAAGAGATGGTTTGTTTTCTTTTCTAAATGGTACCTTAGAGGGTGTGTTTTTCCATTTTTATACATTTCCATTTCTTGAGACCTTCTTTTATTGTTGGGTTGGTGAGTTTCTTAACCACGCCATTGAAATCAGCCATTACTCATTGTACTTGTACATGTTAATATCTATGTTAAGGTAGGTTTATAATTATAATATACAACTAATTCTAACTTGTGCCATAAAGGCATAACTAACTTATGCCATTTTATAACCAAATATTAAAATATCCGTCTTTAAAATATAAGTATATTTAATTTTTTTAAAATTAATATTTTATTATTTAAATATATATATTTTAAAAATAATTTCTTAACTTATACCTTTTAACACACAAGTTAATAAAATTCATTATATATATATATATATATATATATATATATATATATATATATATATATATAAAATTTAAATGATATACACTGACAGTGTAAAGATTTTTTACATTATCAGTTAATCACAACCATTGATTTATTTGAAATATTTAACTTTTATTTTAAACATTTAAAAAGTAATACAAACGGATGATTGTGATGCATTGACAGTGTAAAACCATTTTACACTATCATCCCATTAAAACTATTCATTTTGACATATAAGCATGTAATTAAAAATAAATATAATAATAATAATTAAATCATAATAATAACAACTTCTTCACGTGTCTCTCTTTCTCTTTCTTATTGCACATTTCTCTCACTCTCTCTTTCTCTTTCTTCTTCCACGTTTCTCTCACTCTCTCTTTCTCTTTCTTCTTCCACGTTTCTCTCACTCTCTTTATTTCTCATTTCAGTTACTTCTATTATTCTTCCCCCACTCCATCCATCTATTCAAAATTGATCTTTATACTTTCATAAATTGTATCTTAGAAACTATATTTGCAAATCTCTACATACATGAGGTTAAATCTTAAACTAATAATATTTTCTTCTTTTTTATGATTGTGTGACTTTCCAATTTTTTCTTGTTTTTTTTCTTTTAATATTAAATTTAAGTCGAATAATTTATGAACTTCTAGTGATTGTTGAAGCTTTATAAAGTTTAAATCAATGGTAGCTTGAGTGTAAACAAATAATATGGGATTTGATTAAAAGAGAGAGGATAAGTATTGTATTTAATTTTACTAGCTTTACTAGTGCAATATTATTTTTATTATCATATTTAATAGTTGTGTAAATATTGTTTGTATTATTATAACAGATTAAGAGATGCAAAACATACATGAAGATTCAACCATAGTTAGCTCTGATGACATGCTTGAAAGTGTTATTGGTATTGATCCTCTCAATAGCAGACTACTAGCAGAGCCTCCCTTAGAGCCATACGAAGGAATGGAGTTTGCATCAATTGAAGAGACGATAATTTACTACGCAAGGTATGCTAAGAATAAACGTTTTAGCTTTCTTATGGGTCGTGTTACTAAATCAAGAACAAATGGTATGATAATAGGTCAAGAATTTCTTTGTTCAAAGGAGGGATTTCAAGCAAAAAAATATGTGAAAGAAGAAAGTAATAGTATTATCGTCCATGATGAAACAAGGATAGAATGCAAGGCAATGCTGTATTTAAAGAAAAATGGAGAAATATGGATTGTTTCAAGATTTGTAAGGGACCATAATCATGAACTATTTTCTCCTAGAAGTTCACAGTTTCTTCGAGTACATAGAAAGAAAACTAATGTGAAAAAAAAACTTATTGATGTGTTGCATGATTCTGGTTTAGGCCCTAGTAAAATAAGATTTGTCTTATGTACTGAAAGTGGTGGTGTTGATAATGTTAGATTTAGTCCACAAGATGTTATCAATTACTTAACTGAAAAGAGATAAAAAAAAATTAGAAAATGGAGATGCTCAAATGATGTTATCATACTTTAAAAGTTGTCAATTGAATAATCCTGGGTTTTTCTATGCTTTTCAAATGGACGTTGAAGGAAGATTAGCAAATTGTTTTTGGGTTGATTCAAGGTCCAAAATGGCATATAAATACTTTAGTGATGTTGTTACTTTTGATCCAACGTATTTGACAAATAAATATAAAATGCCTTTTGTTCCATTCACAGGAGTTAATCATCAATAATCCATTCTTTTTGGTTGTGCTCTATTATGGGATAAAACTATAGAGAGTTTTTTTTTTGTTGCTAAGTACTTGGTTAGAAGCAATGAGTGGAATTTCTCCTAAAACTATCATCACAGATCAAGATGCTGCTATTAGTAATGCAGTTGCAAAGGTATTTCCAAAGGTTAATCATCACTATTGCATGTGGCATATTGAGAAAAAAGTTCCTGAGTACTTGAATCATGTCTATCACGAACATGGTGAATTTAAAAATCAATTTTACAAGTGCATCCACCAATCTACCATTGTTGAAGAATTTGGTTCTGATTGGGAAACAATGATTGATAAATATGGATTACAAGATAATCAGTGGCTAAACAAGATATTCTCCATTCGAGAAAAATGGATTCCTGCTTATGTACGTTACAATTTTTGTGCAGGAATGTCTACCACTCAAAGGAGTGAAAGTATGAATAAATATTTTAAGGATTTTTTGAATTCAAGTACTTCATTAAGCCAATTTGTGACACAATATGAAAAAGCTCTTGATGCACGTTACAACAAGGAAAGAGAGAAGACTTTCAAAACAAGAAATTCAAAGCCACTTTTACGAACTTTATATCCCATGGAAGAAGAAGCTTCAAAAATTTATACAAGAAAAATGTTTAGAATATTTCAAGATGAGCTGGTTGGTTCTCAATTGTTTATCACAGAAAACGTTAAGTTTTTTATTGAAGTCTCGACGTATAAAGTTCGTGAAATTTACAAAGAGAGGCATATCTACTATGTGAATTTTCATGTCACTTCAAAATAAGCAAATTGTAGTTGTCACATGTTTGAATTTTCAGGTATTCTTTGTAGACATGTATTATGTGTATTCATAAAGAAAAAGGTTTATTGTCTCCCTTCACAGTATGTTTTACATATATGGTCTATTAATGATAAAAAAGAAAAGGTAAAAGAAGTGACAATTGAAGGATTTCAAGAAGAAAGCAGCAATGCTTTTGACACTTCATTGTTTAATAGTATTATGGTTCACTCCCTCAAACTATCAGAAAGAGGTTCACAATCCGAAAAACATCATGATATTGTAATTCAAAGTTTGCAAAATGGGATTGCAAAACTTGATTTATTGGATATTGAAGAGTCAAATAAGAAGTTTGTTGATTCAACATCTGAAGATATGCCAAAAGTATCTGATGTTAATATAGTTTTGCATGACCCTCCACTTATAGCAACTAAAGGACGTCTGCGGACTTTGCGAATGAAAAGCAGTTTGGAGATAGTCAGAAAAGGTTCCTCTACTTGTAGTTATTGCATGAAAAAGGGTCATACTAAGCCTAAATGTCCAAATTTAAATCAAACAAGGTATCTTAAAATTACATGTACATGTCTTTTCATTTTTTTATCATGTTAATTTGATTCACTAACAACATACTTATGATTCTTAGGTGATAAATTCAATTTTCAAACTCTATTTTGAAACTTCTATATTGTTGGTTGATTAAGAGGTAATAGTTTTTTCTAATGTTACTACTTTTACTTATATTTATACTAGTGTTAATTTTAATAATTAATTGTCTTCATATTATAATTGAAGGTCTTTATTCAAGTCATGCCTTATCAAGCCTTTTAGAGCAGGAAAATTCAACAAGTTGTTTCTATGCTCTTTGGAGACTTCATCAGAGCCTCTTATTTAAGTTGTTGGCATTTTGCACTTACTATTTTACTCTATTGTGATTTTTGTGTTTAGATTAAATGGTCTTTTGTTGATTTTTTTTATGTTGGAGTCTATGAGGGATTAGGGAAGTATTTCTCAGTCTTTATAAAGTTATGTGCTTATCCATTTATTCTTAACTTTTGATTTTTTTTTCAAATTTTGTCTGATATTGAATGCTTTTATGCAGAGAGATCGTTAATTTTTATTTTCTTTTCTTTTTCATGCTCAATTTGTAGAGACAATTTATTATATCTTTCTTCATCAATGTTTGCAATAATATAAAAACACAAATTTCTTAGAATAAATATGTATTAAATATGTTTGGCAAATCAATCAAACGAAGAAATTGGAACGAAAAAAGTTATTATGTCAATAAAATAAAATGATTTGCTTAGTTTTGCTCAGATTTATGGTTCGAAGAATCAAATATAAATCTTTTCATAAGCATATTAATTAAGGGATATCTTACCTTAATATGACTGCCATGAAAAATGTAATGGAAGGAACAAAGGTTTATGAATGTCATAAACAATGTTAACAATTAAGATTTAAAAAATGAATGCGATAGTGCAAAGACTTTTGCGATTTTGGTCGGTATAGCTCGTCGTGACATTAATTGCAATCGTCAATTAACTCCAATTTATGACATTAATTGCAATCGTCAATTAACTCCAATTTATTCTTTAACATAAAAATGACAAATAAGATGGTTAAAGATGTGATCATGAAAAGATTATAGGGACTTGCTTTTATTCAATACACAAGTCAAAACGATGTGATCACGGAAATATCGAAGGGACTTGCTTTTATTAGTCATTGTCTATAAAATTTTACTAGTTACTAACAAAAAATATCTAAAAAACTTGTAAAACTTAATCCTTATGATTTGAGTGGACCCCACCAAGAGCCTCAAAACCACCAAAGAAGTGGAACTTATCCTCTCTCTTTTAATCAAATTCCATATTATTCGTTAAAACTCAAGCTACCATTGATTTAAATTTTATAAAAGTTTCAACAATCAGTAGAAGTCCATAAATTATTCTACTTAAATTTAATATTAAAAGAAAAAAAATAAGAAAAAATTGGAAAGTCACGCAATCATAAAAAAGAAGAAAATATTATTGGTTTAGGGTTTAACCTCATGTAGGTAGAGATTTGCAAATATAGTTTGTGAGATAAAATTTGTGAAAGTATAAAGATCAATTTTGAATAGATGGATGGAGTGGAGGAAGAATAATAGAAGTAACTGAAATGAGAAATAAAGAGAGTGAGAGAAACGTGGAAGAAGAAAGAGAAAGAGAGAGTGAGAGAAATGTGAAAGAAGAAAGAGAAAGAGAGAAACGTGGAGAAGTTAATATTATTATGATTTAATTATTATTATTATATTTATTTTTAATTACATGCTTATATGTCAAAATGGATAGTTTTAATTGAATGATATATATATATATATATATATATATATATATATATATATATATATATATATATATATATATATATATATATATATATATATATTATATATATATATATATATATATATATATATATATATATATATATATATATATATATATATATATATATATATATATATATATATATATATATATAATGGATTTAATTGAAATACACTGACAGTGTAAAAGAATTTTACACCATCAGTTAATCATAGACATCAGATGTTGAAACAAGTTTGACTTTTATTTTAAAAATTTTGTGGAAAAGTTTTTACACTGACAGTGTATAGTAATTAATTTCTATTTTAATTTTTTATTTTAGGTTTTATTGGTGAGTGTATTCTATTTTTTAAATGCCCTCAATAAAAAAAATTAAAATATAAATTTATCAAAATAAAAAATTAATATAATTAACTAAAATTGATTGAATGAATAAATTTATTTTTTGATAAAAAAGTTAATCTATATATTTGATAGGATTAACGACAGTTTAGTTTTGATTCCTCTACTATATTTAATTTACGAAATTGATCTTTCTATTATAAATTTAAACAGTTTTGATTTATTTAAATGAGAATTTTTTTATGAAATATAATACATTATTGTATATAAATATATCATGGAATTTTATAGATAAAAAATATAAATTAAAAAATGAATATTTTATTGATTTTTTATAAAAAAAAACATATCAAAATTATTTTAGTTTAAAATTGAGAGATAGGAAATTGTATGTTAGCATATTTAATATTGAGAGTCGATTCTATGTAGCTTAGTTTTATTGGTTCCATGTTACTAGTTACTCACATTTCGTACAAAAAAAACAACGACAAAACAAAACTTTTAATTATGTAGTACTAGAGTTTAATTAACAACTGAATACGATCATCAAACGAATTAAGAAATCACGCAACTAGTACGAAGAGAACTATTCATACATAAAATTAAGACTTCCATACCAAGTAAAAATATTGGGTACCAATATCTCAATAGTTTGTCTCCAATTAAAAATATCCTTCACGTATACCATATCTCATCAAAACCAACAAATGTATTTCACTAACTTTCATGCAATTAATTATTTACAACTTATTTTTTAACTTTTTAATATTATTTATTTAGTTATTTTAAGGTGAATATTTAAGGATGACGATAAATAGAGTTTGGACACTTTAATATAGTAGTGAGTTTCAAAATATTTTATAACTATACTTATACTCATTTGGACACCAATGTTAATACACGTGGTTATATTCATTTATACACATGTATCTTATAAGCATTATGAGTATATAAGTATTAGAGAATGGTTAATTAGTTAAGATGGATGATAATTAGGAAGTTAGTTATATTAGTTTCACTTGAATAATTAACTCCTAGCTCATGCATGCAATGTACAAATATAGAAGCCATAGGCTTCATCAATGTAATGAGAAATACTCTTTTAACAAGAAAAGCTTGGTTCATCTACAACGCCTTACTATGTATTCAATCATTATCATCATGCCGAGAAGTTTCTCATTCAACTTGGTATCATATGCCTAAGGGGAACATATCTTTTCTGTTGCATCTATCACACTCTTCCATCATCATCATCTTTTTCTTCTTGATCCGATCAAGCTTTCAGTTTCATAGAAACTAAAACCATCATTTTCGTCGTGTTCATCAAGAAGCTTCGGTTTCAGAGAAACTGACTTGCACAGTCCTAACAAGAATGTGTGGTATTTCTTCATCGGAGGATTCAATTTCAGAGAAATTGAAGTTCCATCTGCCGACAAGGATTGCTAGTGAAACAACACCGATCATTGCTTCAAAGAAACGGTTTGTATCAAAATCAAACTCGGATCTACATTAATTCTCAAAGAATCGACAATGGAAAACCTTGAAACTTCACCACAAAGTGAACAACCTGAAGTATAAACCTCACAAGATACATCGAAAGTCATGACATTCACATGTTTGACAAACACTTTTTCTCCAAAACTCTCGATTAAAATACAAGAAATAAATTTTCTGTTATGGAATCAATAACTTAAGGGTGTAATTTTGTCACACAAAGTGCACAAGATTTTGGTAAACCCTCGTATCCCTCTTATGTTCAAGAATGAGAATGATCATATTAAAAATATTATATCTGAAGCCTATGAGGAGTGGATCTTACCAATCCTTGTCTACTTAGTTACTGTCCATAATATCAGAGTCTGTGCTTCCTCATGTGCTCTCTTGCAAGCATGCCTATGAGGTGTGAGACAAGGTGCACAAACACTACAATGCTCAGATGAAGGCACAAGTTCATCAACTTCATGCAGAGTTAAAGAGGAGTAAGAAAGGTACCAAAACAATCTCTAAATTTGTTCTTCGAATCAGAGCTATTGCAGATTCACTCATGGAAATTGGGGATCTAATATCATAACGTGATCAAATTGACTAAATCCTTCATGGACTCCCTGGAGAGTACAATCTGTTCCTCATGATGGTTTATAATAAAGTTGATCCAATTGACATCTATGAACTAGAAGGCTTGCTCTATGTTTAGGAAGCTCAACTTGAGAAATGTCGTTAAGACCTTGCAGAACCAAATACATCAGCCAACATTGTTCAAGTTGGGGTGAACACTCAGGCTACCAGGTCTACAAATTTTGAAGGGTCATGCTATTACTCACGTGGTAGGGGGAAACCTTCTAGAGGAAGAGGTCGAAGCAGATCTAACTTCACAACTGGAAACAGGCTAACTTGTCAACTTTGCAACAAGTATGGGCATTCAGTGGTGGACTGTTAGCACAACTTTGATGAACATTTTGAACTTGCACCACCAAAATCTCAAGCTCAAGACACTACCTCCACCAACACCAATAATGCTCAAGAAGTTAACAAGAACTAAGATACATTATCTACTTCTGCAAATTCATATCTAGCTCACTTGGATCAACTGCAACTACCTCAAAGATTGAAGTCTCAGGAATGGTTTGCAGACTCAGGTGCATCTCACCATATCACATCTAACTCTTCTAATTTACAATATATCAAATCATGTGTTTTTCCAAATAAAGTATTTGTAGTAAATGGACATAGCTTAGAAGTTCAGGCAATAGGAAACACTAAATTACATTCCTCTCTTGTGTCAAATACCTGCATGAAGTTAGTTTATCTTTTACATGTGCCCAAGATAACTAGAAATCTCATTTCAGTTTCAAAATTTGCCAAAGATGATAAATTATACTTTGAGTTTCATCCTAATAAATGTTTTGTGAAATCCCAAGCATCTAACCAAGTGCTACTTGAAGGATTCCTATATGAAAATGGGCTATATTGCTTCAACACTCTCGAGGTGGATTCTTCAGGATGTAACTTGAAGCACAAGTCATATGTTATAGAACTTATCGCTAATAATTTAGTAGTTTCCAATAAATATCGCACTCATGATAAACATGATAGTTCAAGCTAAGATAAAGTTTATTTATGGCATGCTAGACTGGGCCATGCTCACCCCAAAGTTATTCAAAAAGTGTTCAACTTGTGTAACTTGAATTTTAAGAATAAAGAATCTTTTGATTTTTGTCATTATTATTGTCTTGGAAAAACTCACAACTTATTTGCACCATTATCCACAACTAAGCACACTAATTTATTTGAACTTATCCACACTGATTTATAGGGACCATCAATTGCACCTTCAAGCAATGGATACTCTTATTATATTGCCTTTGTGGATGCCTGTTCCAGACAAACTTGGATCTACTTACTCAAGCACAAAAGTGATGCATTAAGTGAATTCAAGTTATTTCAGAGATATGTGTCTACTCAATTCAATGAAAATATTAGGTAATACAATCAAACTTTGGGGGTGAGTTCGGGCCCTTCACAAAGTTAGTGAATGAACAACGCATAATCCATAAATTAACTTGTCTACACATATCAAATCAGAATGGAGTGATGGAAAGAAAACATAGACAGATCATGGAAATGGGGCTCACCATGCTTGCACATGCATTCATGCCAATCAGCCTTTAGGACCACAACTTCACCACTACACTGTACTTGATCAACAGGTTACCTACCAGTGCTTTACCTGCTTATAACTCTCTTTTTCAAATTCTCTTCAATAACCAACTTGAGTATGGAACAATTAAAACATTTAGATGTGCCTGTTATCCTTTACTCATACCTTACAATAAGAACAAGCTCTAGTTCATAAGTGATCAATGCACATATTTAGGTGTTTCCCCAACACACAAAGGGCACAAATTCCTTAACCTGGATGTTAGGATCTTCATATCAAAAGATGTAATTTTCAATGAAACAGAGTTTTCTTGCAAAACAAGTTACCTCAAGGCTGATGGCACTTCAAAAGTTCAACCAAGTCTATCATCCAAAACCTCAAACTTGATATTGTTCCTACTTGAGTCTAACCCTACTCCTCACTTAGATCATGCATCACATAGTCATGTGCCTCCAACTATCCAAACACTTCATAACACTGCATACACAATTGTCTTACCTCTATATTACAATGCATTACCTGATGAACATAACCAACAAACTACTTCTAGACAGTTTCAACCATCACCTCGCGAGTTCCTGAGTAGCTCTTCAAATGTTCCAAACACCTGTCAACCTCTCTCTAGTATCTCAACAACTATAATACCTCATTCACCAACCGTATTTGCTGCACCTATTGGACAACACCATGCCACACAACATCACATAATTTTCAATTCATGTCTGAGTCTATTTCACCATCCTTTCACACTCAAATCTCTCAAGCCCCACTTCTAGTTAATGTTCACCCCATGCTTACTAGAGCTAAGACTGGGAAATCCAAACAAAAGACTTGCATAGTTCATGTTGAACAAACCACAACAAATCACTCATCCTAAATGGTTCCAAGCAATCAAATCAAAATATGAGTCGCTTATGGGTCCTAACTACTCTACCACCTAATAGGAAGCCAATAGGATGTAAGTGGGTTTATAAAGTCAAAGAGAACATGGATGAAAGCGTCAATAAGTATAAAGCTCGACTTGTGGCTAAAGGTTTTCACCAGTAACTTGGATTTTATTTCCATGAAACATTCTCTCCAGTCGTGAAACCTACCACAATCAGGATTATACTCACATTAGCAATTACCTGCAAGTGGGAAGTTCAACAAGTGGACATCAACAACGCATTCCTGAATAGTGATCTGTAATAAGAGGTTTACGTGTAACAACCATCGGGATTCCTTGAGACAGACGCAACCTCTGTATGCCAACTGAATAAAGTTATCTATGACTTGAAACAAATGCCACGTGCATAGTATGAAAAGCTCCACCAAACCCTAATGAAATTTGGTATTTAGTTTGATCTCATGTCAATGTGAGAATTCTCTCTTTATCTACCATCTTCACAATGTCATCATGTATGCATTAGTGTATGTAGACGATATCTTACTCACAGGACGATCATCAACTCTACTTCATAAACTCATTGACAAGTTCCACACAAAATTTCTTTGAAAAAGCTAGGCATACCTGAATATTTTCTTGGAATTGAGGTGAACCATCCATCTAGTGGGGTCATTCTCCTTACTCAAATGAAATATATCAATGATCTACTTGCTACGATCAACATGACAGAAGCCCTGGTTGTGAGTACTCCCATGTTTATCACTTGTAAACTAAGTAAACATGGCGATTACAAGCTTCTTGAACCATTCCTTTATAGATCCACCATTAGTGTGATGTAATATGTAACCTTAACTCGATCTGACATAGCATTTTGTGTTAATAAAGCATGCCAATACATGGCTGAACCACTTAAATTGCATTGGAATGTGGTTAAATGTATGTTAAGATACCTTAGTGGCGCAACTCACATGAAATGCTGCTAGCCCTGACACATTCATTGCACAAACTCTCACTACGAGCATATAACAACTCAGATTAGGCAAGTGATCATGATGACAGACACTTAACTTCAGACTCGTGTGTGTTCCTTAGATCTAACATGTAGCTTGGAATTCCAAAAAGCACTCATTGGTTGCTCGTTCTGGCACCAAGGCAGAGTATCGTGAATTGACTCACACAACATTCAAAGTCTTTTGGATTGAGCCAATTTTGCAAGAACTCTCAATGCCTCATCTTCCTCTTACTCCTCAATTTGATAACCACATTGTTGTCATGGTATTACATAACCCGATACTACATGTTAGGACGAAATATATTGAGTTGGATATCCATTTTGTTAGAGAAATAGTTGCAGCTAACAAACTTCAAATCCAACATGTTCCAGCTCAAACTCATATTGTGAATATCCTTACAAGATCATTGCCAACTAATCTATTTGTTCAAGTTTGCGACAAACTTAAGATATTTTGTTTTAAGGCATCATGAGTTTGAGGGAGAATATTAGAGAATAGTTAGTTAGTTAAGATGGAAGAAAAATAGAGAATGGTTAGTTAGTTAAGATGGAAGGTAGTTAGAAAGTTAGTTATTTTAGTTTCACTTAAATAACTAACTCGTAACTCATGCATGCAATATATAAATATAAAAGTCATATGTTTCATCAATGCAATGAGAAATACTCTTAATCTTGTAACAAGCAAAACTTAGTTCATCTATAACGTCTTACCGTGTATTTAATCATTATCATCATCATCATGGAAGTTTATCATTCAAGAGGAAGTATCCATACTTCTTTTACTCATTACTCATATTTTTAATTTAAAAAAAAGATTAATTCTTAAATTAAATATCATTTTATTTTAAGTTTTTAAAAAGATTAATAAAGTTTTTTTTAAAATTAAATTATTAAATAAATAAACACTTATATTCAATATTTAATAATTTAATATTAATGGATTTTTTAAATTAAAAAAAATATATATTTATATATAATAATATAAATTAAAAAAATATAAATATATTATACGGATCTAAGACAAAATTAGAATAAAGAGGCTCGCTAATACTCGCAATTATCACTTATTTTAATAAATAACTACTTGAATACACACTCGTACCTATTTTGTGGTTTATATCCTACTCATAATAGATAGTTTTTGAATATACCCATAATAGATAAGTTAAATTGTCATTCAGCAGAAATTCCCTACTCTTTTTAAGGGATTGATTTGGTACGAGTTACAATACATCAATCAAAACAACAAAATTGTTCATTCATGTTAACTCGATTATGATCTTCTCACTTACTCTTTTTTCATCAAAATGAAATTTAGAACTTTAGTGTCAATTATGATTTTTATTTTATTTTTAATTATATAGATTAAAAGTATTTAAATCTCAAATACCTATATGAAATGTGTAAATATTGAAGAGAAGATATCAACGGATGAATGAGATAGGTTAATTAATATATATTAATTGAGTTAAATTAATATAATTTGTTAGTCTAGAGTTTAACAAAATTTATATAAATTTTTGTATTAATAAAAATAAGTTTGTTGAAAGTAATGATATTTATAAATTAATAATAAAAAATAAAAAAGGATATCAACAACTTGATAGAGTAGTTCATGTAAATCAGTTGACATATTAATATTAAGTTATAGACAACTAATATTAAGTTATAGACAACTATGATAATGAAATTGAATTTTAGTGTTAATGAAACATTTAGATTTTGTTTAATAAAAGATAATGGACAATTGAACACTCGTATGTTGATATTTAAATATTAATAAATGAATTTGATTTTAAATATTATTATCCAACCAAAATTTCAGGTACTTAAAAATTTACAACACTTGAAAATTGTAATATAATTTTAAAAAGAAAGCTATGAGTCTATCCAAAATAAAATTAGTTTCTAATTCTATAAAATTATGAATTTGTAAGGTAGTTACAAAATAACTACGTTTCTGAGGTTTCGAGGTTAAAAAAAGCCGTTGAACATTGGGGCTTATATTTTGAATAAATTATTACATGCAAAATAGTTCAAATTTTTTGGAGGAGTCATATAGGTCCTCAACATCAAATAGATTCTTGTTAAAAATAAATAAAAATCATGTAGATCAGATTGGAGATTAAAAAATTCAATAAATACGTGGAAATGGATATAATGATTAGTCAGACGTGTAGAATTTGTTTTATATGATAAAGAAACTTTAGGATAAGAATAACTGAATATGAATTGGGTGTGGGCATTGAGTTCGTTTGGCAACTTCTGATAAAACTAACCCACCTACTTAATTTGTGCAAACCATTTGATATATATATATATATATATATATATATATATATATATATATATATATATATATATATATATATATATATATTACTTGGTTTAATCATGGTTTTGATATCTTAAACTATATATTTAACAAATTGGATCTATCTAATAGCAAGTTGGATATGTATCTAAGCGATTCTTGTCTTTTGCCAGTTTGTTTTAGCTTTAAGAAAATGGATTTTTTCTTTGTATTTTTGAAAATGGATTCTACAAAAATGTTTTTCAAAATATTATAAATTTTTTTAAATTTATTTTTTATAAATTAAAAGACCGAATTGTTTATTTTATAACATAAATATACATTATTAAAGATCAAAACATAGTCAAAATCACAATTTTTTCAAAAAGTTGTATCTTAAAAATGATTTTTATGAAAAGCTATTTGAAATAGCTTCAAAATTAAGTGATTTTTTGAAAATTTGATATCCAAAAAAAGTTTCGATAAAATGATGAAATACCTAAAATAACATTTTAAGAATAACTATTCAAACCAAATTTTCATTTGAAGCTTTTATGAAAAGTTTCTTTGTAAATTTTTTTTACACTAAAATATATAACACTATAAAAATCATTTTTAAAAAAAGCCAAAACAAACGGGCCCAAGATGTATATGATCAAATGATTTTTTATAACTCTTTAATTTAACTTTACTTTTTTTTTCACGTGTTTGATGAAGATGAATGCATGAGAGAAAGATAGAGAGCATTTATGAAGTTTGTAGCAAAATCTTCTTGCTACTGAGTTGTTATTTTTCATTACATTTTAGTGATGCAATGCACTCATTTATATACATCAGGGTGTAACTATCTTTGTAGTTAGTTATTCACATTTAAGAACCATAACTAACTCCTTATTTTTAACTAACTTTTTAATCATTAATTTATAACTAATCTCTAATCACTAATACCCCTCAAATTTATGGAGATTTAAATGAAGTGATTTTGAGTTCGTTATGAAAAATCAACAAAGAGATTGGTATAAGATGGTTTTGTTAGAATGTTTGATATTTGTACCTGAGTTGGGACATGTTGGATTTATAATTTACTGACCACAACTCTTTCTTGAACAAAATGGATGTCTAATTATATGTGTTTTGTCAGACTCTATACTCTATGTTTAGAATATGACTAGAGTTTGAAAAGCAAAAAAAAGTCTAACACAATTCAACCCCCCTTCTTATGTTTTTCTCACCATCAGTCTCCTCTCTTGTCAAGAGAAAATTATGGCATCATATCGCTCAAATTATTCCTATTTGGTTGTTCAGGCCTTATCAAAAACAAAACTGCAACAAGGGCATAACATGTCTTCAGACCCTTTGAGTTTGCACCTATTTAAAAAATCAGCCAGTTCCTCTTCAACCTTTGGGTATACTACTTTCATATTCTTAGTATAATATGACATTGTTACCCCTTTGACCTCTACATCGAGACCCTCAGTAGCCCAACCATCATAATTTCTACGAGTTAAACCAAATTTTCTTCTTGAACCAACAAAGGGTCTGAGTCGATTGTCATTGGTGGTTTCTGTTTGTCACTAAATTTTAGCTTATCATCCTTGAGAGTAGTTTGCACCAAATCCCTGAAAAGAACACATTGCGATGTTTTATGACCAATAAAGTTATGATATTTACAAAAGCCTCTTTTTTTCTTTATTTCAATGGTGATGTTTTTAGGCTTGTCGACACTATGATTTGACCATCAACAACTAAAAGTTCAAAGATCTCATCACACTTACCTATGTCAAATGTATAGGTTTTTCTAGTAAATTTTTAATTTTTACTTGGTTCGACAAGATTTTTTCCATTTGAAGGTCTTATAACCTTGCAAACATATGGAGGTCTGACTTCAATTCTTCCTGATTAACCTTGCTTTCTTAGACACATTAAAAAACTATGTCAATCTCTTGACCATTTTCCTTTGTTTAGAATAAACAACTTTCTCTTTCCTAGGGTATCACTTTACTCTATCCTTTTAAGTCTTTAATTGTTCGACTTATCGAACCCTATTTACTAATTGGGCCATGTCCCTTAGGTATTGGATATCTAACTTCTTCCTGATGGAATAATTTTGACCACCTGTAACTATTTAGACAAACTTACACTCAGGAACTTGAGTAAAAGATCTCGCCTTCATTAACCTAAATCTATTGAGGTAATCATTTATCGAATCAGAGAAATTTCTCTTCACACTAGCTAACTCTTTTAAGATAATTTTCGATTGAACCATATATAATTTCTCATGGAACACTGTTTCTAGTTGATTCCAATTGTACATGGGGTATGGAGGAAGGGTAGTGAACCATGTGAAAGCGCTTTTAGTTAAGGAATTAGGGAAATATTTTATTTTTAAGTTTTCCTTATTGGCCAAATCACCCGCCTCTGATTGATATCGAGCAATATGCTCGACAGTAAATTCATTAGTATCTTCTATAAACTTAGTGAATTTAGGGATTTTCCAACCCCTTGGAAGTTGAGTATGCAATACATACTCAGATAAGGCTGCAACGAAATTTACTCTATGAAGAACAATGTTAAGACCCATTTGGGCTAAGATTTGTTCGACCATATTTGCTATGTTATCCCCCCCCCCCCCCCCACACACACACACAAATTTTTGTTTTGTTTTGTTGGACTCCTATAACCACTTGATATGCATCATGGTTTATATTGACCAACACTACCTTTGGGCCATTTTGACCTAAATCTCCTTTGACTACTCTGGGTATGGGTTGTTCGACCGGTTGAGGCATAACATTCTGTTGCACTTGATTGTTGGGAAAACCACCATTTTTACAACCCAAGGGTTATGAATTTCCCTAACTGCTTGGATTTGAGGGACTAGTTGAATATGCGCTTGGGAAACGCTAAAGAAATCAGGAATTCGACCCATTTGATGCGTCAATCGTTGGTAGGTCTGATTTGTGTTTTGGATTAGAGGATTAAAAACAATATCATTTTGTTTGATAAGCGTATTGACCATATCATGGTTGTTGTCATCCATATGTTGTGTCATGGCCAAGAGAGAACTAGTAGTTAAAGGTGACATAACTTGAAGGACATATCCTAATCCTCCTTGGGATTGTGCCATTCGACTAGGAATGATGATAGCAGATCCTGATGCTAAGTATTGATTAAGAGGGGATGCAATAGTCATTGCATTACTTGCATTAGTTTGTAGAACTACCATCATTGTGGTTGGCATGCCATATGCATATTCCCTACTACCAGGGACAACGTAAAACTTGGTAGAAAATAAGGCCTAGGGTATCCTATAGTAGTTTGTGTAACCCTGGGAGTAGTTGGAAAACTGGTTGGTTATGGTGGTGGAACGACCACTTATGGTAATGTCGTCGAAACTTACATTTGAATTATAACAAGAACAGCTACTCCAATAGACGTTGAAGTTCCTACACCATCAATAGTTGATCCAGACAGTTGCTCTTCTAAATTTGGAGTGTCATACTGGGGAAGAGAAGGATTTTTCAACATTGGACGAGTCATCTCAACAAGAGTTTTACCACTCCTCAAGTGTATATACGCCCAGACATTGAGAACATTGCTCGTATGAAAAACAAAATAAACAATAAAAGCACAAAGAACTTTTCTACAAATTTTTAATTTTGTTTGCACAAAAGGGTCCCATCGGGCGTGCCATTTTATTTATCGTTATTTTTGGTAAATCAAACACAAGTTTTAATTCATTTACATGATTAAAATTGAAAAACTATTAGGACATATTATGCAAAAAAAAAAGGTTATAGAAAACCTATTTGTGCTTGGATATTTGATGTTTGGATGTAGATAAATTGGATAGAAATCCTAATAAGAACTATGAATGATTGTTCAAAGTAAAAAAGGAACATAATTAAAGTAATTAAATAAAATTCTTAGATTAAAAAATTAAAAGAGGGATGCAAATTCATACATTTTTCTCAAACTTTTTTCTCTATGTGACTTGGATACTCGAGTTCAATGGAGAATACTAATAAAAAATTGTGAACCTTTTTTACATAAATGAAATTGACTTATATACTATATACATCAATAATGGTCGATAACAGTTACTTCTTTAGGACTCGACACATATCCCACTATGCGATATCTTCTTTTTTGATATGTTTCCACGTGTCTTTGGTCTTTGAACTGCCTCTAAACTGCTCCCATTATTGAATCTGTCTTTACAAACTCTAATTACCCATGTCGAAGAGCTTTTCTGTCGAATCTTGTAGTGTGGTGCCATAATGTATCTAGGTCACCTACTCCTTAGACTTAAGAATACACTAAGTCACAAAATACCTGATAGGTGAGTCAAACTCATCACCTTAGAAAATAAATTTTTGTATTAATTGAGCGCAACGTGAAAATACAAAAATGTCTCAAGATTCCAGAGATACATCTCCGAACGCACTTCAAACACACACACCCTAGGCCATTTCTAAGTCACGCTCTAAGAGTGTGACTTTTTTAGATCCGAAAATGCATCTCTGTAACCTATTCATAAATGCATCTTCACAGTATACTAAAACAGAAGTAGAAAACCAGAAAGTTGCATTTTGACAAAATAAAATTTCTATCAATAGTATAAAATTTCTATCAATAACATAAAATCAAACATTACATTTCAATATCTAGGTGAACGCTTCAACATTTTCACAATATCTTCGTCCGATCTTAAAATCGTCGCTTCCACCTCGATCAGAACTTTTGTTTCGAAACAGGAAAATATATTCCACATATCCCTACATCTGTATTCGTCTTGAGCTCATGGTTGTTGAACTCAATCTTGCATTCGTTGTTAATTGACGGTGAACGGTACTCGAACTTCACAATTTTGCGATTATCTCCGTAAGGTAGGAGATTCTGCACTTCTTATGCAGATATGCAAAAGGGGTGTACCCATTGATCTTAAATTCTCGCCCTCGTGATATACCAGGTGATGTTCATTTGCGACATTTTTTTTTGTATGAGACATGATAGAAGAGCCGATATTTATAGTAGTTATAGACAAATACGAACCTAATTTTTTTTTATTAGTGGAGGTTTCAGAGATACATATCCAATACCACCCTATTGTCTTATTCCAAAGATATATCTCCGGAATATCCATTAGACTGTTCAAATATTAATATATTTGTTGAAAATATCTAAAAATGCATTCCGAAATACAATTTTATTTTACTCTAGAGTGACACTCCTTTAATGCACCGTGCAAAGATGGTGCGTTCAGAGGTTCATCTTCGAAATCTGAAAAACATTTTAAATTTTCTTTAAGATATTTTTCCATCTCATATAGTCTCTTTATTTATATTTCCACATCACAAGCTTATGGTTCAATTTCAATTTGCATCTTGTGAAAACAAGAGAAGGCCACTGTGGAGAATGGGCTATGAGTCAAGTTTGGTTTGTAACAAGAATACTAGATGAAATTTAGTCTTTTTCGGTGCTAATATTTCTTAGTTTTTTATGCTACAATAATGTCTTGTGTTCTGGCAAATTGTCTATCTTACATACATGTAATGCATCTTAAGTTTAAATATACATAGAAAAATAGTTGCAACTGGATATTCTTATTGGACTGTAATTAGTAAGGAAAAAGAAGTCATGCATGTAAAACTGAACTAAACACCAGCGCCAAATTAAAAATACTTACTAGTATATTAGAAAAAATAACACTGACTACAAAATGGAGTATTTAGGTTATTTGACCTTACAATAAATCACCCGGTGGATCAGTACCCACCCACCAGTGTTTTTGTTGTTAATATAAATATAAAAATCAGCAATAGGCGGTTTCTGTTATTCGTCTTTCTTCTCTCTCTCCTTCAACCTACCAAGGGTTTTACATTTCAAAGCTTAAACCCATGGCTCTGACGATGAGAGCTGCAGCGGCGGCGGCGCCCCGCGGTTTGCGCCGCTTTTTCTGCTCGAACCCAACCCCGTCTTCTCCCACTTTCCCTTTCGCTTCAACGCCACCTTCCGGAGCTACTTCCGCTCGACAGATGGCGGATCCCAACACCAACCTCTTCGTGTCTGGTTCGTCTTTCCCCGTATTCTCTTCTCACTGTTTCTCTTTACTATATAATCGCTTATTATTACTTATTGTTATTGTTGTTTTTAGTCGGTGGCTAGCTAGTATTCTGAACTATGAATTGAATTGAATGTGTAGGTTTTGATATTGTTGTTCGTATTTCATGTTTTGAGTAGGTTGAGGGTTTAATTTGATGTATGTGTTCATATTTCAATTGGATTGTATTATTATGTGTATGAATCTGAATTTTCAAAGAAATAAACAAACTCTGTAAAATAGGTTGGATTTCTTCTTTCATTATGAGAGTGATACAGATTAACATTGCGAGATGTACACACCTGCAAATAGTAATTTTATACTGTCAATTATTGCTGTCTCCAAATAAACGAATTCACGGTTGAAGGACTCTTGGTTTGTGAATAAGGATGTCTTGAAATGATTAAGTAGAACATACACTACAAGAGTTAGAACTGGAAACTCTTCTATTTGTATTGCAATAGAGTGGGACTTTAATCCTTTTAAGTTCTTAACTCTATCTAAACAAAAGGCCTATAAAGTAAAGATTAGACATATATATTATAACCTTCAGAAAGCCCCTTCAAAAGAACATTTCACAACCCTTGCTCAAGTGCCAAGTGTCTACTTAGAAATTATGAGTACCATCCGGTGTAGTCTAGATTGAGTGTTGGATTGGAAGATCTTACCAAGGGTGCTTGAGAGTGCTACGATCAAAGAACCGTCGTTTTCTTTGCCGGTGTGGTCAATATCGAACTTTTTGAGGCATGATCGCAAAAAAAAAACATGTTGGACCTTTTTTATGGGCTTGAATTATAATTATAAAGTTTTTGTGTTTGTTTGTGTATAAATTATATATGAAATCATCATTTTGCCCTTCGGTAGGATCTTATGTGCCGTGCTAACGATCTGAATTTTATGATCTTTCACCGGCTGATAGATCCTACTTAAGATCTCGTGCTTTACTTTGGTACCATCATTACACACAAAAGAGGCCTACAATTTAACATGAACATATTTCTTAGTGGCAATCTGAATCACTCAAAAGATTAGAGTGGGTTGTGCATTTTTTGATTGCAGTGTTGACTCACTAGTCAAACATAGAGGAAGAGGGAGGCCAAGAAGGACTATAAAAGAAGTTATTAAGAAAGATCTTGAGATTAACGATTTGTTGTTGTTTTAGTGTTGACTCACTAGCTATTTTGATTTTAACCCACATTCTAAACTAATTGATGTGGTGACACCAAAGAGATTTAACAGTAAAGCACTAAAATCGTTTGGTCTGAAAGTGATGTTTCCTTTCTAAAATTGCCATTCATGCAACAATTGTCCTCTCCCTGCCAAAAATAAATAAAACTGTATATTGCATTGCCTTTTTTCAATGCAGTTTGTGACTTGCAATATTCAGTTGACTTTGGATTTTTTGTGTCTTAAACTTTCAGGGCTTAGCAAACGTACTACAACGGAGAGACTGCGAGAAGAGTTTCAAAAGTTTGGCGAAGTGGTTCATGGTTTGTTCTTCATCGCGAATTTCATTTTAACATTTTATCTGTTCAATGGTTTATTGTTTTACGATGTAATGATGTCTTGAAAATCTTCTCTGAAACCATAATGATTTTCTGTCTGCCAATTGCAGCAAGGGTGGTAACTGATCGAGTCTCAGGTTACTCCAAGGGGTTTGGTTTTGTGCAATATGCCACTTTAGAAGATGCTGCTAAAGGCATTGAAGGCATGGATGGCAAGGTAAGATTTATTCAACCATTATGCTTGCACCTCTACGGAAAGAGCGAGAAATGTATTTCTTTCAGAACATTTTTGTTGTAGATTTGTCTCTGCATTTCTATTTTAAAGCAAAATATGAATTTAATATTATCACATAGGATACAACCTAATATACCAACACCACAACATATACACATCATATTAGAAGACATTTCCGACAATGCATTTACTGTTCTTGAAGCACAACTTTGCATGGACCTTCACTTGAGTTTCTGTTTGAAATAAAAATTTCTCAATTTCTACCCTTTCTTCTTGACTTGGAATTTAATGATTTAACTCATCAATATTTTTAAAGTATTTACTTAATCATCATGTACTTGTAAACTCATATCTATTGCTAAGCTCAGATAAATATGTATTGTTTCACACAACAACTATCACTGCGAGTTTTGTTGAAGCGGTAATTGCTTTAATGAATTTTTCATAACCTTGTTCATGTATAGAAAACCTTTCTATGGAGTGCATGTATGGATTGCAGTGAGTTTGGTAGAATCATGGTGGCTCACCATGATTTTGTCAATCCTGCCGTGACAGCAAACATAAGTTGATGCCATGATTGTTCTTTGCTTTTCTTACCAAACTTTCTATTGGAATAATGCTGACTGGTACGTTTTCTCTGTCAATACAGTTTTTGGATGGCTGGGTTATATTTGCAGAGTATGCAAGACCAAGACCCCCACCTGGAGAAGCTGTAAATAATATGACTAAACAGTATGGCCGACCTTATTAGTTCATGCTCATCCGAACCATTTTTGTGCTTTATTATTATATGTTTGACATTGCAAATCACAAAGTATTATTTGTTAGAGAATGGCATTGATGATGCCTAGTTGTGGTCTTAAATTATTGACAAATATTTGACTGTTGATATGAGAGGATGATATTGTTGTAATACAGATTTGTCTTTGATATGCCCTGAACACTTCTCTAGGTTACATTCTATACGCTTGCTTTTGTTAAATACTACCTATTTTAAGTGTCAATGTTTTATCATTAGAGTGACATTTCAATTTTTGCAAAAAAAAATTCTGGATTTTAATCTCCAGATTAACTTTGTGTATATTATGTGTTTTCTTACAACGAGAAAAAAAGTTTTGGATTTTAATCTTGGAATTAATTACATGATTGTATTTATCAAATTTGACTTTTTTTAATAAATTTTAAATTATAAGTTATTTATAAATCAATTTCAGAATAATATAATACATATTTGTCATTCAATAATAAGATTAAATATATAAAGATGTTGGTAAATTACACATTAGTGCTCATAAAATACAATGAACTACAATATAAAATCTCAAAATGTTAACATACAAAATAAAAGAACTCTTGCGTATATCTAACTCCTATGTGCCTCTTGTATTGCAACGACGTGTAAGATGGCAGACTTGTAGAGTGATCATTAGAGGATGACATGCAAGAGTCTCGATTGACTTGTAGAGTGGTCATTAGAGGATGACATGCAAGAGTCTCGATTGACTTGTAGACTTGTAGAGTGGTCATTTGAGAATGACATGCAAGAGTTTCGACACTAACATCTAGATTTTTAAATGGGTGTGATGTGGTGGTGGCGTTGGGATATCAGAATTCTTTAAGGTCGAGTTTTTGAAAAATCGAGTAGGTGAACACAAATAGGCCGAACAACCATACCCTTACAGAAGTTGGAATACATCGAGGACGACATACCATAAGGACATAATCAATAGACAATTACGAAATGACCTCATGATTGGATGAGAGTTACATGCAATGATATAAAATACATTATCTGATAATTATAGAGGGCGACATACGTTATTTGGAGTCACCTTAAAGAGGGATGTAAAGAGGCATGTTTTAAAGGACCGTTAAGGAGTCGATCAGTATAAAAGGGAATTTCCTCCATAAAGGAAATTACAAGTACTAATACTTCCTAACTAAATAGGACGATTGTAATCTCTCCAGGCTAGGTTTCAGGAAGATTTCTTCAAATAATATTTTGCAAGAAAATTTGGCGTCCACCATGGGACCTCGGTAAAACTTTTCAAGGCCTCATACAAAAAACATACACCGTATCTCCATCAATGCTATGTCTAGATCATCTTTGAGCGATGATTACCATCCTCCAAACATGGCTCATCTTCTAGCACTTGTGGAGAACCTGCGCCAGCAAAACGAAACTCTACAAGAAAGTGTCTATACTCTGCATCAATCACGAAGTAGGAAGGAAGGAGAGGATGAGGAAGAACTACTGAGCCTTAACCTCTGTCAGAGATGATTTGGGATGATCAAGTCCCATAGAATTTCAAACCATCACCTTTCCATCTTTTAATGGCAAAAGTGATTCTCAGGAACACATAATATCACTCAACAATCTGATGTCAATAGTCGGGGCCTCAGACTCCTTGAAGTGAAAACTCATCGCAAGGACCTTCAAAGATGTGGCACTACGCTGGTATATGAGTCTACCGAGACTGTATCAACTACCAAGACCTAACTAAAAGAATGGTACAACAATTCTTTGTTAGCAAGCACAGAAAGGTGACTACCACCAATCTCTTCAATTTCCGACAGTGGCCCTCCGAGTATCTCCAGGAATACATGGCGAGGTTCAATGAAGAAACCATCAAAGTCTCCCACCAGAATCAGGAGATGTTCGTTGGAGCTTTTCAAAAAGGTCTGAAGGTCGGTCACTTCAACGAGACATTGGCGCAGAAGCCAGCCACCAACATGGAGGAGGCCATGAGCAGAGCGGAATGTTATGTTGAATGGGAGGGAAGCAACATGGAAAAAAGGTCCCAGGACGCTAAAGAAAAAATGAAACCCAAACACGAAGCATCCGGGTCCAGAAGAGAATAGCACAAGCACGTCTCAAGAGACAGGTCAACGATGAGACCTTTTCTAAGACCCTATGACAACTTATCATAGAACTACACTCCTCTCAATACAAAGTATGCCGACATTTTGAAGGAAGTGTATCATCTCAAATTGTTACCCGAGCCGTATCGACCTAGGAGAGTCAATGTTGTACTAGGGAACGATACATGGGCATGATGTGCTTACCTTCGAATAAAAGGTCATCATACAGAAGATTGTTATCACTTAAAGAGAGAAATAAAGAATCTAATTCAAATAGGTCGGCTACTAGCATATGTGAAGGATCTAGAAGGATCGGCGAGAAAAAGAAGTCCATCCAGAAGAGAATCTGATTCAAAGAATGCTTCCACCAAAAAGGGAAAGAACTGATTCAAAGAATGCTTCCACCAAAAAGGGAAAGAACATTGAGGGAGTACATGAAACTAGGGTGGCACAACACACACTAAATACCATCTCGAGAGGCTTTGCAGGTGGAGGCGAGACAAGTCGGTCTCGAAAAAGATATGCCCTATTAGTGATGCACATATCACAGGACTCGTCATCTGTAAGAGAAGAGAAACCAATTATCATTGGGTTCTCAAGACAAGAATATGAAGGAGTGTTGGCATAAGAAAATGATCCCACAATCATAAAGGTACAAATTAATGACTAGAGTGTCAAAAGGGAGCTGATCGACCTAGGAAGCTCAGCTGACATATTATACTAGGAGGCTTTCAAGGTAATGAACACGGACACATCCGAGTTGCTATCTTTCAAGGGCACACTAGTCGGATTCTCTGGGGAGCAAGTTCAAGTGCTAGATCATGTGCCTATCTTGACTATCTTTGGAAGTGGGAGAAATGCAAAAAGAACCAAGGTAAGATATTTGATAGTGAAATACCCCATACAACATCATCATTGGGAGACCAACTTTCAATGCTCTGGAGGTGGTGTTGTCCACCATTTATTTGACCATGAAATACCCCTAGAAGGATGACAAGTAGGAATAATTAAAGGCTATCATGGATTAGCCAAGAAGTGTTACAAGGACAATTTGAAGTTGAAAAAGAAGACTCTGCAGGAGCATCCGACCGCGGAGAACACCCTGAAGGTAAATTTGGTGGACCTTGACCCTCGAGGTGATCCAACGGATGATAGTTTGACTCCAATTAGAGAAGTGAAAAAAGTATAGATAGGTGTTGAAAGTTTTCAGGTCAACAAATAGGCTCAGGGCTATCCAAAGAGGAGGAAGAAGAGATCATCAAGATGTTAAGAGACAACGTCGATCTCTTTGCATGGAAGCCGTCCAACATGCCCGAGATTGATCCAAAGGTAGTATGCCATCAAATCTCACTCGACCTATCATCAAAGGTCGTCACTCAAAAAAAGAGAAAGAATGGAGAAGAAAAAAGGAAGGCGATTACCGAAGAGGTCGGAAAGCTGTTGAAAGCCAGGTTTATACAAGAGATCAAGTATCCTACATGGTTTTCCAATGTGGTCATGGTAAAGAAGATGACAGGAAAATGACATATGTGTGTAGATTTCATCGATCTCAATAAGGCTTCCCCGAAGGACCCCTGTCTATTACCATAGATTGATAAATTGATCAATACTATGCCAGGTTTCCGTTTTCTCAACTTCATGGACGCCTACTCGGGTTACAATAAAATAAGGATGAATCCGGACGACACCCCCAAAACGGATTTCATGACAGACAAGAGAAATTATTACTACGAAGTCATGCCATTTGGGATAAAAAATGCTAGGGCTACGTACCAGAGGTTAATGGATATGGTTTTTTCATCGCAGATAGGAAGAAACCTTGAAGTATACGTAGATTACATGCTAGTCAAGACATAGGAGGAAGAAAGGCACGTGAATAATCTAAGGGGTACTTTTCAATATTTAAGAAATTTTGATATGAAACTTAACCCTGATAAATGTACTTTTGGGGTACAAGATGACAAGTTCCTCGGCTTCATACTGACACACTGGGGAATAAAAGCCAACCTGGACAAGTGTCAGGCCATCATTGACATGAGAAGTCCAACATCGGTAAAAGAAATCCAACAACTAATAGGGAGGCTAGCTGCCTTATCCTGAGTTTTATCTTGTGCAGGTGATAAATCAATACATTTCTTTGCAACTATTAAAAATTCACCTGAATTCACGTGGACTGAAGAATGCAAAGAGACATTTGTGGAATTGAAGCAATTCTGGTCTTCCCCATCGATTTTGGTAAGACCCAAGGAGAATTTGACTCTCATCTTATATTTGGCAGTATCTAAGAAAGCAATTAGCTCGATGTTGGTACAAGATGACAATAGAGAAGAAATGATGATCTGCTTTGTTATCAAGGTTCTCAAAGGAGCTTAGATTCGTTATCAGAAGATTGAACAGTTGGCTCTGGCGGTGGTAGTAACTACCAGGAAACTCATACAACATTTCCAGGGATATCTGGTAATAGTCACGACAAATTATCCAATAAAAAGAATCCTGAAAAACCAGATCTAGAAGGTAGAATGGTGGCATGGGCAGTGGAGTTATCCGAATACGATATCACATACTTACCTAGAACAAGCATCAAGTTACAAATATTGGCAGATTTCCCAATGGAGTTAAGTGCACCCATTCCAGAGGAAGTATCAGAGCAATGGGTCTTATTAGTGGATGGATCATCTAACCTCAAAGGCAGCAGAGCTAGGATAATATTAGAAGGACCAGGAGAGTTGGTACTAGAACAATCTCTTTGTTTCAGCTTTTAAGACAACAACAACTAAGCAGAATATGAAGCAGTAGTGGCTAGTTTAAAGCTAGCCAAGGAAGTTGAAGTATCTCATTTAATGGACAAAACCGGCTCTCAATTGATAGCTAGTCAAATCAAGGGAGACTTTCAGACGAAAGATGCATTATTGCAATGAGTCATGCAGTTAGCTAAAGGTTTTACAAAGTTTGAGGTGATGCATATTCCACGAGAGGAAAACATTAGGGCCAATCTGTTATCCCGATTAGCCAGCACCAAGGGTCCGGGGCAGAACAAAACGGTAATTCAAGAGACTTTAGAAGTACCAAGCATGGAGGCTGATGAGGTGATAATATTTGAAAATGCTAAGAGCTGGATGACACCTACAACTCAATACTTAACACAAGATAAGTTACCATAGGAAGAGATTGAAGCACGACGTATCAAGAGAGTATCTTCTCGATATCTCATGGTAGCCGATTAATTGTACAAGATGGGTAGATCCTCTTCGATGCTGAGATGTGTCACTGAAGAAGAGGTCAAACTTATAATGAAGGAAGTACATGAAGGGGTATGCGGAATCCATATTGGAGGAAGAGATTTGTCTAGGAAGATACTCTGAGTCGGATACTACTAGCCGAGTATGCTATAAGATTGCACATGATTTGTGAATCGTTGTGAAAATGTCAAGTATATGCTCATTTCATACATTCTCTAATGGAATTGTTACATTAAGTGATATCACCCTGGCCTTTCTATCAATGGGGGGCAGACATCTTCGAGCCTTTTCTTATAGCGGTCGAGCAATTAACATTCCTCATTATAGCAGTAAACTATTTCACCAATGGGGTGAAAGCAGAGGCCGTATCTCGAATCATAGCAGAAAGAGTATGACATTTTTACTGCAGAAATATTATATGCCGGTTGGGCTTACCCGGAATCATTGTATCCGATAATGGTGCACAATTTGAAAGCTCTACTGTTATAGAATTTTGCAGACAACTTGGTATTCATAACATGTTTGTATTGGTTGAACATCCCCAAGCCAACGGTTATGTAGAATCAACAAATAAGATCATTTTATCAAGAATGAAAAAGAAGTTGGATGAAGCCAAAAGGCTTTGGGCCGAGTACTTGCATGAAATCCTATGTTGTTATCACACCGCTCCTCATTCAACCACTAAGGAAACACCTTTTATAATGGCTTATGGAACGGATGCGATGATACCAGTGGAGCTTAATTCTTTGACCTGAAGGCGGTTAAACTTCAACGAGGATCTCAATAATGAGGGGCTTAGAAAATCGGCTGACTTCATAGAGGAAATTAGGGGGATGGCTTATGTGTAAGAATGTGCTGCAAAACAGAGGATGGCTAGACAATTCAACATCAGAGTTCAACCAAGAAGTTTTCAAGAAGGGGATTTGGTTCTCAAGAGAATTACAGACACACGGAAGAAGGGAAAACTTTCTCTAAACTGGGAGGGACCTTACTAAATCAACCAAAGATTGAACAATGGAGCTTACAAGCTCGAGAACTTAGAAGGAGTGGAGATGCCGAGGGCTCAAAATGTTTCCAACCTTAGGTTTTATTATAGTTGAACATTATGTAATATTATTGATCGGAAAAATAGCAAGTGTATTATTTTGCCTTTTGTAGTAATAAGGGGAAATTCCCCGAATGTCGATCTCAAGGACTGCAAGTTAATATCGAGTTCAAATCATCGTTCAATTAAACAAAAACTATTGTTGGGGGGTTTTAGATTCATATTTATAAAAATAAAGGCAAAAAAGTTTATACTGTAAAATAAGGGTTTGTAAGTGAAGAGGAACAATTCCATGGAAGATGTATAATTTGTCCCTGTAACAACTCTGAGTCACTATTTCATCAACAAATATCAATTACTACCAATTCTCAAGGGTATTTTCTCCCAAGTCCTTGGTGAGAAAACCTTTAATCATTTAACCCTAATTTCTATGTCCATAGGAAATTATCGATGAAATTAAGCGTTATTATATCAAGAATGCTCTGATTCATACAAGTATTCCTAGTCCTAGGTGATATCTATTGCAGAGTAATCTTATGAAAACCTTACCAATGACGGTCCAGCCTAATTGATAACCATACAACAATCTCGATTGTCCGAAAGAGAAAGCATTAAACACATCAAAAGATTACCGTAAAAACAATATTATCAATGCAATCATAAACTTAAAGTCATTACAGATCTAAATCAGGGACACCCCATAGCATTGGGGGGTTTAGCCACTCATATTTTTCAAAATAGACTCAAGATAAAAAATACACATTACAAGTAATTGGATGACTTGGATCTTTAATTGCTTCCGCTCATGAAAATCTTCCACTCTTCGAATTCCTTGATCTCTGTAATTCTCGACCGTCTGACAATTCTCTGTGCTCTGTGTTCTCCTTGTTCCAAAGTATCCTCTTCTCTCGTAGAAACTCTCCTAAAATAGTGAAAAATCTCTTGGCAAAGGTTGGAAATCCCAAAAACATCCTTGCAGCTCAAGCCTGGGTAAAGAGCCCAAAAATCGAAAGATTCTGCGCCTGGGCTGACACGGCCGGTGTCAGCTGACGTGGGTGGCCGTGTCAGCTCCCTGCCTTGCCATTCTCTCATGACACGCCTCAGGTGACCTGACATGGGTCGTGTTAGGCCCCTGTCTTGGACATTTCTTGTATTTGCTTTGCCTTCCTCCTGACACGGCCCATGTCCGATGACACGGGTGGCCGTGTCAGGCCTCCTGTTTTGAAAAAGCTAATTTCCTCGAATGCAAGAACTTTCCACTTTCTCGCATTGAGTCCGTTGGATCTTCTACGTGGACCTGGATGACATAAACACAAACAACCAAAGCATAAAATCCTGAAAACACAAAATAAAACTAAAAATTGATAAAATTCTTAAATAACTTACGGAAACGAAAACTAACTTAAAAGGTACCATAATACACACAGAGTGTTCCAGAATCCTTAGTTTCTTGTTGAATAAGTAATGAAAACATAGTGAAAATGGTGACCGATCAATTATTATCTAAATAAAGTTGAAGGTAGCACTCTTTTCCCTTTCAAGTGCAAGGGTTTTTAATGAGGCACCTTCAATTCATATTTTGCTATGTCATTTTTGCAGAAAAGACTAAACTCATCCTAGTAGCCGAGATCGTCACAAAGCTCAGCGGCGACCTAATGAAACCGATTATGTAAATGTTAAACCTCTAGTTGGGTTATGAAATCGACTATGTAAATAAAAACTCTAGCCGGGTTATGTTTAATAAAACATCTGACCTAATGAAACCAACCATGTAAATGATAAACCTCTAGCCATGTTATGAAATCAACATTGCAAATGATAAACCTCTGGCCGAGTTATGAAATCGGCTATGTAAACAATAAACATATGGACGGGTTATGTTTAATAAAACCTCTGATCTAATGAAATAGGATATATAAATGATAAACCTCTGGTCGGGTTATGAAATCGGCTATGTAAACGATAAACCTCTGGCCGGGTTATGAAATCAGCTATGTAAAAGATAAACCTCTGGTCGGGTTATGAAATTAGCTATCTAAACGATAAACCTTTGACTGGGTTATAAAACCGACTATGTAAATAATAAACCTCTGGTCGGGTTGTGAAACCGACTATGAAAACAATAAACCACTGAACGAGTTACGAAATCGGCCATGTGAATGTTAAACCCCTGGTCGGGTTAAGGAAGTTTACAATTTTGAATAAGAAAAGATCCATAACCTATAAAGTCGACTGAATATAGGATTGATCTTTTGGCTATATTTCAAGACATGTTGGAAGGTGTGAAAAAACACAAGAAATGGGGGTTTAAATTGGGTTTTACAAGCAAAATATTTTTCCAAAACAAGAACACCACTAACAAATTAATAACAAAGAGATAAAAACACAAGTATTTTTATCCTGGTTCGCTTGAAACTCAAAGTTACTCCAGTCCAGCCGCCAAGGTGATTTTGCCTTATACACAAGGACTTGATCCACTATAATTAACAAATTACAATAATCACAAAAAATACCCTTCTTTGTCTTCTCAAGGATCCAACTATACCATAGTCTCCATAAGGACTCACAAAGAATAAACTTCTTTGTCTTCTCAAAGATAACCTCCTTAAGGAATCTAACAAACAATTTCAATAATATTTTGTGTGTTACAAGATGCTTCTATACAAGCAAATTTTACACAAACGATAAACAAACTCTTAAAGAAAAACTGTGTACAAAAGAATGATAGCTTTTCACAACGAAATAGACTAGTCAAAATATTGTATCACCAAAGACTTTTATTCAAGTCTCCAAGTCTCACTTATATAGCATAAGAAGAAGATTGTTGGAGGGAAAAATGGGGAAAGCTCATAGAGCGGCTGTCCACTGTTGAATGATGAAAGGAGTGATACTACATACTATCCTTCGCCCATAAAATCAGTGACAAGTGTGATGTATAGTACTGTCCTTTACCCATAAAATCAGGTAGTGGAAATGATATTTGATTTGTACTATGTACTATTTGATCACGTTCCTGTTTGATCTTATCTTCAAGTTCATTGGCTTTTGATGAAAGTTGATGAAACATGAAATAAAGTAACATAGAACTTGATTCATAAACTTCAAAATCTTTGGTCAGAACCTTGACAACGTCAGTAGTCTGGCTTGAGATCTTCAGTAACTTCAGAATCTTCAAAATATTCAGTTAGAACCTTTATAACTTCAATCGTCTGTCTTGAGATCTTCAGAATCTTCAGCTACGTAACTTGACTTCAGAAGCTTGCCATTCTTCAGGAGTTTGGTGATCAGAGTCACATCCAGAAGCACGAACTGAGAGAATGTTGCAGCAGCAACATAATGTTTCCTCAGAAGCTTCTCAGGAGTGAATAAGCACAGAAGCAGAAAGAACATTGCAGTAACAATATTGAATATCTTTCAGAACTTCTAATAGCTGGCATGGAAGTGGATTTGGAACTCATAGTTCAGAAACTGATGACGTTGCACGTCATGTACTCAGAATCATGATTGTCTGTTAAGGTTACACAATAACAAACCATTAGGGTACCAAAATTGTTCTCACACAAATATAATATTGTTATCATCAAAACTCAAGGTATAGATGCATAACCAAATCTTGTTCTAATAATCTCCCCCTTTTGGTGATGACAAAACATGTATTTTGATGAACAGTTTTTTACAGGGTAATCACAGAAGAATACATCTTACAAAAGCACACATCTCCCCCTGATATGTATAATCCTAGAGATATAAAATCAGAATGAAAGAACACTTTTCTGATTAACCTTTTTGAAGTACCAAAGTAAATTTTCAATCTGAATCTGGTTTATCTTCAGAAGTTGATTGATGTTGTTCAGAGCACTAGTTTATTAGCATCAATATTTTGATGAGCTTCACTTCAAAAGCTTTATTGAGTTCTTTTGAAGACGCTTTAGAGTTGGTTATCTTCTTAAAGAAACTTGATTTTCAAATCTGATTACTATGGAGGAAAATCTTCCTCATAGCTAGATGCCAATGCCAAAGTTTTTTATTTCATCAGAAATTGGTAACTTGTATTATGACCTTTGAAACTCCATGAAAGTTCTTGATGCTTATCCATTCTGGCTTAAGAACTTAACCCTTCAAAACATTTAACAAACTATTCTTCAAAGTAGTTGTTAGTAGAAAACATTAAACACTATTTGGATCTTTTAGTTAGGGATTTAGGTACATTAAAAATAATTACGCATCTTCCCTTTAGATATGTTTCTCCACCTTTTTCATCAATCAAAAAGACATAGACAAAATAAAAAAGGAAATAATGAGAAACAAGAATTTTTTTCATTGATATTGCCAAAAGGCAGAAAAGATACAAACATAAGCAATAAAAAAATAAAAGGGCTAGGGGTTCTGAGGAGGAGGTAGATGAAGTATGGATATAATCAATTGAAACATCATGTCCTATTTTCCCATACACTCTTTGACCAACACATTATCAACTTTGATTTCCTCAATAGTCTTTCGGAGCGCATCAGGAATATCTCCAGATGAAGTTGCAAGAGAAGGTTGAGAAACAGAAGCTTCAACTTGTTGAGTCTCAGAAACAACAATCTGAGTAGCAACATATTCCATTACGTAGTCCCGGTGTCCATAATAAACTACAGTATCCTGAATGACCACATCTTCCATTACTTCTAGAATGACTTCCTTAACCCCTGGAGCAGGAAGACATTACTGGGAGTTTCGTAACTTCTAGATTTCCATTAAGGGAATAAACCCATAACGAAAGCTTCTTTCAGATACTTTGTACCTGAAATTATTCAGCTTAGAGATATTGGAATTAATCCATCTTCTGTAAGCTCCCCAAGCAGAATCACTCTTAGTCGGATTTACTGAAGAATGACTGATTGTCATTGCTTCATGCAAACGACTTCTGGATTCTGATTAAAACTTCCTCAGAATCTTACCAATGTTGGGAGAGGGTTTTTGGGTAGCTAATAGTGAGGTCAATTTTTGTTTTATCAAGATCAAGACCAAAAACTGATGGAAATGAGGGGATAATGATAGAAGGAGATTCAGGGTCAGATATGAGTGGTTCAGGTTTGTAGTTGAACATACCCTCAAGAGTGCCGTCAGACACATAGCCTTCAGAAACTCTTAAAGGGGATTTTCTAGGGGTTGTTGTATTTGGGTTTTCTGTTTGGGGAGTAGAAAGAAATGGTGGTGAAGTGGGTGAAGTTTGTAACTGTGAAGGGGATGGTGGTGATGGTATATGTTGATGTGACAATGTTTCAGAAACTTGAAGAGTTTCTGTGATAGGTTCTATAATGGGTGTTCTGGGAGGTGGTAAAAGTAAAATTGGTTCAAATATTTGGGAAATAATTGGAATGGGTTGAGAAGTGGGAGGAGGCTGGATTGGTAAGATCCTTTCGGAAACCACATAATGAGAAATAATAGGAGTGCTAGCTTCAGGAAGCTTACCAGAAGCAGTGTCAGAAGCTCTTGAAGAGTGCTGGACAACTTCATATGTATCCTTCAGAAGCATGGCTTTCTGGAGCTCACTGAGAGGCACCTCATATTCATCCAGAAGAACAATAACTTTCTTCTTCTTCTTCTAAGGCCTTGAAGAGCCTTCTCCTCTAGATTCCTTCTTCCTCTTCACATGAACATCTGGATATGTTTCAAGTACATTAAAAGGATCCACCAATGGATCAATTCCATCCTTGTGACAACTTTTGAGATAGGCCATAAGAATATTTGGAGGATCAATCTTAGTAAAGATTGAAAAGTTGTGTATCGGAGTCCTTGTTCCATATATATCATCATTTGAGGGAATGAAATCTGGCCTTACAACCTTAGAAATGAGACCCATGCTCTTGAGATTCTTTCCCCTGAATATCTTTCCAGCATCCTTCACAAGTTCATTGGTCAAGTCACTGACCAGAAGGTCATCTACCAGACGATTCTCAATAAGAATGTCAGAAACGAGTCTTCCATTAGGGATGAACTTGCTTTTGTTCTTTTTTGAAGATCCACCAGTTCTGGATTCTCTGATAGAATCCCTCATGAAGTTGAACAAGATAGAGGGAATAACTTGAGACCCTTCTCTAGAAAGAACATCATGAGTTTATGATGTATGTTGACATAGTACTGCTTCACCAAAACTGGGTACACAGGGCCAATTAGTCTCTCAAAGAAAGTCTTTCATCCTTGAAGTTCCAAAGTTTCAGAGAAGTCAAACCCATTGTCTTTAAAATTCTTGAAGTCCACCATTGTTTAACAAAGCACCATTAATTCACTGACACGAGTGTGTAGAGTCAACTCAGGGATCCCTTCCAAGACATGATGATTTTCATCATCCATTGAGCGATTGTGAGAGAGTTATTATTGAATCGTTTGTTGAGCAACCATTGAAGAAGATGCAGGAGAGGATGAACAGTTGCAGAGAGGTGTTTTAGGCTTGAAGATGAAAGTGTGGGAATATTGTGTGCGTAGTGTGAAAATGTGAGTGAAGTGGGTTTATATAGAAAAAATTGTAATGATGACAAGGTAAAAATAGGCAGTCATAGGGGGAAGCATAAGAGTTTAATCTAATTCCAAGAATTGCAAAACCGAATGTGTCACGATTTCATCACGCATGCTCAGAAAGTGGGACAACTGTCACCGCTTAGAACCACATGAAATCGAACGATATGACAACCATTAAATGCAACGAATGTTCAGAATCAGGAAGACAAATCAATAAGATTTCTTTTGATCAGAACCTTTCTGATTCATGAAACTTTCTTACTACGGAAAGCTCATGTTTCAGAGTCAACAAAAAGTATTCTCAAAATCCAATCTAGAGTTCTGAAGACTTAAACATTCTGAATTACATTTTTTCAATTTGGACATAAATCCATAAATAAGTTTTCAGAATGAAAATGAATGTATCTTCAGTAAGGGGTTTTGTAAAGATATCAACCTATTGATGGTCTGTATCAACAAATTTTAGATGACAAATTCCCTTCTGAACATAGTCACGTAAAAAGTGATGTTTAATTTCAATATGCTTAGCCCTAGAATGTAATATAGGATTCTTAGATAAGAAAATAGAAGAAGTATTATCATAGAGAATAGGAATGTTACTCTCATATATCTGCTAATCTTCCAGCTGACTCCTCATCCAGAGCATCTGAGTGCTGCATCCAGAAGCTGCAATATATTCAAGTTCGGCTGTTGAAATTGCAATTGTTGATTGTCTCTTGCTGGACCATGAGATTAGATTGTCTCCTAGAAATTGAAAACTTCCAGAATTTATTTTCCTTTCTATTATGTCTCCAGCATAGTCAACATCACAATAGCCTACTAATTTGTATTCATTTGACTTTCTATAAAACAAACCAAGATTATTAGTATCTTTCAGATACCTAAAGATTCTCTTAACATCAGTTAAGTGAGTTTCCCTAGGATCTTATTGGAAGCGAGCACTTAAGAAGACATTGAATAAAATATCAGGTCTAAAAGCGGTTAGATAAAGGAGAGAGCCTATCATACCTCTGAATAACTTCTAATTTACCTTACTGCTTACCTCTTCTTTCTCCAGAATACATGTAGGATGCATTTGAGTCTTTGCTTGCTTACATTATGATAAGTTAAAATTCTTTAGAAGTTCCTTTGTATATTTAATCTGATGAATGTAAGTTCCTTCTGATCATTGATTAATCTGGATTCCCAGAAAGAACTTGAGTTCTCCCATCAGACTCATTTCAAATTCTGCTTGCATTGACTTAGCAAAATCCTTGCACAACAAAGCATTAGCAGAACCAAAAATAATATCATCAACATAAATTTGCACAAACCGAATATCATTCTTAAAGGTTTTGCAGAAGAGAGTTGTGTCCATTTTCCCTCTGGTAAAATTATTTTCCAAGAGGAAGTTTCTTAGTCTATCATACTAAGCTCTGGGAACTTGTTTCAGATCATATAACAAATATTTCAGTTTTAAAAAAATGTTAGGATTTTGAGAGCTCTCAAAACCAAGAGGTTGATACACATATACTTCTTCATAGATATATCCATTTAAGAATGCACTTTTAACATCAATCTAATAAAGAATAATGTTATGATTGACTGCAAACAAAATTAAAAGATGAATGAACTCTAACCTGGAAACTGGAGCAAAAGTTTATGCATAGTATATACCTTCTTGCTGACTATAACCTTGTGCTACCAGTCGATCCTTGTTTCTGACAACCTTGCCCTTCTCATTGAGCTTGTTTCTTAAGACCCATCTGGTTCCAATGACATGGAAGCCTTTTGGTTTCTGAACAAGATCCCAAATGTCATTTCTGGTAAATTGATTCAATTCCTCTTGCATAGCCAGAATCCATTCATTTTCCAGAAGAGCTTCATCAATAAATGTGGGTTCTATCAGAGATAGCAAACCTATAAGAGTCTCTTCATAAGGTTTGAATGAAGATCTAGTTCTAACTGGAGCATTTTTATCTCCCAGAATCAGTTCTTCAGAATTAGGGGTTCTTGATCTACTATTATTTTAATGAGTTGGACCAAGAACAACTTTTGGTTGAGTCGTATCATGGTTGTTTGCTTCAGATTCTTTAGCCTTGCCTTCTGAGACTTTTTCTCCCGAATCAGTATCCTTGGATTCTGAAAGATTAATCTTCAAATCTGCAAATTTCTCAACTAGCTTCGACTTTTCAGGGTCAAGCTTATCATTTAATCTAACATGAATTGATTCTTTGACAATTTGTGTTTCTGTGTTAAAGATTTTATAGCCTTTAGAGCATTCATAATATCCTAACAATAAACACTTTTTGTGCTTTAGAATCAAACTTGCATAGATTCTCTTTAGTGTTCAACATAAAACATTCAAATCTGAAAGGGTGAAAATAAGAAATGTTGGGCTTTATATTATTCCACAATTCATAAGGAGTCTTACCCAAAATAGGTCTGATAGAAATCCTATTCTGAATATAGCATGTTGTGTTAACTGCTTCTGCCCAGAAATGCTTAGCCATGTCAGTTTCTTGGATCATAGTGCGATCCATTTCTTGCAAAGTTCTATTCTTCCTTCAACAACTCCATTTTTCCATTGAGTTCTAGGACGGGAGAGATGATTGGAAATATCTTTTGAATCAAAAGTATTTTTAAAATGTTTATTTTCAAATTTGCCACCATGATCACTTATGACTCTGACTATTTTGCAATTCATTTATGTTTGCACTAGTGAGCAGAAAGTAGAGAACCCATAATGTGACTCATCCTTGTGTTTCGAGAACTTTACCCATGTCCAACGACTATAGTCATCAATGATGACCAATCCATACTTTTTACCATTGATGAAGGCAATTTTCATAGGTCCAAAAAAATCAATGTTTGAAGTTCTAATGGTTTAGAGGTAGAAACAATAGTTTTCTCTTTGAAAGATGTTTCATAAAGCTTGCCTTTCTGATATGATTCACAAAGAGCATCTGAAGTGAACTTCAGGTTGGGTAAGCCTCTGATTAATCCAAGCTTATTTAGCTGAGAAATCCTTCTCATGCAAACATGGACCAAACGTTTGTGCCATACCCATTGCTCCTTATTAACAAACATTATACATTTTACATTTTGATCCTCAAGATCAGAAAATATGATTTTGTAAATCTTGTTCTTTCTCTTTCTGTTAAAAAGGATTGTACCATCTTTCTGACTAACAACCTTACAAGACGTTTGATTTAAGATGATATCATAACCATTATCACTAAGTTGACTAATAGACAATAGGTTATGCATCAAACCATTAACTAAAACAACATTAGTAATAAAAGGAAGTTTACCGTTGCCAATAGTTCCAGAGCCAATGATATTTCCTTTCTGGTTTCCTCCAAAACCAGCGAAACCTCCAAGCTTAAGTTCTAAATCTTGGAACATAGACCTTCTGCCTGTCATGTGTCAGGAGCATCCATTGTCCAGGTACCATGACCGGTGTTTCAACTGAGTTGCTAAGGATGTCTACAACATAAATTATTTTATCCTTAGGTACCCACTTTCTGGGTCCTCTCTTCTTAGTTTTCCCATAGTTTCTTACAACTTTTGGTCTTTTAGCAGAAGGATAATGATGGGGAATTTGTGCATGATACTTATGTTTTAGAACTGAGTTCTTATCCTTTGTATGTTTCTATATCTGTGCAAAAATATCAAGCTCAGTACCAACAAGCATGAAATGCACATAGAAAGGTTTTGGTTTTACCTTCTGACTTTCGTCAAGTTTTATAATTTATGTACAACCTAAACCTTTATTTCCATTTATGCTAATTCCATAGATTAGAGAAGCCATTTTGCTTTTATCCATGCTTTTAGCTAGAAAGTATTGAAATGCTATGTCATATCTAATGACGCAATCAATACCAGACTCTTCTGAGACTATTTCCTCCTATGGTTTTGAAATTTTGCTTTTTAAAGTAGAGCTGTCACTTTCTAAAGAAAATACTTTTTAATTCAGAGAGGAAATATCTTTATCAAGCTCACTGTGATTTTCAGAAGCAACTACTTGGACTTGTTTAAGGTCCATGTATTTACTCTGAAGACTCTGGTACTTTTCCAGCATTTCAGAAAGACATGATTCAAGATCAGAACGAGATAGGTTAGAAAATACCTCTTCAGAATCAAAGTTTGATTCTAACTATGATAACACCTTCTCTTCTGGTTCTTCAGAACCTTCAGGATCGTCTGTAGTTTCCATCAATGCAACGTTGACTTTTTCTTCGTCAGAATCTTCTTCTTCGGATTCTGAGTCATCCCATGTGGCCATCAACCCCTTTTTGCCTTTGGAAAAATTCTTCTTAGGCTTTCTGTCCTTTTTCAGATTTGGACAATCATTTTTGTAATGGCCTGGCTCCTAGCACTAAAAGCAGATGACTTCTTTTTTAGAACCTTGCATCTTTTGTCCAGATGAAGATTCAAAACGACCAACAGTCCTTCTGGCTCCTCTAAAATTTCCTTGACCATTTTGCTTGTGCTTCTAGAGTCTGTTGACTCTCTTTGAAATTAGAGACAACTCATCATCATCTTATGAGTCTTCATTAGATGCTTATGATTCTTCCTTAGCTAGATAAGCTATTGTCTTCTCAGGCTTAGACTTTAGAGCAACATATTTACCTCACTTCCAATGTTCATCTTCCTCAAGCTCAATCTCGTGGCTTCTTAAAGAATTAACAAGTTCTTCAAGACTGATACTATTTAGATCCTTTTCCATCTTAAAAGCAGTTATTATAAGTCTCCATTTTTTGGGAAGACTTCTGATAATCTTCTTGACATGGTCAGCTGTAGAGTATCATTTTTCTAGAACATTCAGTCCAACAAGCATCTGAAACCTTAAAAACATAGTCTCAACTATTTCATCATCTTCCATTTTGAATGCTTCGTTTTTCTGGATTAAGGCCAATGCCTTTGTCTCCTTTACTTGAGCATTCCCCTCTTTAGTCATCCTCAGAGAGTCAAAAATGGATTTCGCAGAATCTATGTCTGTTATCTTCTCATACTCAGTATAAGAGCTAACATTTAGCAATATGGTTCTGGCCTTATGATGATTTTTAAAATATTTCTTATGTTGATCAGTCATAACACTTCTTGCTATAATATTTCCTTCAACATTAACTAGGTGAACGTAGCTATCGACTACAAGATCCCAGAGATCAACACCGTAACCAAGAAAGAAGCTTTCTATTCTATCTTTCCACTAATCAAATTTCTCACCACCAAATTTTGGTTGTTTTTCACTGTAGTGATCTCTTTTATTATTGTTAACAATGTTAACAGCGACCATTGTTTCTCACACAAACTGGATCGGTACTGAACACGGTGAAATGTTGATACAACTTTTATCACAATCAGAACCGAAGCTCTGATGCCAATTGAATGTGTGAAAATACACAAGCAAGGGGGTTTGAATTGGGTTTTACAAGCAAAATATTTTTCCAAAACAAGAACACCACTAACAAGTTAATAACAAAGATATAAAAACACAAGTATTTTTATACTGGTTCGCTTGAAACATAAAGCTACTCCAGTCCACCCTCCAAGGTGATTTTGCCTTATACACAAGGACTTAATCCACTATAATCAACAGATTACCATAATCACAAAGAATACCCTTCTTTGTCTTCTCAAGGATCCAACTATACCCTATTCTCCTTAAGGACTCATAAAGAATAACCTTCTTTGTCTTCTCAAGGATAACCTCCTTAAGGAATCAAACGAACCGTTTGAATAATATTTTGTGTTACAAGATGCTTCTATACAAGAAGATTTTACATAAATGATAAACAAACACTTAAAGAAAAATTGTGTACAAAAGAATGATAGCTTTTCACAAAGAAACAAACTTGTCAAAATATTGTATCACCGACGTCTTTTATTCAAGTATCCAAGTCTCACTTATATATCATAAGAAGAAGATCGTTGGAGGAAAAAATAGGGAAAGATCACAGAGTGGTTGTCTACTGTTGGATGGTGAAAGGAGTGATACTGCATAATATCCTTCGCCCATAAAATAAGTGGCATGTGTGATGTATAGTATTGTCCTTTTCCTACAAAATCAGGTAGTGGAAAGGATATTCGATTTATACTATGTACTATTTGATCGCGTTACCATTTGATCTTATCTTCAAGTTCATTGGCTTCTGATAAAAGTTGATGAAGCATGAAATGAATAAACATAGAGCTTGATTCCGAAACTTCAGAATCTTTGGTCAGAACCTTGACATCGTGAGTAGTTTGACTTGAGATCTTCAGTAACTTCAAAATCTTCAAAGTCTTCAGAATCTTCAGTCAGAACCTTGATAACTTCAATCGTATGGCTTGAGATCTTTAGAATCTTCAACTATGTAACATAAATTCATAAGCTTACCATTCTTTAGAAGTTTGGTGACCAGAGTCACATCCAGAAGCACGAACTGGGAGAACGTTGTAGCAATAACATAGTGTTTTCTTAGAAGCTTCTCATGAGTGAATCAGCACAGGAGTAGAAAGAATATTGCAGCAAGAATATTGAACATCTTTCTGAACTTCTAATAGTTGGCGCAAAAGCGGATTTGGAAGTCATAGTTCAGAAACTGATGACGTTGCATGTCATGTACTCAGAATCAGAACTGTCTGATAAAGCTTCAAATAACAAACCATTAGGGTACCAAATTTTTTCTCACATAAATACAATATTGTTATCATCAAAACTCAAGGTATATATGCAGAACCAAATCTTATTCTAACAATGTTGGCTAAGGTGGGGTTAAATGTATTCAGTCAAAATGAAGAAGTATATCTGGCATTTGATAATTCATCACTAGACAAAACATATATTACTAAAATAGTTAAGATTCTAAAATCAAACAAAAGGGTAATAGGATAACATTAATCAAAAAGAGCCCTTAAAGGGCCTAAATGTTTGACCGAAAAACAAAATATTGTTCAAAGATACAAAAGAGCATATTACCACTGCTGGCCAACAACAAGCATAAACAAATTCAAACTTCATGATGATCGTCTTCCTGAGCTTTAGTTGTCAGATCACCCACCATCACATCTTTTAAACCCTCTTTCTAAGGGGAAACCTCCTTCATGTCGACCAACTGCGCGTCCACCATAACCTTGAAAAAATCCATCTTTGATACGTCCAAGTTTGGCATGATGCATAAAGCTTGAGATTTAGCTCTCTCAAAATATTCATCACCAGTAGAGAGAAAATCTACATGGGCATCTTGTAAATACTCCTTTAAAGTATCATTAAGAACCCGAGCTTGTTCTGCTTCCTTGGTCTAACCGACATTGGTCGTTTCAAGTTCTAAGCATTTGGATTTAGCAGTTTCCTTCTGCTTAGTCATTTCCGACAGTTTGGATTCTAGCGTCTCCTTCTGATTTTTCATCTCTGAAATATGCTTGGTCAATTCCTTCACTTGGACGGTCCACGCCTTCAAGTCCTCCTTCAATTGGTTTATGTATTTATTTAAACGAGCCTCATTCTATTCGTAGGCACCAGTTACTTCAAATAAACCTTGAGTCATGACTGCATACCTCATCAAGCAGGCCCCAAGGTTTTGGGTCAACTGTTAAGTGTCTATTGATTTCACCTTCTCAACATCTTTGGTCGCATTCAGATGGTCATACAAATATCTCAAACCATCGAAGCTATTGAACCAGAACTTGAATTCAGAAGACGAATTAGTTTGATGACTACTACCCGAATCCTGCATCAAAGTAGTAATCGTTAGGTCGGCTTGACTGACATAGTCACTCATCAGAGTCTTCATTTTCTTTGGAGAACCCGACTTAAAGTTATCAGGAGGAGGAATGGAGGTAGGTTAGGGCTCTTAAGAAGCATGGACTTCCTTTGCAACATCCGCCTTCTTCCTTTTAAGGGTCCGAGTTTGAATACCCTTCAGATCACTTTTAGAAGAAAACTGATCCCCATGCCGCACTCTGGCTTCAACCATCAACTTCTTTTGTTCGGGCAACTTGAGGTTTATCATTTTTGATGTAAAGAAAAGGCCCAAGCAAAGATAAAAAATCATGAGGATTAATAAGGTTATTAATAAATAATAAATAAGCACATATAAGCATTACCAAGGAAATTATAAATTTGTTCCGGGTCTTCA